>NC_048313.1:18221937-18301973 GCF_013100865.1 Trachemys scripta elegans | reverse complement strand
CCACCCTCTGACAAACAGAGGCTAGGGACACCATTCCTTACCCATCCTGGCTAATAGCCATTAATGGACTTAACCTCCATGAATTTATCCAGTTCTCTTTTAAACCCTGTTATAGTCCTAACCTTCACAACTTCCTCTGGCAAAGAGTTCCACAAGTTGACTGTGTGCTGTGTGAAGAAGAACTTCCTTTTATTTGTTTTAAACCTGCTGCCCATTAATTTCATTTGGTGGCCCCTAGTTCTTATATTATGGGAACAAGTAAATAACTTTTCCTTATTTCGCTCAGGATTTTATATACCTATATCATATCCCCCCTTAGTCTCCTCTTTTCCAAGCTGAAAAGTCCTAGCCTCTTTAATCTCTCCTCATATGGGACCCGCTCCAAACCCCTAGTCCCCCTTGGCACAGGCCCCTTTCACCCCCAAGGAGCCCAATCAACAGTTATGAGAATTGCTTAATTATACCCACTATTAAAATGCAGCTGGTTCTTGGGTGGAACTCAGCTGCTGTTTAACACCCCACAACAACACTTCAAAACTTTATTCTGGCGAGGCAGTGTGGCCCATTGGGCAAAGCCGTGGATGGGAATTTAGGAGACCTAGGTTCTAGTCCTTACTCTTCCCCGGGCCTGCGGGATGACTTGTGTAGGGGGATGGATAGATATTGCTACACTCCAAAAGGAGATTTGGCCAGGCTACCACCCCATTATCCCGCAGTGCACTGGATTATTCCCACGGCGGTTGGAGATGCAGGAGGAATTATGCCCTGTTTGTTAAGGATGCAGCTCCCAGTATGGCTCATGGAAACAGGTCACAACAGTGACCCGAACTGGCTTCATTCCAGCCCTGCCCATAGCGCTGGGTAATTCAATTCCAGCCAAAGATAAGGGAGGGAGGGTTCTCTCCGGGTGGGAGTTGAGAGCCCAATCTTAATGTCCAGGCTATGCTGCAGCCAGTCACTACGCAGCTAAAGCTCTTTGCCTGAGCACCACCTGCGGCGCCCACCCACCTTGCTAGAGTCTGGTACCAGTGGCAGATGAGGTGACATGCAGATGAAGGGGACTGGAATGACTGAAAGCATCAGGGTCACTATGTTCCAGTGGGACAAGGGTGAGGGGGGCCTAGAACCAGGGACCCTGCAGGCTCACGCCTGAAACTCATGACCTCCCGAGCTTTGCAATCCTTCAGCAACTGTTTCTACGAGCCTGTCCTGAGTTTCAGGTTATGGCTAAACTTTTGCCTGGCTCTGCTCCACCTCTGCCACGGATTTCTCTGATAACCCCAGGGCAGCTCACGGGCCATCGGGCCAGTGCCTCTGCCTTTGCGCCCAGCAGGACTGCCCTCTCTCACCACAGTGGCACAGCCCTGAGCCACATCACGTACAAACAAGGGCTCTGTCTTGTCCAGTTTGCAGGTTCCAACCCACTGAGCTTTGGCCATGTCTCCTGGGGAGATAACATAAGAACATAAGAACGGCCGTACTGGGTCAGACCAAAGGTCCATCTAGCCCAGTATCCTGTCTACCGACAGTGGCCAATGCCAGGTGCCCCAGAGGGAGTGAACCTAACAGGTAATGATCAAGTGATCTCTCTCCTGCCATCCATCTCCACCCTCTGACAAACAGAGGCTAGGGACACCATTCCTTACCCACCTTGGCTAATAGCCATTAATGGACTTAACCACCATGAATTTATCCAGTTCTCTTTTAAACCCTGTTATAGTCCTAGCCTTCACAACCTCCTCAGGCAAGGAGTTCCACAGGTTGACTGAGATAACGCCACACCCGGACTGGTCTTGTGGTCAAGCAACTTACGCTGAAGTTACCTCCTTTCTTAATTTCATCCCATTCCTCCCGGTTATATCCCACCCCCAGCGATTCCTTGGTGATAACTACCTTCAGGGACTTCCATCGTCTCACCCCCGCAGCCCCGTCTTGGCCGCTGCTTGGCCAAGGAGCGCTCCTGAGTCTTCCTTGCGAGTCCCTTCCCCCAGCCACGGGATTGTTTCTGTTGTTCTTCTCTGCATTTCCTCCCACTTGAGCAAATACCTGTCTGGTAACGTGCTGTCCTGAACCCAGCGCAACATTCCAGGTGCAGTCACGCTACAGCTATAAAGAATTCTACCCTTCCCCTCCCGGCGCGGTGACTGGGTGACTTTGCCAAACTGCGCAGAGGGGGGCCCGGTCTAGGAGATGGGGAATCAGGGGACCTGAATGGTACTGCTGGCTCTGTGTGACCGTGGGCTGGTCTCTGAGCCTCCAATTCCCCCTACCACCTTGCGTTTGTCTTGTCTATTAACCTTCGCCGCATCCCTGCGCCTTCCCTGGTGTCACTGTGCTCTTTGGGGCAGCATGTGTGAAGATGCAATGCCCAGCACAATGGGATCTGGGTCTCCTAAGGGCTTCTGGGACAGAAATAATAATTGGCCATAGAGGCCCGGTCCATCGGCTTCAGCCACTGAGGATCTGACAGTCTACGTTTACGAGCCAGTTCTATTCCATTTAACCCTGGGCACATTTTACAAGGTGATCGTAAAACAGCCGAGTTCTTCATAACTGACTTTATTAGCTATTAAACAAATTGCTCAACTGCTGTTATTCCCAGTGGGCTCCGCCTCGCCCCAAGGCGGGTGTCCTCCTGACCCCCCATTTGGGGCGGCCCCGCACGCTCCTCCAGCGGGTGCTTCCTGCTTTCCGAACAGCAAACGCGACTCCGCTAAAATACGCTCTGGAGAAACACTTGCTGCATAAGCTGCCTGGAAGCTCCCTCATGTACGGGCCCAGCGTTTGGTGTTGGTGTAATTCAGCAAGTATTTTTGACCCAAAAATGTAGGGGCCTCGGGAGCAGGGGCAGGGAGTTCTGCATGGGACCCACAGCTCTGGCACACACACCCCCGGGCTGCAATGGGGCACCCCCCTCCGCCTGCTGTCTCCGTCCTAAATTCTACACATGGCTCTGCCACGTGATGTCAATCCTGCCCCCATGCCACACCCTGCTACTCTAGTCTTGGGCTGCCAGCACCCACAGCTCTGCCAGTACCCTCGTCATGGGCCTCACCTTGGGGCAGGATGCAGGACTGCAAGGGGCCCTTCCCTCCAGCGCCCCCTTGTGACTGCTTCCTTGGCCCCACAGTGGCCTGTCTCTGTCTGGGTCTCCCCTGGCCAGGACATTTAGAAGTTCGATCCCCTTTCGAGGTAACGAAGGCCCCGCTGTACCTCCCACTCCCAACCGATAGCCAAACAAATCTTTCTCCACGCTGAAGGTCTCTGCTTCCTGGAGCTCCGCGGAGTTCCTCTCAGGCTGCTCGGTCACCAGCAGGTTTCTCCCTCGCTGCCTCCCCACCCCGGTCCTGACCGCCTCACGCCCAGAGACACACCTCTCTGCCAAAGCTCTCCCAGCTCTGCCGATGAACCTCACTCCCTCCGCTGTTCCATACCGTGGCTGGCCTTAAACCAGGGCCACCAGCAGGGCCGCCCAGAGGGGGGGCAAGTGGGGCAATTTGCCCCGGGCCCTGCAAATTGGGGGGCCCTGGAGCGGGGTCCTTCACTCGCTCCGGGGGCCCCGGAAAACTCTCGCAGGGCCCGGGCCCCTGGAGCTTCTTCTGCTCCGGGTCTTCGGCGGCAATTCGGTGGCGGGGGGTCCTTCCGCTCCGGGAACCGCCGCCGAATTGCCCTGAAGACCCGCGACGGGGGGGTCCTTCCGCCCCGGGACCCGCCGCCAAAGCACCGGGTCTTTGGCAGCAATTCGGCGGCGGGGGCCTCTGCCACCAAAGACCCCGGCCCCCTGAATCCTCTGGGTGGCCCTGGCCACCAGCCATGCCAGACGCGGCCCTGATGTGGTGATAAAGACACAGGCACACTAGAGACTAGGCCCAGATAATCCCATGGATTGCTATTTGTCATCCACCTTTGAACATGAAGGTCTCCTGAAGGGGAAGGTCTCCTGCAGTACAACTCCCCTCCCTCTCCTGTCCCATGCTCGTCTTGCCTTGCAAGGGACTGATTGAACTCGGCCAAATCAATCAATCAAACTCCCATTCCTTGGGTTTCGGTGCCACTTACCAAAGTAAAGACAATCGCACCCAGCACGGCATATATGGCATGGAGCCACGGCACCTACAGGAAATAGACAAATGCACCAGTCAGCTTTAGGAAGAAACTCAACCAGCAAGAAGGGAGGGCTTGACTCACACCATGGAGGACACAGTCTAGGGAAAGCAGCGTAGGCACTGAGACTGGCCCACAGTATCCCAGCAAGGCAGTAGCAGAGATGGGAGTAGAACCGAGGTCGCCTGTCACCTAAGCTAGCACATGATCCACCAGACCACACTGAGCATGTGAGCCTGCCACATAAGGATCACAATGACCCTTTAGAAGTGGCATGATCTCACACACACCTAGGCCTTACAGTTAGCCAAGGGACCACGTGGATCAGGATTTTGGGTGACCAGACAGCAAATGTGAAAAATCGGGACAGGGATGGGGGGTAATAGGAGCCTATGTAAGAAAAAGACCCAAAAATCGGGACTGTCCCTTTAAAATCGGGACATCTGGTCACCCTACGGGGCTTGCTTTCAGAGGCAGGATCTCTCTCCCACCCCTCAGGCCTGAAAGGAGATCGCTCTTCCCTCATCCATCCCCTCCCGCCACTGTCCCGGCAGGAGCTCACTCTCCCCCTCTACCCCCCACCCCCAGGGCCGGAGGAGTTCTGTACTCTCGACGATTACTGGCGGTGCCCCTGCTTGCCCCCCCTTTCTGCACTCCCCTGGCTGCCATTGACATCTGCTGGCACGGCGAATGCTCTGCCGTTCTGAATGGCAGACCCATTGCATCTCACACTGAGACACTACGCCTCAGACGCCCCTTTGGAAAATGCTGGCCTTAGTCGCTACGTGTCCTCAAGTCATGAGCGAAAGCACTTGGCCTCCAAGAAAGAACAGGTTCCATTCAGAGGCCAGTACTGACAGTTGCTTAAATCAGCTGTGCTCGAAGATGATTATTCCCCTCTATTCAACATTGGTGAGGCCTCGTCGGGAGTACTGTGTCCCGTTTGGGGCCCCACACTACAGGAAAGATGTGGAGAAATTGGAAAGAGTCCAGCGGAGGGCAACAAAAATGATTGGGGGGCTGGAGCACATGAGTTATGAGGAGAGGCTGAGGGAACTGGGATTGTTTAGTCTGCAGAAGAGAAGAATGAGGGGGGATTTGAGAGCTGCTTTCAACTACCTGAAGGGGGGTTCCAAAGAGGATGGATCTAGACGGTTCTCAGTGGTACCAGATGACAGAACAAGGAGCAATGGTCTCAAGTTGCAGTGGGGGAGGTTTAGGTTGGATATTAGGAAACACTATTTCACTAGGAGGGTGGTGAAGCACTGGAATGGGTTCCCTAGGGAGGTGATGGAATCGCTTTCCTTAGAGGTTTTTAAGGCCCAGCTTGACAAAGCCCTGGCTGGGATGATTTAGTTGGGGATTGTTCCTGCTTTGAGCAGGGGGTTGGACTAGATGACCTCCTGAGGTCCCTTCCAACCCTGAGATTCTAGGATTCTATGAATGCAGCCATCTCCAGCCTAAAGGAACGTGCCCAACTGCGTGGGGAGCCCTGGAACAGCCAATAGGACCCAGTCGCATACAGGTAAACAACTGCGGCCCCAAAGTGATTAATGGAGGCTATCAGACTCCGGGCAACGTCCTCCTTTGTCAACATTTCCCAGTGTCCGTTGAGCACTCAGGGACGAAGAATTGCAAAATAAAAGCTCCTGGATGGAGAACAAGACGCCAAAGGCAGGGATGCCAGCACCCCCACTCCTCCCCTTTGCAATCAATCACCATCATTAGCCACCCGTAGCAGGATGTCGGTCGGGAACAACAAACACCTTTGTTGGACCTGAACAGCGTCGCGTGCCAGAAGCGTCCGCCAGAGTGGAAAGAGACAGAAGATGTGGCAGAGGGGTGATGGCAGGAGGGTGGTGAGGTAGGTGAGCGTGACAATAATCCCCCAAGAACTGGCCACACACGTGTGGCCCTTGGATATTGCTGGTTTTATTCGAACACGTTAATCAGTAGCCAGCACTTTAGTGGCTAGAACAGTGGCCTAAGCATTGGGATTTCTGAGTTCTATTCCCTGCTTTGGGAGGGGAGAATACAGGGCAAGGATCAGAGCCACTGATTGGGCCTCTGGACTCCTGGTGCAGTGGTTAGACCAGCGGACTGGCCATCAGGACTCCTGGCTTTCATTCCCAGCTTTGAGACGGGAAGGTGGTTAAAGCACGTAACTGGGAGCAAGGAACGGTGGGTTCTACACCCAGTTTTGAGAGGGCAGCACGGTGCAGTGGTTAAAGCAGCTAACGGGGAACCCACTCCTGGGTTCTAGTCCAAGCTTTAAGGGCAGGGTGTGCTGGATTGGTTAGAGCAGTTGATTTATGAGCCAGGACTCCTGGTTTCACTTCCCAGCTCGGGGAGGGGAATGTGGTGCAGTCATTAGAGCAGGAGAATGGGAGACAGGACCCCCGGTACCTTTCCCGTCGGTGCCACCAGGGCAAAGGTCAGCATTTGCTGCCAACGCAATCTCCCAGGAAGGAACAAATCCTTTCATTCAGTTGGACCAGATCTCATTATCGGTTACTCCAGTGTCAGTCTAGGATCAGTGCCACCCCCAGGCAGGGCACAAAAGAGCCGAGGTTTGGGCCGAATGAGGAGGGTTGTCTGGCATTAATCCAAAAGGGACACTAAACACATGAGCTGGGGTTTCCAAAAATGTCCACACGGCAGTCGCAAGAGTGATTGCAACATACGCAGATGGACCCAAACTAACTTGAATCCAGCTAGCTCGGGCCCCAGTGCACCCACGGCTGCATGGGGTTCCGGGCAGTCTGGGACCGTGTGTCTGTACTCAGCTCACCCACCCTGCAGTCTGTCCTGCCACAGCGTCACTGCAATTGGTTCGCGCACTAGCTAGATTAAAGCTAGCTCAGGTATGTCTATAGATGCTGCAATCACACCTCCAACTGCAGTGTAGGCACACCCTAAGGGAGTTAGGCACCTCAATCCCATCGGGCGCCTAACTCTTTTAGGCTACTTTGAAACTCCCTGTCTTGATGCCCTTCAACAGGGTTAGTTTTCAATGTGGACGTTGCCACTGCTCAACATTGGACGGTCTGAAATGCTGCACTGGGGCCATTTCTAGTTAGTTCCCCATGTCCATCTTTGATGTCTGACATCCACACATAAGGGAATGGACCTTTATTCAGCTCAAAGGATTTTAGAGGCGTGGGGGGAGACCTGAACCTCCAGATATTCCAGGCAGCCACTCCCCAAAATCCCTAGGACATAATCTGGTTCAGTGCAAAGGAAGGAAAATTAACTAGATAGATGTGTATGGGACTAGATTAGAAAACTAGATGTGTAATAATAATCTAGCTCTTCTCAACTGTAGATCTCAAAGCACTTTACAAAGGAGGTCCGGATCATTATCCCCATTTTACAGATGGGGAAACTGAAGCACAGAGAGGGGAAGTGACTTGCCCAAGATCACCCAGCAGGCCAGGAGCAGGAATAGAACCTAGGTCTCTTGAAACCCAGTCTAGTACGCACACCACTCAGGCACACTGCTGCCCCCTGGATGGGGATAGATACAATTAACCACATTTGCCCAGAGCACCTGGCTTGTCTATCACCTCCTTCAATCCCCGGCTTGTATTCAACAAGCTATGGGGCAATTTCCTGAGCTTATCTCTGCCAGCACTTTCGCTTTTTCTGAATACAATCACTAAGCGGATATTCCGCTCCTGGATTTAAAAGGTTTGGCTGTTTATTCAACTCTGCAGTAGCAAGGCGGGGGTGGGATTTTCCCCCCCAAAGAAGTTCAAGTCGCTGCTACTCAGTCACTAGCCACCCGTAGCAGGAGGTGGGTCGGGAACAACAAACACCTTTGTCCAGAGTCACTCCATGAAGTTCAGGAGGAGTTACTCAGATCGTGGGGGGAGGAGAAATGGGCACTGCAGGACTGGCCATCAGGGAGTTATTAATTATTTTCATTATTGTTATATGCATTGAAGTCACAGACCAGGACGAGTCACAGACCACAGGGCTAGGCGCTGGACAACCGCAGAACAACAAAATAAGCCCTGCCCCACAGAGCTTCCAATCTTACACCCAGTCGGTTTGAACCAATCAGCCACACCAATGGACAGCGGCTCTGAGCAATTCTTCCCCCGGCCCTTTTCGGAGTGGGAAGTTGGACTGTTTCACTCTCGGCTGCTCCCTGATAGAACACCCCGGGCGACTCCCTGCCTTCGCCTTCGCCCGCTCGGCAGCTGTTTCTGACCCACGGGAGGTTTGGCGGCTCAGCTGTTTGCACTTCCTGGCGGCCTCGATTATTAACAGGATTGATTGTGACGGCTCCCCCAATCTCCAAGCCTTTGTGTCTGCTTCCGCCCATCCCCTCCCCGCGGGAGCTCTCATTCAGCAATTTATCCTCAGTGGAAACTCTCCAGCGGCTGGAAAATGCTGATAAAGGGGCAAATTACTGTGAGTTCCAGTTCACTGAGAGTCTCCATTTATCACCCTGAGCCGTCACTTTGTTTGTCCAGCCTCGCGGTGCCCAGATGCCCCACACTTCTCATAGGTGACATCCACACTCATAGGTGCCGACTTATTAAGATCCCGGGGGTGCTCCGCCCCAGACCCCGCTCCCACTCCACCCCTTCCTCCAAGCCCCCACCTCTCCCCGCCTCTTTCTGCCCACTCCCCCGCCTCTTCCTGCCAGCGCTCCTCCCCCGCCCCCCCAGTGCCTCCTGCATGCCACGGAATAGCTGATCATGGCGGGCGGAAGGCGCCGTTCAGCGGGGGCACTGGTGGGCAGGAGGAGCAGGGCAGGAGGGGGAGGCGCTGACCCATGGGGCTGCCAGTGGGTGCTGACCACCCACTATTTTTGTGTGGGTGCTCCAGCCCCGGAGCACACACGGAGTCGGCACCTAGGTACACACTGATGGGTAGCTAGAGGGACCCACCCACTTACGGGCAGCTAGAGGGAAATATTCGCTCCATCCAGAGGCAATGCTGCTCAGATCACATATGTACCCCCGGAGTCACTCTGATCTGGGTTACGTTGGTGTCAATCCACTGTGACACCATTGGGCTGACACCGCTGGAACTGAGATCAGAACCTGTTGATTCCAGCGGGAGATGCATCCAAATTATTCCAAGGGATGAGCTTAGCCCGGTGTTTGGAAGGACAAGGAACCAGCCAAAGTGGGGAGGGAGGTCCTTACCCACCTTTAACTCCCATGCCCAAATAAGAGAGGTTGCCCCTGCCAGCTAGGAATCAAGCTGCACCGTGGTTTGCCCCACGGGCCATCCCCATCTGACCCCGTGCACAAGAACATCCTCCCTGCAGCGACGGCACCATGGGAGCGACCTGGGATCTGCAGAGAGAAGAGGTCACTTACGTATTGGAAGGGGAGGAGAATGGCCAGGATGATCCCACTGAAGAGCAGCACCATGAGCATGACGAAGAGGACGCCCTGGCAGGAGGTGAAGTCAAACTGTGGAGATAAAAAGGGGCCGTTGGTTTTACTGGCTCGGCGCGCTGGCCGTGGGCAAGGCGCACGGGACTCAGTGATGAGGTGTTGGCTCCTTTGTGCCCCCTGCTCAGCCACTCACCCAGCATCACACATGTCGCCCTGTCAGTCACTAGCCCACCTATATCCCAAATCCCATCCCCAGCACCCATCGACCACGCCTACACCCCATACCCAGCACCCATCAGACCCCACTTATAGCCCAAACCCCANCTGCCTAGACCTCAAACCTGGCACCCATCAGACCCTATCTATACCCCAAACCTCATACCCAGCAACCATTAGACCCCGCCTAGACCCCAAACCCCAGACCCAGCACCAATCAGACCCTGCCTATACCCCAAACCCCCTACCCAGTACCCATCAGAGCCCACCTAGATCATACATCCATCAGACCCCCACCTATACACAGCACCCTTCATGTCACACCTATACGCCAACCCCCCTACCCTGCACCCAGCAGACCCTGCCTAGACCCCAAACCTGGCACCCATCATAACCTATCTATACCCCAAACCCCATACCCAGCATCCATCAGACCCCGACTAGACCCCAAACCCCATAACCAGCATCCATCAGACCCTGCCTAGACCCCAAACCCGCTACCCAGCACCCATCAGATCCCACCTATACCCCACACCTAGCACCCATCATAGCCCTCCTATACCCAGCCCCCTTCATTCCACACCTATACCCCAAACCCTCTACCCCAGCACTCATCCTACCCCAAATCCTGTACCCTTAACCTTATAGACCAGGACTCAACATACCCCACCTACACCCGACATCCTGTAGCCTAGCACCCATCACACTCTGGACCTTATAACTCCAAATCCTATCATTATTATACAGCTTATTCACCACCTATAGCCAATCCTTATCTACCTCAGCATTGTCATCCCACTGCACCCAAAATCCAAGACTCCCCAGGACCCATATCGCACCCATACTGCAACCCCCATCCCTGTCAGAGATTCCCTCCTGTACCCCACCTGTCCGCCCTCCCCCGGCCTTTAGCTGCTTTCCCAGATCCATACTTCCTGGCCAAACCATTTGCTGCATGAGTGTCAGCTCCTCTTTCCCTATCGAGATTTTCCTCCCCACTCTGAGATGCATCCCCTGCCCCCCTGCCCTACATGCTGGGATAGTCTCACCTTAGAATCATAGAAGATCAGGGTTGGAAGAGACCTCAGGAGGTCATCTAGTCCAACCCCCTGCTCAAAGCAGGGCCAACCCCAACTAAATCTACCAACACCAACTAAATCAACACCAACCTTGGTCTGGAAGCTGAAGATGGTGACGGAAAGACACACCAGGGCTGTGATCCCCAGGCACAAGAGAACCGACGTGGTGTTGTAATAGCTGCAAAAGGAACATGGAAACCACATTTCTAATTAGATCCCACAAATGGATGGAAGGAGAGAGACAATTAGGAATGCCAGGGGCTTAGCAGAGGTAGGCAGATAAAGCATGGATGCTAGGATCAGGCAAACAAGCATCAGGGGTTGAGATTACCCTTCACTTCCCATATGGCTAGACAGTGGGGGTTCCTGGCTAGATAGGTATGGAAAAGCCTAAGAAATGACTGACATGTGGATTCTCCTTCTGCTATAGATGAAAGAAAACTGCTGGCAAGGCCAGCCTCGAGCCTGCAATTTGCTTCCCTCTTAGCCTCCTTTGGCCGCAGAAGCCTGGATCTGTTAATATTCCTTCTGTGCTTTGCACTAAGAGAGGTGGGACTGCCCCCTAGACACTGCTTCTGCTCCCTACACAGCAGCCGGAAGAGGATAGGAATGGCAGAGCCCTAAGCCACCCCACAGCCAGCTGTCCTGCCCCGCTCCCTACAGCACCTCCTGCTTGGAGATGCCGCAACAGGAGTGGCAGTGGACTCCCCAAAAGCCCATGCCCCTGCAATGACGCGTGGTGGCGGGCGGGCTCTCTCTGGGGCTGGAGTTGATCTGAGCTTCCCCACAGCCAGCAGTTGGCAAAACACATGGAGTTCACACCGGCCTCCACTGGAGGTCGCAGCTGATGTCAAAGGAAGGGTCAGGTTTTGCTTGGCTATTTTAGCAGCTCAGAAAGGAGCAAAGGGCCAGCGTCGCTCTGATAATTCTAACATGGGAAGCCAAGGAAGGGAGCTGCAGGGAAGAGCTGGGACGTGGAGCCGAACTAAGGAAAAGAAATCTGATGCCCAACTGATTGACCTACCTGGAGAGCATTCCAGTGAGATAGGACATGGAGAGAGTCTAGAGGTGGGGGGGGGGAAAGAGAAAGCATTAGTATTGGGGTATGTGCTTAGTTACTCCACGAATAATTACTCAGAGCTGTCCCATAATTGTCCTTCATGGAGGCAGGGGGGGTGAAGGCAGAAGGCTTCCCAGTTCCCTTGGCCACTAAGGGTGTAGGCTTCCTCCAGGCCTACCCCAGTGGTGAGGCTACATGTAGGGCGGCCGGGTGCCTGGTTTTCAACTGGAAAGTCAGGTTGAAAAGGGGACCTGACAGTGTACGGTCAGATCTATTGACCGGACACCCAAAGTCCAGTTACTGCGAGCGGGAGAGGTGGAGAGGCGCCGGGTCATCACCTGCTCCAGCCAGGGCCACCTCCTGCCTTCGTTGGGTGGCTGCAGCTCCCAACCCCGACTCTGTAGGCTACCCTCCTGACCCAGGAAGGGGTGGGTGGGAAGGGAAAAGCAGCGAGTGACTAGGGGAGGGGAGAGGAGGAGTGGACAGGAGTGGGGCCTAGGGTGACCAGACAGCAAGTGTGAAAAATCGGGATGGGGGTGGAGGGTAATAGGAGCCTATATAAGAAAAAGACCCAAAAATTGGGACTGTACCTATAAAATTGGGACATCTGGTCACCCTAGTGGGTCCCCAGGGGAAGAGGCAGGGCAAGGATGGGGGCGCAGTGGAAGAGGTGGGGCATGGGCAGGGCTTTGGGGGGGAAGAGGCGGGGCAGGACTGGGGCTTCAGGAGGAAGAGGCGGGGCAAGGGAGGTTCCAGCACTCCTGCTGGAGTATCCAGTTTTTAAAATTTGGCAACCCTAACTACGTGGAGCACTTAGGAGTCACAGAGGGGCAGCAGAAGCTATCCCGACCCATAGACAGGAGTTGGCGGCTGCGCTGGGGCGGTGCTGCAATCCCGCAGTCTGCTCACAGGCTGGGAACCAAGATGAAACTGGCGTTCCTGATTCCTGCCCAATTTTGCTCCGCATCCGCCCCTCAGTTACCGCAGCGCTGCGAGCTGCGTTCGCTGACTACGGACAGATGCTCGGCTCCATCCAGAGACAGGCGCCCATTTATTGTAGACGTCTTTCAATTCCTCCAGTTGCGGCACCCAGCGTAATCAAGAAGGCAGCGAAACCTCTTTAACAGGTGTCCCCAATGGAGACTGTTTCTGGATGATGGATGCTAACCTTCAAAGGGTAAAGCCCACAAGAGGGGTTTAATAGGGCACATCCCAATGCGTAGGGCTAAGAATGATACTTCCCTAGTTCCACATCGCTGCATGGGGCCCGGATATCCCTCTGCCCCACTCAGCCTGCCTCCTCCTATTTTTTTTTTTTTACAGAGTACCGCTTCATCTCAATTTATCTAGCTCTAGTTCCACCAGCAGGGATTGGGTTTAAGGTATCAATTACTGGACCAATCTCTACAGCCTGCGTTAACCAGATGATCACAATGGTCCCTTCTGGACTCCTTAATCTCTATGAAATTGACGACACTCCAAAGGGCAGGTCGGTCACCGTGCCGGTACGTTACTTACAAAGATACTCAAGAGAATCAGGTTCCATGGAAAATACCTCCTGCAAGTGACGTGAAAAGAGTCAGTCAGCAACACTATCCAAAGAGCAGAGTGGTTTAAAGGCGTTGCCTAATGCGTTGCCTAATGTGAATTACATAATTAATGATCTGTGCAGCACATGCCGGTGAGGCAACGCGACGTTAATTCTGCTGGGTAACTATAGTGCTGTGCCCAGGGCACTTCTACGTTCTGACACAAATGCATCCGCTATATTACAGCGAAGCAACCAGGAATCTCCAGCTCTGGGACAAGACGGCAGCGTTTTCACTGTATAATAAACAGCATCTACGGCTGGGCATCACTGAGATACGACAGCATCACCTCTGCTATTACAGTTACAATATAACTTAGACTTTTCCTACCAAGTTGCAACTCTGATGCAGACACTTGCAACTGCTTCGTGCGTCAGCACACAACCGCTCCGTGCAGCAACACACAACCGCTCCGTGCAGCAACACACAACCACTCCGTGCACCAACACACAACTGCATCATGTCTGCTGCCTAGGAGCACATGGCCCCATGAATCTCGGGCAAGGAGACATAACTGCATTACCTCTGCTATAGCACAGCACTGAGACATGACTGCAACCCCTCTGCTACAGACAATGCAGCATTCGGGCTGCGTCTGCTCGGAGATACAACTTTGGTATGGATACCGTGTGCTACAGCCCATGAGTCAGGAACATACGGGATTTGAGCCGTGATAGGAAAGCACTAGTACGTCAGTTCAGTGGGTTGTTTAAAGCAGAAGGAAGTATTTTACCTGGGTCCGGAGCAGCAAGCCAGGATCAAGTATGTCACAAAGAACACGGCACTGTGAGAAAGAAGAAAGAGACAAAGGATGGGTGACGGAGGAAGAACCTGGCGCTGAATGCGGCTGACGTGGGAAATGGAGCACTCTCGGGCTTGATTGTTCCTGCTGCGTTTTGCTGCTGACGCACCAGGGTGCTATACAGCCGAACTCCCTTAGAACACCCTGGGGAATGGTTTTACCATCCAGATCCAAATCGGAGACAGGAGGAGGTTTAAGCCGGATTCTTAGGGTACGTCTACACTGCAGAAAGAGCGCCACGGCAGCACGTCTCATAGCCCAGGTCAGCTGACTCAACCCATGCTACGGGGCTAAAACTAGCAGTGTGAACATTCCTGCTTGGGCTGGAGCCCGGGCTCTGAAACCCGGCAAGAGGGGTGGGTCTCAGAGTCCAGGCTCCAGCCTGAGCCCGAATGTCTAGATTGCTATTTTAGTCCCGGAGGGAGAGCCTTAGTCAGTTGACTTGAGCTCCGAGACTCAGCACTGGAGGGGTTTTTTTGCAGTGTAGATGTACCCTATGGTATTTGTCTGGCACCCATTATCCTAGTGTCCAAGTGCAACCCTCATTTTACAGAAGGGGAACTGGGACTCAGAGGGAGGAAGGCCCAGATCTTCAAAGGTATATTTGGGCACCTGGAGTTAGGCACTTAAATACCTTTGAGGATCTAGGCCTATGTGACATGCTCAAGGTCACACGGGAAGTCTGTAGCCGGGCAAGAACTCAATCCCAGGTCTCCTGAATCCCAGGTTAGTGCCCCAACCACCAGACTATCCTTCCTTTACAATAATACATAAATAAGTAATAATAATAAACTCAACAGGAAAAGGAATCCGAGGGGAGAATACCCCACACAGCCCAAAACCCATTAAACTGGTCCACAAACCAAGCAGCCAAATTGCCAGAGAGTCGACCATCTCCAGAGAGTTGACCATGTCCAGAATTGACCATCTCCAGAGAGGTGACCATCGCCACACTTGAGCAGCTCCAGAGAGTTGACCTGCTCCCAGCAATGAAGGGATCCTCCATCCCTCCCCAGAGCATCACACGGCCCTGTGTTTTTCCACAGGGTCGACAGTTATCCTGTAACGATAAACCGATAACCCCTAGTGCCTGAGGCAGCCCGGCAGTAGGTGAGAAGGCAGGTTCCAAAGGCATTGATGGTAATCAGAAAACTGGCGGTTCATGTGTCTAATGAATAAGGAACACGAACGAGGAGGCAAACCTCACAGTCCCTGATAAATGCGCCATTGATAGATCTGTGCTCTGCTCCTGCAGGAGGAAGCCACAGAAAGTGCTGGGGACTGGAATAATCATGGAAGAGTGGAAGGAGGCTTCCCACAGACGGAGAGAGAGAGAGAGAGGGCCTGATTCTCATTACCCTAAGGCGTCATTCTGCCTCTCTGGCAGTATAAAGGGACCTTTAAGTAGGTGGACATTACAGTCACACCAATGTAAGGTCCCGTTCCACCGCCAGAGCGGTGTAACGGGGTCTTAGTGTATATTGGAATCAGGCCTGGAGGGAATAAATAAAGCAACAGGATCAATAGAATGGATAGCAGAGAGACATGAAGTGTGGGTGGATGGAAGGAAGGAAGAAAAGAAAGAATAGATAAGTCGAGTGGATGGATGGGAAGGAAAGGAAAGATAGAAATCCCATCATCCAGGATCCCTTCCCCAAAGTAGGGGCTGCAAAAGAACACTAGGAGTACTTGTGACACCTTAGAGACTAACAAATTTATTAGAGCATAAGCTTTCGTGGACTACAGCCCACTTCTTCTGAAACCTGTCAAAAGAACACTGACTGGCATCAGACACGTTCCCTGCACTGCAAGGAAAAATATGGACAAACAAGGAGGTCTGGAGATGGAAAGGCAGCTGGTGAGATATCTGGGGAACCTGCCTTGATAACAAGTATGGGTCCTAATTAGAAGCAGGATCTGAATCCACACTTCTCAAAAGGGGCTTTCTCAGATCTACCAAACCTTGCTCCCAGTCCTGAGGAGAACATGTTATCCTGTAAGGGCATGAACGCTGCATCATCACCAGCTTCCTCCTCCGGCTGCTATTTTGGGTCTTTCTCCAACTTTCTCTATGCTAGTTTCTCACCTCTGGGTTTTGGGTGTGAACTAACAAGAAACAGGTTCAGTGTGGCCTGTTCATGGCCATTTGCATCTCACACTCCACCTGCTTAATTAACTGCCAGAATGCAGACACTAACCTTGCAGAGGACACAGGAAATGCTGCCTGGGCAAATATTTTTAACACCTCAGCTAAAAAAGATACATTCTCAATGATTATTCAGGCCTGATGACTGGTCAGCATGCCCAACGGGGGGGATCTGAGCTCGAATCCAGTGCATTCCAATCCAGACTCAAGCACTTTTCAGCTCCTCCTTTATACTTGTTGCATTCTTTAATGGCTGACAGACAGATAGACCTCAGCTGGTATAAATCTGTGCAGCTTTGACTTCCATTTACACCAGCTGAGGATCTGGCCCAAATATTACAACAGGCAAAGCACATGTAAGCGGCCAGGGATGTGATTTTGCAGCTCATGTAGACACGCTAGCTTGACCTAACTGGCTCACTAAAAATAGCAGTGAGGATATGTGGGCCGCACAATTGAGTACATACCCAGGGGGGTCTTGTGCTGCCCAAGCTGAAGCCCACACCACCGCGTCCTTGCTGCTACTTGTGGTGTAATGAGCACTGTGTTGGAATTGCAAGCTATACATTTAAGAGTGGGAGGATGGAACTTCTCTTGGACTTGCATGCAGGCTAGGAGGCTTTGTAGTGAAGCATCTGGGAGCACCAGCAGTCAGTTTGCAGACAGATTATAGTAAGATGGGGTGAGTTGTGCCTCTCTGCTTCAGGGAGCAGCCTGTTTTCTCCCTCTCTGTTTTGGGTTCTTATGTGTTATCGTTCTGAATTCTAAGAAATAAAGCAGTGTTATGTTGCAACCTTCCAACAAGGGTATTTATGTTTTTATCTAATTTCTCTGTGTGTATGCTGTGAACATAACATTATTGGTACCTAAACTAGCTAGATTAAAGCTAGTTGTGGGTATGTCTCCACAAGCTGCAAGTCACACACCCCAGCTGCAGTGTAGATACATCCTTAGTGGTCAAGGTTGAGTTCAGCTTCCATTCTAACCCTCTTTTACTATTGCTCATAACTTTGTCAAGCTAATTCCCCTTGAGCTGAATTTTTCCGTGCTTGGTCTCAGCTCAGAGGTGAATTTTCTTTTATATAATCCAAATCACATCAGTGCAGCTGCTTTTGAGGGCATGAACATAATGCACACATTCTAAGTGCCATTTTTTCACAGAGATAACACGATACTGGATAAAAGCAGATATATCAAACTTGGCTGGTTTTGTAGATCTCATTGAGATCTAAGCAAGCTGGCCAAGTTGGAAGAAAATTTCACAACAAGCAGCTGGATTGCTGAGGCTTCTGCTCAGCATGCTGACCAATATCATTTCATTGTTTTCTTGTGCTCCCTTGTCTCTCTGTAATCACCTGTTGTGTCTTGCCTTATAATTTGATTGTAAATTCTTTGGGGGCAGGTCCATTGTTTTGTTCTGCATTTTTACAGTGCCTAGCACAGTGGGGTCCTAGTCCACGAGTGAGCTCTTAGGGGCTACCACAATACAAATATTATTGTTGTTATTGTTATGTTATTATTATTATTGATAATAATAAAGAAAATTGGTATAGTAATTTTCAAGCTATGAGCATTTAAGTTGGAGGGGTTTCACAGATTCATAGATTCTAAGGCCAGAAGGAACCATTGTGATCATCTGTCTGACCTCCTGTTTGTTCAGGCCCAGAGGAATTTTGCCACCTGGTCTTTCTCATCAATTTAAAAAGTGCTAGATTATGAGTAAACTTTTCTATAGTGCCTAAGTGACTTAGGACCTCAAGTCAATGGGAGTCAGGCTTCTAAGGCACTTGGGCGCATTTGAACATTTCACCCTGCAGCTTGGAAAATCCTCTCAACTCTGACTTCTACTGAATTCAACAACACAAGGTGATATTTCGAAACCGGCTGCCGGGTGGGACCTTAACAATATTTTGTTTAAAGTGCCCTGCAGTACATTTGATAGCGCTAAGTGTTTTGTTTGCATTCATCTCAGCACAGTAGCAAACACTCTAGCTAAGGTTACACTGAGGTTTCCGTTGTACACTTCTTGTTTTCCACAGGCTCATGTTTGTTTCTCGTCTCAAAGGTGAATTTCCTCTCCTGCACGTGGGGGCAGGTGTTCCGATGCAGCAGCGTGCTCTAAAAGTGCCTCCAAATACATTCAGCCGTACACAATCTGCTCCACCGTTTAAGAATGGGAAAAGGCATTAGACACTTACTAGGAAGCCCAGTACCAGGCTGGGTTTGACTGGACGTAACCTTTGACTGGCTCACTGCAGGAGAGAGAGAAAGAAAAGAGAGAGGGAGGGTCATTCACGGGACACGGAACAGCAATCACTTCACAGACTGTTGGCTAAACGTATCCCAAGGAAGTGTGTAGTGGGTATAGAGTGGCATGCGGGTGATGGCCGCCATCTTGGCAGACACTCCAGAGACTCAACCCGGAACTCCAGAGCTAAAAGCAGGAGCTGCTATAGGACCAAGCTCCCATAGCTCCTACCCTCTGCGGTTCGGTACAGAGCGGGACCTGTACCACGCACTCACCAATGGGTTATACATGCACGTGTGAGCACAAGCACTAGCAACATGACTAGTTTAGAAGCAGCTATGCTGTCGATTCTGTATGTCTATATCTCAGGACAGGCTCTCAGAACTGTTCTGGGGAATTTCTCTGGCCGGTGTTATATAGGAAACCAGACTAAATGATCACTTCTGGCCTTGGAATCTATGACCGATGTAGGCGTAGGGGCATCATTTCCATGGGTGATGGTATCCTGGCAATGCCCATGTCTTCTCTGGGACTCCCCAGTTTGCAGGTGGGAAATTGAGGCATTTAAGAGGCTAAGTGACTTGCCTAAGGTTACACAGGAAGTTCATAGCAGAGGCAGGAGTTGAACCTGGGTCTCCCACATCAGTGCCCCAACCACTGGGCCATTCTTCCTCCCTGCTGAGGTTTAACTGATTGGAAATAAACAAAACTGTTCAATAGGAAGGCCAGTCTTGTGGAGGAGGCACTAGCTTAAGGTACATAAAGAACAGGTTCAATTCCCTCATCGCTTTCCTGTGGGACCTTGTGTGAGTCACTTAGTCTGTACACAGGGTCTAATAATCCTTTCTTTGTGCGTTCTCCATTTAGATTGTCGGCTATTTGGAGCAAGGACTGTCTTTTACTATGTGTGTGTGTACACTGCCTCACTCAATGGGCCTGCTTTGAGCAGGGGATTGGACTAGATGACCTCCTGGGGTCTCTTCCAACCCTAATCTTCTATGATTCTATGATATCTGCAGTGATATTCATGATAATAACCTGTCATCAAAGCCCTTTCTTATACAAACTAGTTACAGAAGCATCACACACACCTGTGGGAGGTAGGCCGGTATCATGATCCCCATTTTATTGATGGGGAAACTGAGGCATAAAGAGGGGAGGAGATTTGCCCAAGATCCCACAGTCAGTGGCAAAGCTAGAATTAGAAGCCAGGGAGACTGATTCCCAGGTGACTGAAGTCAATATTAGAACCCAGGAGACCTGACTCGGAATCCAGGGCTCTCCCCAAATATGCATATTAATTATGAACTATTTTTTTGAAAGGAGCGAGCTATAGACACCCCGCTGTTCTCAATTATGCAGCCAAGCCTGCTGGAGGGAAAGGGCTGCCAGCTTCTTAGACAAGTCGCTGAACTTCTTCAAGTGATGGGTGATCTATTATTAATCCTAAATGTAATTTGATCTATGTGCACCCAAAACACTAAGTTATCGGAGCTGCAGGGAGCCTGATACCTGCTTACTTGAGTATAGATAAGCTACTCCCCAAGGGAAAGATACCCACATATCTGGGGCTGACTTGATAATGCCCCAGGGAAAGATATCCAGGTATCAGAGTGACAGATAACGCTCAATGGAATGATACACAGGTATCAAGCCAGTTAATACCCACGGAAAAAAATTCCAGGTACCTGAGTGACGGATAACATCCAAGGGCAAGCTACCCAGGTACCTGAGTGAGAGACAGCACTCAAGGGAAAGTTATCCAGGTACCCAAGTCACTGATAATGACCAAGTGAAAGATACTCAAGGACCTGAGTGACCGATACTTGAGGAAAAGATACCCCAGTGCACAAGTAAGACATCAGAGCTGAGAATTGTTGCTAACTCAGAGACCTACCAGAAGGTGAAGAGAGCCACAATGCTGACCGTGACAAACAGCTGGAGCATAAGAATGGCATAGACCTGAAACGAGAAACCACAGCATCTTGTCAGTGCGGATCACAGTCATGTGATCACAGGCAAACTCCGCCCCCCATGCTCCCCTATCTGGATCCTCCGCTGATGGAAACCCTCCGTCGGATCCTCAGGTGATGTAAGTGGCTCCATGGACATCACTCGAGCGGTGTTATTTACACCGACTGGCAATCTGGCCCATTGCTTTCAGTGGAGCGACACCAATTTACACCAGCTGGGGATCTGGCCCCGTTGACTTCACTGGAGCTACGTGGATTTACCCCAGTTGGGGGTCAGGTCCATTGACTTCAATGGAGCTATGCTGATATACACTATCTGGCCAAGGAACCATTTTGCTGCCCTAATCCTCCTTAAGAACATGTGTTCCAAACGCGTGATGGAGACGGCCCTGCGGTATCACCAGAACCCAATACGACGCCGTTAATTAACTCTTTCTGCGCTGTTTTGGGCTCATCCTCCCCAGTGGGCCTGAGCCAGGTAGCTCAGATGCAGATCTGAACGTGCGCCGATTGACGTGAGCATGAAGGCCCTGCAGCGCGGCGCTCGCTGGGTCTCACCAGCCTGAGCCATCCAAGCCGTGCACTGGGCTAGCGCATCATTGCACTGGCTGGGATCAGGGAGCTGCGTCTTACTTCATTCTCCCCCACACACACTCCTCTTGGGACCCATTAGCTTCAGCCAGGATCCCTATGTAAGCTTGGGAGGCTGTCCCAGGAGGTACCTTTCTGACGAACACTCTGCGCACGTTTTTGTCATCCCAGTTGAAGGTCGTGAGTAGCTCCGTGTCCCCGGGGTACCCTCCACTGCCGTAGTTTGGGCTGGCACCTGGAAAGAGAAAGGCACATCAGATGCCACCTCCCAGCTTTGCCTGTCACCTCAGCTGTGTCCTGCCACTTCCCCAGGGGGCACTGGGGTGTTGTCTGAAACCAGGGGTGGATTCAAGTTTATAGCAGGCCTGGATTACCCCCCCCAAATCTCAAGATTCGCCACACCCGTTGCACCACCAGCCCAAGGAGATACTTCCACTAGGCATCCCAGCTTAGACCCTGTCTTCCTGAGCCCTTGATCTTTCTACCCAGCCAACCACATCAGGGACGTCTTCCTGTGGCTTTGACTCTGAATTATCCGCTGCATCCTGATCCTGCCTGAGTTCAGATCCTGCCTCAATCCCATGCCTGGCCTGAGACACAATTCAAGACCAAAGGGAAAGAGAAGAAAAGACCCTTCCCCAGGAGCTCCTAGCTGGGAGGCACAAGCGTTTTGCTGTCCACTCTCCAACAGTGATAAGTGCCGCTCTGCCGAGGAGAACTAAAGGCGCAGATCTCCTGGGAGCTGCAACCACAAGCCCTGCCCTGGCATGACAGGCTCAGAACAATAGCATGCCCCCTGCAACAATTGCATACGCTAGAGTGTGGGCAGGCAGGACCTAATGCAAAGCCACTGGTCACCTTCCAGAACTTGACTTCCCTGTCCATTGTAACACACCCCGAGGCAGAGAAATCAGGTGCCAACGTGCTGGCACCAGGAGCTGCGGGACATGACTAGCCTGCCTGGCGTCTGTCGTTCAGCAGAAGGAGAGAGTCGTTTCAACAGGACGTGGGACAAACTGGC
Organism: Trachemys scripta elegans; assembly: GCF_013100865.1. Lineage (NCBI taxonomy): Eukaryota > Metazoa > Chordata > Testudines > Emydidae > Trachemys > Trachemys scripta. Next base: position 18,279,784 of record NC_048313.1, on the reverse strand, counting down.
TGCTGGGAGACAGTTCACTGGGACGTATCAGCTGTTGGGTGTCATGGGGATGGGGATCTCAAGGCCGAGCTAGGCAACTCCTCATGCTCCCCACGGATGAGCCCCAGGTCACCTGCTCTTGTACCACATTTGGGTGGGGGTCCCAGAGAAGAGGAAATGGCCTCACACACCCTTGTGCCTCACCCCACAGAGGGAGTCCTGGAGCAGAAATGCTGACATCATATAGTGACCCACTCCGAGGATGGGGGCCCTGGAGAACACTGCCCACCCGATTATCTTTACCTGAACTTGGGCGTGGCAAGAGGGCATTAGGCACTCTGTATTCAGGGCCCAGTCTCAGTATATATTAGAGCAACCTTTGGGCTACCCTAACTTCTCATGGCTCCCTATGGGCTCTGAAAAAGAGATAACTGTCACAGCAGAGTGTCCTCTGGCCAGGCTCCCTACCCACCCCCTAAGCTGGTGAAGGCCCTCCAGAAAAGCGGATTCTCAGGGGGCGGTTTAAACCCACTGTGAGTCCACTTTACACTGCCAGAGAGGCATAAAATGGCCTTTGATCCACTGAGACCTGGGCCCCGTGTTCTCAGCGGTCTGTAGCTGTTATCAAAGGAGCACCTTTCTGGAAACCTTCCCCTTCCTCCCCTTTGAGCACCGAGAGCATGGAAAGTTTTAAGTCTGTTAAGCGAGCGGTTTGGGAGTTGCCGTATGTGACAACATAAAAGGTCACAACCTACTGTAAAAAAAAAAAAAAAGCCGTTGATTAACTCAGTCATAACTCAAAAAAAGAAAAGATAAAGTATGTCCCAGTTCTGGTTAAACAAACTCAACTGAAGAGCTGTTAACCTTGGAACAATGGCCACCGAGCCCAGACGAGTTCTGCCGTAGCAGGAGGAGCTCAGTGATCCACTTGAAGATTGCTCCATAACCCGAACATCCGGCTGGTTCCTGTGGCTTGGGAGTAGACTTGCAGAGCGGGGCAAAGAATGGATTTTTCGGTTCACTGGCACTTTTGAAAAGTCGGGGGGGGGGCAGGGAATTGTGTCAGGTCGGATAGAAAACGAACCTTTTTTGAAAATTTTGGGTAAGTCGAAAAGTAAAAAAGAAAAAACGGGGGGGAGGAAGGGGTCAAACAAACTGTTTTGTATCGCCCCAATCAAAACATTCTTCGTGCTTTTGAACTGTTTTTTTAATGACATCAAAAGAAACGATCAAAATGAAAATCAAAAATCAAAATGAAATCAAAAGAAAGTTTCAAAAGTTTCAGGGGGCGGGGCACAGCTGCTGCTGAACAACGAACAAGAGGCAGAGAAGAATCCTGTTTCTGGGGAGAATTTACAGAAGTGGGATCCAATTATCCAAACTAGACGTGTGGCCAAGACACGGGGTGAACACCCGTATTCTTGCTAACAGTGTCATGGGATCTTTAATAGCCGTCATGAAGGCTCGGATTACACCCTTACTTTCCAGCCATGGCCGGAGGCCTCACCTTTCACTGAATATTAAATACCCCCACGTGGATGTAGCTGTCCTGTCACCCACAGCCCTCTGCTAAACTAGCCCTACAATCCCCTGGCGCTGTCTAATTGCCTGAGATTAGGGTGACCAGATGTCCCGATTTTATAGGGACTGTCCCGATTTTGGGGTCTTTTTCTTATATAGGCTCCTATTACCCCCCACTTCCTCTCCTGATTTTTCACACTTGCTGTCTGGTCACCGTACCTGAGATTAACAGGTGCCTGCCTCATTTCTTGTGACAACTCATTTCCCAAGTGCACAGGCTGCTTTTTCAAGGAGGTCCTCTGCCCTGCCCCCAATGCGAGTTACACGCAGGGCTGCTGACTGACTTGCCCACAGACACGGAGTGTCTCAGCACTGAGCCTAGATCAGAGAGAACCCGGGTCCCTTACTACCTTCTAGACCTGTTCCCAAACCACCTGCACTGAGAGCTCTTCATTAAGAGCCTTCGTTGCCTATAATGAAACACAAACAGGGAAGAGCAAACCTGCCCCGTGGATCATCTCTGAGGTTTAGCGCATATAAGCCAGGCCTGCAGCAAACGTCACCCCTGATCTATGGGAAGGGTAAGAGCAGGGAAATCCTCAGGTACATGGGACTATCTGGACAACTGAGTTGACAGTAGGGGGCAGAAGTTGATGTAACCGTAGCCGTGGCAACCAGTGATGCTGTTGCAGAATAATAATCCTTAGCCCTTAGCATCACTAGATCTCAAAGCACTTTGCAAAGGAGGTCAGTATCATTATCCCCATTTTACAGATGAGGAAACTGAGGGAGGGGAAGTGACTTGTTTGAGGTCACCCAGATGGCCAATGGCAGAGCCAGGAATAGATTCTAGGCAGCCTGAGTCTCAGTCCAGTGGTCTAGCCACTAGGCAATACCATCTAGTGAGAGAAGATCAGGGATAACTGAAATGGGGAAACTGAGGCACAGAACAGGCATACAAGTCAACTTTAGAATTCAGTAGTCTCTGGCTCCCAGCTCTGTGCTCAAACCATTCGTCCATCCTATACTGCACATCAGATCAGGTAGACAGAGTGAGAAATACCATAATTAGATAGATACAAAGGCAGGCAGGCATGTACAGTGACAATGATGATAGAGGGGTAGCATGAATGCCAGAGATTGATCGATCTCACATAATTCATTGAGATGTAAATACGATAAGTGAGTTAACTGGAAGCCGATGGCACTGTTGATAATAACCATGGTGTGGACAGATGACAATAATATCATCACTCGTGACACGGAGAGGGGCTGGCGCTGAGAAGGAAGTGTTTACCAAGAGATTGAAGTCCATACTGATCCTCTCTAGCCCCTCCCAGGGAAATGGAGAGAGCCGCTGGCACTGAGAAGGACGTGTTTACCAAGAGATTACCAAGGCCTTATTGCACCTCCCTACCCCGGCCCACCATGATCTTTACAAGCAATTCCAAATTTAGCTCCACCGTCCCCTTGTGATGCAGGCAGGTGTCAACAACTGGAGGTTACAAACAAGGACACTGAAGCACAGAGAGGGACGTAGGTGCCTAAATATCTTGCTCAAGGTCACATGGGGAACATTTGGCATAGCCAGAAATAGAACCCAGGACCCTGAATCCCTGTTTCCCAAGTGCCTCAGCCTGCAGTCCTTGTTGGTGGAAGTCCAGTAACTCCTCTGTTCTCGGCCTCCGATCCAGGGTGCAGTTAAATTCAACACAGCCCTCCATAATCCAGCACCAGCCTATGCTATGCAATGTACCTTCGATGTCACTCACGGCAAGCTCAGGGATTGGATTTGCCAAACCCTGTTAACCACTGGCCCCTCTAGTCCTGCATCCCAGCTCTCGCTTATGGGCTTAACATCATAGGACGGTGAAAAACACCACCTTGCCCGGAGCCTCTCGTGCAATACCATACGGTCCGCTGAGAGCCCTCGAGAACAGCCGTTGTCGTGTGCTCCGCAGCCTGAAGTGCGGTTATCCTTGTAATTCTCCTATTTTGTGCACATGTTACGAACGGTCTATTATTTTAGAGTTCCAAAGGTTTAAACCCCCTTGTCAATGTGTGCCCCCCGCCCCCTTCCAGAGGCAGTGCTAGCCCACTGGGGGCCCTAAGCAGAAATATTCTCGGGGGGGAGGCCCCACACACAAGACATAAAAAAGCAGATAGGGGTCCCCCTTGAGCTGCTCAGGGCCCTAAGCAATTGCTTTGTCTGCTTATGCCTAGCGCCCCCCGCCCCTCCATGCCAGAGAGGACGTGAGTCTGCTACAGCTGCCAGCTCAAGCTATATAGACTCACCTGGTTAGCCCTGTTCTGTCTCTGCTGGGTTGGCCACAGCCGTCACACAAGAGCGCCAAGCGCCGCAGCTTCGTATCTCCCCAAAGACCGTCTCCTCTCCTCCTTCTTTGCATCACTGTCACCTGCCCTACCATCCAGGCAGGCAAGCTCACCTCCCAAAGGTTCTCATCCAGCTCCTCTGACCCTATGATCTGAAGGCCTCATAGAATCATAGAATATTTGGGTTGGAAGGGACCTCAGGAGGTCATCTAGTCTAGCCCCCTGCTCAAAGCAGGACCAGCACCAACTAAATCATCCCAGCCAGGGCTTTGTCAAGCTGGGCCTTAAAAACCTCTAAGGAAGGAGATTCCACCACCTCTCTAGGTAACGCATTCCAGTGCTTCACCACCCTCCTAGTGAAATAGTGGTTCCTAATATCCAACCTAGACCTCCACCACTTCAACTTGAGACCATTACTCCTTGTTCTGTCATCTGCCATCACTGAGAACAGCCAAGCTCCATCCGCTTCGGAACTCCCCTTCAGGTAGTTGAAGGCTGCTATCAAATCCCCCCTTGCCATCTATAATGCATTTATCTTCCCAGCACCGCTCCAGAGGGTGATAGATCTCCTCCAATTTACAGATGGGAAACTGAGGCACGGACAGGCTCAGTGACTTGCTCGAGGTCACCCAGGAAGGCTGTTGCAGAGCAGGGACTTGACCCAAATCCTTGGCTAACACCCTAAACACTAGGCCAGTGGTAGGCAGACTGCGGGCCAAATCTGGACCAGCAGACGCTTTTGAACAGACCCGGGAATATTTTTATTTCCTTGTTATCAATATTGTTATTTTTATTATTATTATTTTCTCTGGAGCCTGGACCTTGACTATACCCTGACCAAGAAATTTGGACCTTGACAAAAAATAATTGACTACCCCTGCACTAGGCCATCTTTCCCTTTTTGCTGGCTCACCATAGCCGCCGACTCCATGGGTGTTCCAGCACCCATTGGCAACCATCTCACCGCACCCCACCCCCCAGCGCCTACCATCTACCAGTGGCCCTGCCGATCAACTCTTCCCACTCCCTCCGAGCGCCTCCCACCCACGGCGATCAGCTGTTCCGCGATGTGCATGAGGCGCTGGGAGAGAAGGGGAGGAGCAGGGATGGGGCGCGCTTGGGGGGGAGGCAGGAGAGGTGGGATGGGGATTTGGGGGATGGGGTGGAGTGGGGGTGGGGCCAGGATGGAGCAGGGGTGGGAAGAGGCAGGGCGGGGGTGGGAGCTTGGGAGAAGGGGCGGAGTGGGGGCGGGGCCTGGGGCTGAGGGGGTGTTGAGCACCCCCAGGGAAAATTACAAGTGCTGTTCACTCCTTACTTCCAAGATGCTGCCACTTCTTCCCCTGCTTTGCCCATTAACTCACTGCTTTCCTAGGCAAACACTCCAAGTCAATGAGAATTTAACCTGTGTAAGGCCTCCGGATCTGGCCACTCTGGTAATAAGGTGAACTCAGTGCTCTTGCAGGGCAAGTAATGTTTGGCCTCCCACGCTAAAATAAACCAAGCCGCATCTTTTTGCCCCACTCAGTGCATTTCTGTTTGCCTCTGGGTACTTCGTACATTACACAGGTCCTGACAACACAATGCAATGTCACACACACAGCCCGGATATAGGATCCCCCGGCTTGCAGCCAGGCAGGGGTCAGAGAGATCAGAGAAAGAGGAAAGGGACCTGGAATAACATGGTGGCCTCAACAGGGCCGGCTCTAGGCACCAAGCATGTGCTTGGGGCGGCACTTTCCAATGGGGTGTCACTTTCCAAGGAGCGGCACCCCGGCTCCTTTTTTTTGGTTTTGTTTTGCTTGGGGCGCAAAAAGCGGGGAGCCGGCCCTGAGCGGAGGAGAGCTGCGGCAGTGGGGGGCGCGGGGAGAGCTGCAAGAAGTAACCCTGGGCGGGGCAGAGGAACCGCTCCCCCCCAGCTCACCTCCGCCTCCTCCCCCGAGCGTGCTGCCACTCTTCTTCTCCCCCCTTCCTCCCAGGCAAGCCTGGGATGGAGGGGAAATGCGGCACCCTCAGGGAAGGAGGCGGGGCTGGGGATTTGGGGAAGGTGCGGAATTGGGGTGGGGCTGGAGGGGCATGGGAAAATTTTTTTGCTTGGGGCGGCAAAAAACTTGGAGCCGGCCCTGACCATCAAGGGAGCTGCCAGGGAGATGCTATGGGGTGGGGGGGACTCCATATGATGGCACATACAACTGGGCATACAGCTGCAGAGTGGGAATTTTTCCAGACTCATAAACTTCATGGGTCTGGAGTCGATAGATCAAAGCAATCCCCCAGTGTATTTATAACCTTGTAACCTGCAATTACGTGTTATTTATCGGCTCTCTGTTACGGACATGTACACCGAGGCAGAAGGGGACGGGAGAGAAAGATTCAGAGGCAGTCAAGGTGCAAGTGTCTTCAGGGAGCTCCAGATAATCAGCTCTTACAGCGACTTACTAGCCCCATGCTTCCCTGCAGCGGGAGGTCTCCATGGATGCATCTTTACCGTCATTGGAGCCCTAAGGATCCAGTTACAGGATGTAACAGAAATAATCCCCATACACACACACACCTGGAAATTCAATCCAAACAAGCCAGGAGTCAGATGCATCCACCAAAGACACGACCTGAGATTCACGATAACATGACCAGCTGTTTGCTTACTAAGAAATCAGCCCTACCAGGGGCCGTACAGTCAGGACTCCTGAGTTTATCCCCCTCTCTGAGAGGGAATAGGGCAGGGGTGGCCAACCTGAGCCCGAGAAGGAGCCAGAATTTACCAGTGTACATTGCCAAAGAGCCACAGTAATACGTCAGCAGCCCCCCCAGCAGCTCTCCCACCCTGCTCCCAGCGCCTCCCACCCACCGGCAGCTCCGCCGATCAGCGCCTCCCCCTCCCTGCCCGCACCTCCCAATCAGCTGTTTCGTGGCGTGCAGGAGGCTCTGGGGGGGAGCAGGGAGGAGCAAGGGCAGGGCAGGCTCAGGGGAGGGGGAGGGAAGGGGTGGAGTGGGGACAGGGCCTGTGGCAGAGCCAGGGGTTGAGCCGTGAGCACCCCCCGGCACATTGGAAAGTTGGCACCTGTAGCTCCAGCCTGGAGTCGGTGCCTATACAAGGAGCCGCATATTAACTTCTGAAGAGCCGCATGTGGCTCCGGAGCCAAAAGATTGGCCACCGCTGGAGTAGGGTCTAGCAGTTAGAGCAGAGGATTGGCAGTCAGGACTCTTAGGTCCTACCCCCTGCTCTGAGAAGGAGTGGAGTCTACCGTCAGTACTCCCGGATTCTATTTCTGGCTCTGCCACTGACTTGCTCTGTGATCTTGGCCAAGTCTTTGCACCTCAGCTTCATTCATCAGTAGAACGGGGACAATAAACTGGCTGAGTGAATTTCATAGCAATGCAGGGCAAGCCAGTACTCACTGGGGTCCACATAAGCCCAGCTGGGGTGGAGCGGCACAGACGGTGCAGGGGAGAACGCTTCCGTTTTCATCCCTTCCCCTGAAGTTGCTTCCTCATACGTCGGGGGTGCCGACGGGGCGGTCGCATTGTCCTTTTTCTCTCCCTGTCCCTGCTGTCCCTCGGAGTTAGGAGGCTTGTTATTCACAGAGAGCTGTGTGGCAAAGAGAAATCAGGATTAAAATAGCCACGATAGAACAAGAACAACCTCACAGCTGGAACCATCAGCTGACACATCACAGATGGCAACTCATCTGTGATTTGGGCCTAATCCAAAGCTCATCAACGTCATTGGAAATACACCGTCAACTTCAATGGGCTTTGGATCTCGCCTTTGGGTGAATTCAGTCGGGTATACTTGGAAACATTCAGGGTTATAATAATATATGGAGATATACCTATCTCATAGACCTCGAAGGGACCCTGAAAGGTCATCAAGTCCAGCCCCCTGCCTTTACTAGCAGGACCAATTACTGATTTTTGCCCCAGATCCCTAAGTGGCCCCCTCAAGGATTAAACTCACAACCCTGGGTTTAGCAGGCCAATGCTCAAACCACTGAGCTATCCCTCCCCCAAAGTCGGAAAGTGGAGGGTAAACAGAACCTCACTCCAGGCCCCATCCGAAGAGAAGGTGGAAGGAGGTCAAAATGGAGGAGGAGAGAGAGCCAACGAGAGACAGATATGGAGTGGGAGAGGACAAAATGGAGGAGAAGAGAGGGCCAACAAGGGACAGATATGACTGGAGGGGTGACCAGGGAAAAGACAAAATGGAGGAGAGAAAGATCCAGCTAGAGACAGATTTGGAGAGAAGAGGGGAGTGGGAGAGGACAAATGGAGGGAAGAAAAGGCAAACTAGGGATAGAAAGGGAAAGGAGGAGAGGAAAAAAACATAGATGATAAATGCGGAGGGGACACAGGATAATAAATTATAGGCAACTGAGTGTGAGAGGAGGCACGGCCGGTGGAAATGGCTGAGGGAGAGTCCTCTGTCCATTAGAACCCTTAGAGCAGTGATACTCTGACCTCAGGAGCCAAATTAGCGATCAACATTACCCAAAAGAGCCACAGTCAAGTGAATTCATTGTTTCATTTACTATATTTCTCACAGCTAAATGACTGACCACGTATTATTATTTTATCAACTACAATTGGTTAACAACATAGTAAAAGCATCCTGATTGGTTAATGACTTCAATTGGTTAATAATTAAATCATCCATGTTTTAATATCATGTGCTGCAAAGAGACACATTAAAGAGACACTTGCAGCTTGCGAGCCTCAGTCGGAGTCTCACTGCCTTGGGGTGTCTCATGGCGGGCTCCGAAAATCACTAGGCACTAGCGCTAGATGCCAAATATGAATTAATGTCCATGGGACCTTTTTTTTAATGGATTTTTTTTTCTACATTTCCTACAAAAAAATGTTCAGTTCTTCGACAAAGAAAAAAGAAACCACTATTCCCCCCGCCCTTTTTTTAACTAAAAAAACATTTTACCCATGAACAATTTCATTTGGTCAAAAAAATTCTCCTCCCTCCTCCCCCACCCCCAAGGAAAAGGTTCGGGCAACAAAAAATCAACCAGTTCTACTTGTTAGTTTTGAAAATTGTGGCCTCCATCATTACACTGAGTACAGTTTTCAGAAACATCTCAGTACTTTAGAAACCTAAGTCCATTGAAAGTCACCTTGGGCCAGATAGATGCCTTGTGGGATTTTCAAAAGTGCCGAACTCCCACTGACTTTCACCTCAATATATTTGTAGATCAGCCCTTAGGTGCTTTTTATCCACTGCCATCAGTCTCTAAGCCAGCACTCCAGGAACTTTCTCGAAACTTCCTTATAGGAAACATCCAACAAAGACCCCTCAGCAACACATCAGAGAGTCTCTATGCCCATGGGAATGTTCTCCTATCAGCAGGGCGTTTCTGTTCCCAAACGGGGCCCGGACAATTGGACATGAAGCAGATCCACTTTCATCAGCAGTTTCTTTGAAACTACCGTTAAATAATAGCTTTTAAGGCCAGAGAGAACCATTGTGTTCATCTGTTCTGACCTCCTGCATTGCATAGGCCAGAGAATTGCATCTAGTAATTCCTGCATCAAGCCCATAACTTCTGTCTGAGCTAGAGCATAAATCAGAGTGAAAATAGAGCTGGAAGTTTAAGTAATAATTCTTTTACACCTGTGTCTATGACTAACGGAAAGGCCCTGAGCCAAAGCTTTTCCCCAGTTAGGCCACTCAGACCAGTAAAACTCATTCACAGGTGATGCAGGGATCAATTATCCAGGCTTTTGTGCAAGGAAATCATCATTTCACTGAGGAAAGTCTTGTGTATTCCAGGCCTCTTTGCATCATACCTGCATGGTCAAAGCCAAGGTCTTAGAAATCATAGAAATTCAGGCTGGAAGGGATTTCAAGAGGACTTCCAATCCAGCCCCACTATGCTGAGTCAGGATTCCTACACCACCCCTGACAGATGTGGCCCAACATAGGAAGCATTCTAGCCTAGCAGATCGAGCACTGGACTGGAACCCAGGAGACTGGGGGGCTATTTTTAGCTCTGACCTGCTGGGTGACCGTGGACAAGTCACTTCCCCTCTCTGTGCTTCAATTTCCCCATCTGTAAACGGGGATAATGATAGTCACCTACTTTACAAAGCATTCTGAAATCTGTGAATGAAAAGTGCTATATAAGTAGGTATTATTATTATTATTGCTATTATTATTAAAAGAAGTCTATCGCCATCCTAGTCGCTGAAATAATATCCTTGAATAGTATCGTTGAAATCAATGATAGTTTGTCACTGATTTTAAGGGAAGAAGGCTTGGACCCATAAACAATCCCAAAATTATAAAAGAGCCAAAGATGTACTTATAGAGAGAGGACCTGTGCCTGTATAGAGAGAGATAATGAGCATGATACAGAGCAAAGCAGCTACTGATGGTACCAGCCCATTACATGCCAGACCCACAGTTTTGGGTGTATCCACAAACACCACTCAAAGACTACACCATGTCACTACGCACCAATCACAGGCTAACCTCGCTCCATATGCACCAGCCAACAACTAGATAAAACCAATATCAACCAATCACTGGTTGTGTCAGCTCATCGTGCACCAGTCGCTGGCAACCTCAACTCAGACCGCACCAATGACGGGCCAGGTGAACTCAACCAACGCCAACCATTGGCTAGAGAAAGCCACAATAAATCCATCATAACACAACACGAACGAATCGCCAGCTAGGCAAAACCAGTATAAACCGATCAGCGATGACATCTGTCTGTCGTCAACCAATGGCAGACATTGCATCAACGCCACAGGAGCCAGGATGAGATGACCTCATTCAAATGGGGGAAAAGCCCAGGGAAGGTGAGGAAGAGGAACGGAATCCTTCCAAAATGGTCTTTTAATGCAATGATTTCTTGCATAAGGAGCTGGTATCCGCCCCAGCATCTACCCCCTCCTGTATTCAGACTCCCACTGCATCCCATCAGAGAGAGCATGTGGTACCGACCGCACGCAGAATATTGGCTCTGACTCTCCCCCTGCCAATCAAGGAGCATCCTTGCCATAGCTACCCAGAAAGAAAACATATCTCGCTGTCCCAGGACAGACCACTAGCTGGTTATGTAACCCCTGCATACATCTTGGCCAGGGGTTATGTAACCAGCCCATGGCTGCATATAGGGTGACCAGATGTCCCGATTTTATAGGGACAGTCCCGATTTTGGGGTCTTTTTCTTATATAGGTTCCTATTACCCCCCCCACACACACACACACACCATCCCGATTTTTCACACTTGCTGTCTGGTTCCCCTATAACAGATACTGGGGTAGCTGGCCACCGTCTACATCTAGACAGCCACTGATCTGGTGTTTATAGTGACAGCGCATCATGTCCGTGTGGGCTCAAAAGTAAAACTCAGCCAGAGAGACTCCTGCAGCCCAGAAGCATCCAGGATTAGATATATATAGATATGTGTGTGTGTGTGGTAAGCAGAGGATGCTGTGTTGCCATGGCAACTGACTTCTCGAGGTAGGGGTGGGTGGGAAAGCACAACCCCCCTCCCCCATCCCAATTCAATTAATTACATGTCAGGGGACGAGGGGTTAAACCTGCTCCTTTTTAGCCAACCTGCTGGTGGTACAGAAAAAATAACCTTCACGAAGCGCAAGGATGGAGCTAAACTTGGCCTGGGCAGGATACCGTAGGGCTAGGCACAAATACAGACTGAATCAGAACCCTCACCCTATAACCTCTCAGTGATATAACCCTCCGCTCCATTTCCCTGCCGGATCCCTTCTGTTATAGGCCCCCGATTCCTGCACCCAGCTCTCGGCTCCATCTCAACACTACGATTTTTAATCCCAGGGCCTAAATAGTCCCATTCCCCCTTTGCACAGTTTGGGGGGCAGAAAGGTTAACCTGGTGTTTGGGTCCCGACCTACCTTCCCTTGGGTCATCGTGCCTCACGGGTGATGCTCTCCTGCTTGGGACACCGACCGTTGTGCACCGACACTTGTGCAGAGCGCTAGGAGCAGCAGCAGAGAGAACGCCTCTTGCCTCTCTTGTGCCCGCCTGGTGATAGGTTTGCTCGCTGCAGTCAAGCCAGCCTCTGCAGCCTGTGCTGATGCTCTTACGTTCCAGCAACATCCACCGAGCTACCAGTCTGCTGGAGAAAGGACTGTACCATTTCCACTCCGCAGGGCAGGGGGAAGGAAGCCAGGCAAAACGGGGTGGGGGGGGGGGAGAGGAGGATGCAATCACATGCCAGGACAAAAGCCACCCAGCAAGTGCCAGGATGGAGCTGAGGGGGGGTGGAGAAGTGGAGGGATGCAGAAGGCATGCTCTTCCTGCAGCATCTCTCTCTGCTACATCCCATCAGAGCCAATCACAGCCCAGGGGGGTGAGTAATTTCCCCATGGCACCGCAACACCATCGCTAGGGTTACCAGCCCTCCAGGATTGTCCTGGCATCTCCAGGAATTAAAGATTAATCTCTAATGAAGGATTATGTCATGTGATGAAACCTCCAGGAATACGTCCAACCGAAATCAGCAGCCCCTGACAGTCGAACATGCTGTCTCCACCTCCCTGTTGGCAGAGGGACGAAGGAGAGGACGGCTTTGGAGTGAAAGGCTCTGCCTTGCCCCTGAGCTGCTCCAGGCTCAAAGGAAGGCCTGAGACAAGTTCTGTAACACGAGACGGAGGAGTGAAATGCGCCCCGGTGCGGCTCATTTCCAGCGTCATCCCAGCCCTGGCTCTGTGATGCAGGGAGCAGATCATGAACCTCACGGCCCCTACTCATGCACCCAGTTCAAACCCAGGTCTATGGTGCAGGGAGGGGATCAAGAACTTCACCACAACAGGGTGCAACCCCCACACAGACCCGCCAGCTCAGACCCAGCTCTGTGACACAGGGTCACGGACCTCACAGCTCAGGGGATGGAGCCCCCACTCCCAGACCGGACTCAACCCCACCTCTGTAACGCAAGGAGGGATTCAGCAAGGACTTCACAAGCCAGGGTCGGAGCCCCCATTCAGGGGCCCCAGTTCTGTGGCCTAGGAGCGATTGTTATTAACATGATGGATCATCTGGAGGGAAATTAGAAACAACAGAGTTTGAATGAAGGGAGATGAATTCAACTACACAAGCAGGACAGCTGGAATGCTCGGGGTGAGACCAAAGCTTCACCCACCACACTCCACCCCAACAAGACCCCAGTGCTGGAGGCTGTACAGCGTGGGCAGCAGAACATAAGAACGGCCATATTGGGTCAGACCAAAGGTCCATCTAGCCCAGTATCCTGTCTTCCAACAGTGGCCAATGCCAGATGCCCCAGAGGGAATGAACAGAATAGGGAATCATCAAGTGATCAGCATACGGTGGTCTACAGTGGCCCTATGCTATGTCCCTGCCCTGGGGTGACTCCAACCCTTTCATCGAATAACCCAAACACCCCAATCACCATTTTGAGCCAAACACTGCCAACATCCTCCCAAAAATCAGTTTTCAGCTGAAATTTTCAGCTTTCATTTTCCTAACAAAAAAATCAGACGCGTTCAAGGAAAGCAGACATTTTCCCTGAAAATTACATTGAGCCAAAAACCCAATTTTCTGTCGACAAGGGTTTCAGGAGAAGAATTTTGACTAGCTGCAGTGTTAACCCTTTCCACTCTGCAGCACTTTTACCTTTGACACGGGAACTTTAATGTAAAGTGTAACCAGAAAAATTAAGGGTGGGATTTTACTCCCTTAGGCAGTGCAAGTGGATACCATGACATCATCTGGAAGGAGGATCCCAACTATGGGATCGCCTCCCTCTGCTCCTGCTTGATGTTTTCCTTCCCCAACACTTTCATTCTCCTTGCTGGAAGTGGGACCGCTCTACTGTGTCCAGGAAAGTCTCGTCTATGTACCTCTCTACTTCCCTTAGCCCCTCCAGTTCAGCCACTCTGATCTCAAGATCCCATCTTCTGTCCCGGAGGTCCATGAACTGCTTGCACCGAATTCACACATACGCCACCTGCCCACAAGGCAGGTCATCATATGTGCTAGTGCTACTTTCAGTGCAATAAACTGGACAGCCTCCACTCTGTTGCTGGACTTCTGCCTGTATTATTTTTACTCTTGATGGGGTTTGTTTGCTTGCTCCTGTGTGTGGCTTGGGGGGATTGGAGAGCAGGTGGGGGGTGGATCTGGCTCTCACGTGTTCTCTCTAAACTCCCCTGCTCGCTTACAAACTGGCTTTTTAAATCCCTGTCCTTCCAGAAGGAGCCACACCCGCCTGTCAAGGGATTTTAAAGGGATTAGGGATGAAAGGGTGGCAGACTGCAGCCAGCCTTAGGTTAGGAAGCAAAACAAAACACAAGCAAAGCATCGCCACGCCCAGGCAAGTCTCTGAAATAGAAAAAGGCGTTTCAGACACAGTCTGGTGTTTGCAAGAGGTTTGCCTGTTTCTGAGGTCCATTACAAATGCCCAGCAAGAGGCAGCCAGCCACTGCACCAGAAAGACGAAGGACGATGCAGTAGTTAAGAGTGCTAGCCTGGGTCTTGGGCAATGTAGATTGAATTCCCTGAGCTGTCACAGATTTCCTGCATGACCTCTGCCCAGTCACTATGTGCCTCAGTTTTCCATCTGTAAAATGAGGCTAAAACCACTGCCCTGTCTTAAAGGGGTGTTGTGAGAATAAACACATTAAAGACTGGGAGGTGCTCAGCTTCTGTGGTTGTGGGGCCATGTTAGTACCCAGGGGTAAGCAGGGGTGAAAATAACTTACAGGACGTACCGGTACTGCCGGGAGTCCTGAAGGGGGCGTGGCCTCATCCAGAAGAGGCGGGGCCTCAACCAGAAGAGGCAGGGCCTCTCAATATTTAAAGGCCCTGGGGCACCGGCTGTGGCTGGGAGTCCCAGGGCCTTTAAATGAACCTGGGGCTCTCAGCTGCAGAGGTGGCTCGGAGCCCCCGGGGCTCAGGGGCAAATTAAAGGACCCATGGCTCCGGCCGTTATGGAGCTCCGGGCCCTTTAAATCTCCACCGCAGCTCTGGCAGCCGGAGCTGAAGAGGGGATTTAAAGGGCTCGGGGCTCCCCGCAGCTGCGGCAGCTCTGGGCCTTCTGAATCCCCGCCCGAGCCCGGCTGCCAGAGCTGCGGGGGGGATTTAAAGGGCTCGGGGCTCCCCGCAGAATCCCTGCCGCAGAAGTCGGTGCGGTCTGGCACAGCATACTGGCTCTTGCCGGTACACCGGACCGGACCGGCTTACTTTCACCTCTGGGGGTAGGTCTACACAGCAATTAGACACCCGCGGCTGGCCCATGCCAGCTGACTCAAGCTGCGGGGTTGTTTCACCGCTGTGTAGACATCTGGGCTCAGGCTGCAAGGCGGGAGGGCCCCAGAGCCTGGAAACAGCCCCGCAGCTCAAGCCCCGCAAGCCCGAGTCAGCGGGCATAGGCCAGCCACAGGTTTTAATTTGCCCTAAGACAGAAGAGTTTTCATTCCAGACAGGGAGCTGGAAAGATCATTATTATACCCATTTGATAGAGAAGGAGCTGAAAGATCACATGACTGGCCCACGGTCATACAGGAAGTCTGTGGCAGAGACAAGGAATTGAAGCCAAAGTTCTCCATGCCCCATCACAAATCCAGCCATTCACAAATTCATCCTTCCTCCAATCCCTTTACATGCTGTACAATCTCCCTCTGTCAGTGAGCAACATATTCTAAGCCGCAGGCTGGAAGGTCTGGCCTATACAACCCAGGGGCAAGCTGCTGGGGTTTGAACCCTGGTCTCCTGTACGACCCACTGGTGCACTCCATTCCAGATTACAGAAAGCATTAGGCCTTGTCTACACACAGAAGCTGTGTGAACTGAACCAGCATCAATCTGGAATAGCTCCACTCGAGCAACGTAAGATCACCGGCCGAGCCGCTTCACGGCCGCTCTGTTGTTTGAAGGATGCGTTCCGTTGTCCTGGCACGAGTCAGTTCAGAAAAGACAAGCTAGGCTGAGTTTAAGCACGGGGAGCTGTAAAAAAATCATTAATAGTCATTTAGGAGGGGATTACAGGTCACTCCTGCTCAAAACCACCAGCGATTTCACGGGGATTCATGCAATTGTGCTGAATACCCGTGGGTGTCAAAAAGGAGGCACCGCAAACCTGCTGGGTGAGTTAAGGTAACTGCTGTGTTAACACAAGCAGCCTTATACCTCACCCCATGGCAATGGGCATCATTGCTATGGGAACACGCCACTCCTCAGCAGGGGTGAAATACTGGCCCCATGAAGGCAATGAGAGTTTTGCCCTTGATTCCTAAAGCAATTGCTCTCTATAAATACACCAGAAGGATAAATACCAGGGAGGGAGAGGAGTTATTTAAGTTAAGCGCCCATGTGAACACAAGACCAAATGGATAGAAACTAGCCATCAACGAGTTTAGGCCGAAATTAGGAGAAGGTGTCTAGTTATCCGAGGAGCAAAGTTCTGGCACAGCCTTCCAAGGGGAACAGTGGGGGCAAAAAACCTAACTGGCTTCAAGACGGAGCTTGATAAATTTATGGAGGGGATGATATGATGGGACTGCCTACAATGGCATGTGGCCCACCAGCAACTGCCAGTAGCAAAAATCCCCAGCAACCAGAGGTGAGAGGGCTCTGAGAAACTACAATGAATTCTTTCCCAGGTATCTGCCAGGGGGGTCTTGCCCACAGGTTCAGGGTCTAACTGATCACCAGATTTGGGGTCGGGAAGGAATTTCCCCCCGGGTCAGATTGGCAGAGACCCTGGGGTTTTTTCGCCTTCCTCTGCAGCATGGGGCACGAGTCACTTGCAGGTTTAAACTCGTGTAAATGGTGAATTCTCTGTAACTTGACGTTTTTAAACCATGATTGTGTCCAGTTCTGGGCACCACATTTCAGGAAGGATGTGGAAAATTAGAGAAAGTCCAGAGAAGAGCGACAAAAATGATTAAAGGTCTAGAAAACATGACCTATGAGGGAAGATTGAACAAATTGGGTTTGTTTAGTCTGGAAAAGAGAAGACTGAGAGGGAACATGATAACAGTTTTCAAGTATGTAAAAGGTTGTTACAAGGAGGAGGGAGAAAAATTGTTTTTCTTAACCTCCGAGGATAGGACAAGAAGCAATGGGCTTAAATTGCAGCAAGGGAGGTTTAGGTTGGACATTAGGCAAAAACTTCCTAAGTGTCAGGGTGGTTAAACACTGGAATAAATTGCCGAGGGAGGTTGTGGAATCTCCATCATTGCAGATTTTTAAGAGCAGGTTAGACAAACACTGATCAGGGATGGTCTAGATACTACTTAGTCCTGTCACAAGTACAGGGGTCAGGACTAAATGACCTCTCGAGATCCCTTCCAGTTCTATGATTTGAGGATTTCAATAACTCAGCCAGAGTTAGGGGTCTATTAACAGGCGTGAGTGGGTGAGGTTTTGTGGTCTGCGATGTGCAGGAGGTCAGATTAGATGGTCCCTTCTAAACTTAAAGTCTATGAGTCAGGAATTCAGTCCAGGTGTTTAATCAACTAAACCAGAAATAGATTATCCATGCTAGGGCCATGCTCCAGGTCTCGTTCTGCAGAGCAGAATAACAACAGCATTTGTTTTCTAAATGAAACGCTTTGATTGTTTCGTTTGGAACGACTTTTGGTTTCAACATTTCCTTGGCTTTGATTTTTTTCAATAAAACAACCTTTCTTTTTTTAAAGTTGACCATCAAAACAAAATGTTCAACATGGACGTCTTTCTTCGACTTTTCAATTTGCCAAAATTTTCAAAAACTGTCATGTTTGTTCCGAACCCGAGCGGGGTTTTCTCCCTGGAATTCTGAAATTGCCAACGTCCCAAAAAAACTATTTTTCACCCACCTCTTATAAAAACAGTAAAGAGGGTTTTGAAAGGGATAATGATACTCATGCATCAGGGCATCAGCTACCTTCTAACAATTGGGGGTTAGGAAAATGTCCTAGTCTCATGTTATCCCATACTGCCCATTGCAATGTTTCTTGCATCTTCCCTGATGCATCTGGTACCGACCACTCTTGGAGGCAGGACATTGGACTAGATAGACCATGGTTCTGATCCAGTCTGGCAATTCCTGTGTTCCTAGTGTAGCTTATGCTTAGGCTCTCTCTTCCTCCAGCGGCTGAACCCCATACAGGTTTATGAGTCTGCTACAATATCTGAGCTAACATAGGGTGTCACTCAAGCAGTAGAGCTGTTTTAGATCCTGAGGTCACAGGTTCAATCCCCACCATGAACAACCTCCTTAGCGGTGTCACCTTAGAGCAGCGTGTCTGAAACACAACACTGAAGGCTCCTTTTAGAGGTGTAGTTCTAAATGGCAACGTCTTGGAATAGAGATATGCCTGTTACCCTGGCCATCTAACCCTGACCCCACGCTGCTCTCTCCCCACCCTCACATGGGTGGATGTGCTCCCAACCCAGTAACTATTAAGAAAGTTTGGGTTGGGTTGGGTTGGGTTCGGGGGGGGGGTGATCTGTGGAGTGAAGGGCTCACTGGATAGTATCCCAGCTCCACTACACCACTGTCTAGCCCCCAATGGAGACCTGACATAAAACTTTGCAAAGCAACTAAGTAATTTAGGCACCTAAGTGCCATTGACTCTCAGTCGGTCTGAGGCACCTACATCACTACATAGCCAGATCCTCAAAGGTATTGAGGGGTTGAAATACCTTTATGGATCTGGGCCCAAACCACTTTGGAAAACTCTCTCCATGCTTCTTTAAATGCCTCCAGATCTGGGGAGTGTTTTTGGCTTCACAAAACAGCCACAATGGTAAAGTTAAAAACTAAAGCAAACAAAATTCCACACTCCCTGAAAGTAGAACAAACTACGCCAGAGGGTGGCAATGAGTGGACGGATAAATATTAAGACAAGACACTCCCTGAGATTAAATTATTCAGCTACTTAGGAGAACATTTGGGTCATCACCCCCTCCCCAGAAGAACATGTTCTTACCACTCTCCTGTGAATTAAATGCTATTAAGTGAAGGTGGTTGCACAGGTATGCAAAGCTGCACTGCCAGGACTGGGGGAGTAAAACAGGTTCAGGTGACATTTGAAATGAACATGGTCTTTCCATGCCTGTGTACAGTCCCTTGTCTAAAGCAAACTATTAGGAAGGTACTTTATATAACAACATGATCTAGAGCCCCGTGCCAGTGAACTCTGAAATGCTCATCAGGTTGAACAGCAGGTGACCTGCGGGTGCCTTAAAGTGACAGAGCAATCTGTCAGGTCGGCCTAGGTGATGAATGTAGAAAGGAGAGAACAAATAAGAATTACACCAGCTTTGCTAGACTCGCTCCTGAGTTTCTTCATGGTGAAAACCGCAATGTGGCATGAGAGTTAAAATCCAGAGTTGTGTCTGAGCTAGTTTGGAAAGCATCAGAAACGGGCCCCTGGAAGTTTTAGAGAAATGAGGTTAGTTTTGCTGCTTTGTGGAACTGCGTCCTCTGGATAGATCAGAACATGAATCTCTGTGCTGAATAAAATGAAAAGGGGTATCATGGAATCATAGAAAGGTAGGGCTAGGAGGTGACCTCAAAAGGTCATCTAGTTCGGCCCTCTGCTCTAAGGCAGGAACAAGTACATCCCTGAGACAGGTGTTCATTTTGAAGAGGGGCTAGCGTAAGTATCAAAAAGGCTTTATGGGATCATAGAAAGGTAAGGTGGGAAGGGACCTCAAGAAATCACCAAGTCCAGCCCTCAGCGCTGTGGCAGGACCAAGTAGACCTAGACCATCCCTGACTGGTGTTTGTCCAACCTGTACTTAAAAACCTCCAATGATGGGATTCCACAATCTCCCTTGGAAACCTATTCCAGTGCTTAATTATCCTTATACACCTCTACCCCGATATAATGCGACCCGATATAACACGAATTCGGATATAACGCAGTAAAGCAGCGCTCCAAGGGGGCGGGGCTGCGCACTCCGGTGGATCAAAGCAAGTTCGATATAACGCGATTTCACCTATAACACGGTAAGAGTTTTTGGCTCCCGAGGACAGCGTTATATCGGGGTAGAGGTGTAGTTAGAAAATTCTTCCTACTATCTAACCTAAATCTCCTTTGCTGCAGATTAAGTCAATTACTTCCCGTCCTTACTGTGGTGGACATGGAGAACAATTGGTCACTGGCCTCTTTATAAAAGCCTGTAATGTATTTGAAGACTGCTATCAAGACTCCACTCAACCTTCTTTTCTCAAGATTAAACAGAACTGTTTGTTTTTTTTTTAACTTTTCCTTATAGGCTTGGCAGAACACTTTTTTTAAAAAATAATTTGATGGACAGTATCAATGTTTATTTTTCAGCATTTTTTTTTTCAATTTTTATCAATTTAAATGTTCACAGTTGCAGGAAATTATGGGGGTCATACAATGGGGAAGGTCAGGCAATTATTTAATTAGATTTAATTGAGATTCAAAAAGTTAATGTCTTATAACAGTTAAAACATACCTTGTAAACATCATATGTTAAAAATATATATAAGTACATAGCCTTAAATCAAACGGATACGTTCTCAAGAAGAATTTCTCTTACTTTGCCTATCTGTAAGTGTTGATTATTATCAATGGAAATTTTGTGTGTAGGTTTGTGTGCATACAGTGAAATCAACGTTTATTGATATTTACTGATAAAACTCTAATCCTTCCAATCCTATTCACAGGTCAGGTTTTCTCAACTCTTTACCAACTGAGGCCTCACAGGTGCCGAATAGAGTGGGACAATTACCACCCATATCTTGTATACGACACTCCTATTAATACACCCAGAATGATATTAGCCTTTTCCACAACAACATCACATCGTTGACTCATATTCAATTTGCGAGTCACTGTAACCCTCAGATCCTTTTCAGCAATACTACACCTGAGGCATTTTGTAGCTGTTTGTTTGACTTTTCCTTCTTACGTGTAGTACTTTCATAGAATCATAGAATATCAGGGATGGAAGGGACCTCAGGAGGTCATCTAGTCCAACCCCCTGCTCAAAGCAGGACCAAACCCCAGACAGATTTTTGCTCCAGATCCCTAAATGGCCCCCTCAAGGATTGAACTCACAACCCTGNCAGCAATACTACAGCTGAGGCATTTTGTAGCTGTTTGTTTGACTTTTGCTTCTTACGTGTAGTACTTTCATAGAATCATAGAATATCAGGGTTGGAAGGGACCTCAGGAGGTCATCTAGTCCAAGCCCCTGCTCAAAGCAGGACCAATCCCCAGACAGATTTTTGCTCCAGATCCCTAAATGGTCCCCTCAAGGATTGAACTCACAACACTGGGTTTGCACTTATCTTTATTGTGTTTATTTCATCGTGTTGATTTCAGACCAATTTTCCAATTTATCATGGTTTTTTTTATTTAATTCTAATCCTGTCCTCCAAAGTGCTTGCAACCCCTCCCATCTTGGTGTCATCTGCACATTTTATAAGCATACTGCCCACTCCATTATCCAAATCATTAATGAAATATTGAATAGTAGGTGATCCAGGACGGACCCTGCTGGACCTCACTAGATACATCCCCGACTTTGGTAGAGAACCATCTAGTTTTGCACAGACTTAATAGTAATTTCATCTAGACCACACCTCCCTAGTTTGCTTATGAGACTGTCACGTGAGATTGTGTCAACGGTAAAGAGCTCGCGTTGATTCAGGATCATTGAATGTCCTCACATGGGAGCATTGGGCATTCAAGCATTCAAGATCAGGATAGCAGGACTGCATCCTTTTCCCCATGTAATGGTTTTGTCAATGCAATCTATTGTCATACTGGGACCTCTCCCAGGTCGTCCTGCCCCCCTGACACCTGCTCGTGATCCCCACTTTGAGAACCTATGGTCTAATGGACTCACACAGTAGCAGATACACCAGTTGCTACTCCCTGACGCTGCTGTGCATTAATAAGAAGCAGGTTCCCTGCTCCAGAGACTAATCCACCCAACATGGAAGAAACAAAGGGATTGGGATATTTTTAGCGCCTTGTGCATCAACATGAGAGGTCTGGGGAGCCTCAGAAGTCTATGTTCCTGTGCAATTTACAAGGGAGAGCAGCGATTACATTGAAATCTGTGGGGCAGCTTTCAATCTCAGTTACACCAGCGCAAATCTGGAGTGAATCCACTGAAATAAGAACATACGAACGGCCATACTGGGTCACACCAATGGTCCATCTAGCCCAGTATCCTGTCTCCTGACAGCAGCCAATGACAGGTGCCCCAGAGGGAATGAACAGAACAGGTAATCATCAAGTGATCCATCCCCTGTCATCCACTCCCAGCTACCAGGAATCAAAAGCCAGGGACACCCAGAGCATGGGGTTGCAGCCCTAGCCATCTTGGCTTATAGCCATTGATGGACCTATTCTCCATGAACTTATCTCATTCTTTTTTGAACCCCCATTATAGTTTTGGCCTTCACAACATCCCCTGGCAATGAGTTCCACAGGTTGACTGTGCATTGTGTGAAGAAATACTTCCTTTTGTTTGTTTTAAACCTGCTGCCTATTCATTTAATAGGATGATCCCTGGTTCTTGTTTTATGAAGAGTAAATAACACTTCCTTTTTCACTTTCTCCACAGCAGTCATGATTTTATATCCCCCCATAGTCATCTCTTTTCCAAGCTGAAAAGTCTCAATCTTTTTAATCTCCCCTCATATGGAAGCTGTTCCATGCCCCTAATCATTTTTGTCGCCCTTCTCTGTTGCCTTTTCCAATTCTAATATATCTTTTTTGAGATGGGGTTACCAGAACTGCACACAGTATTCAAGCTGTGGGCATCTGCACGGCTCCGGATTTACCCCAGATTAACTGAGAGCAGAATTTGGCTCGATGTAGTGAAACGTACCCATTGATAATTATAGTCAGTATTTTTATATGTGACCATCTGAACCACCCAAACCCCACATTTTGTCAACTAAATAAGTGGCCTTGTTTTCAGAGGTGATGAACGCTGGCAGTTCTCGTTGATTTCAGCTGGAGTTCGGGGTGCTCAGCCTATCCAAAAACCCGACCTAGCTATAGGCATCTGAGGCTGGCACTGTCAAAAGCACTTATGTGTTTACAAAGTACCTAAGGCCTAAGGGGATGCCTACATTGGGATAAAAAGCCCTCCGCACTGAATCTCAGAACCCGGGTCAGCTGAATCTGGTTCACAGGGGTCAGGCTATGTAGACATTCAGGCTCCAGCTCTGAGACCCTCCCCCCGCTGGGGGCACAGAGCCCCTGCTCCAGCCCGAGCCAAAACACTGCAATTTTAGAGCCCCATATCCCGAGCCTTGCAAGCTCATCAGCTGGCCGTGCCACAGGTCTTGCATTGCCATGGAAACATACTCTAAGCATAGGCAGGGCTGCCTAGTGGATGGAGCACAGCTCTGCCACTCAGAAACCTGCTTTCCACCCTGAGCTCTGCCACAGGCCCGTTGCAGAATGGTTGGCCGGTCAGTTTACCGCCCCGAGCCTCAGTTTCTCCATCTGTTAAATGAGGATCATGGGCCTGACCTACTTTGTCCAGCGCGTTGAGAGCTGCTGCTGAAAAGCGCTGGATAAGAGCTAGGGATTGTTATCAGTGATATAGGCGCACACGTCCCTTTGAAAGTCAATGAGACTTTTGCTCCTAAGATACTTAGCCTAAATAAGCATTCTCCCCTAGATACGGATTTAGGTGGGTGACTTTAGATGACCACCTTGGAAAATCTATTCCAAAATTTCTTTGTTGTTTAAAACAATACTTTACAAATGATATTAGAGGCCAGCACATTCTGTAAACCACATGGATACTGCAGTGTCTCATTTGGAGATTTTTACAACACATTAGATCCCCTAGCAATAAGCGGCGAGCTACCCTCATTCAAGCTGACGAGTAACTAATTCCCCTCCTGTAGACCTATATACTTCAGGGGAGATACTCCAGCACTAACCAAACATTGAGACGGTTGTGTTCCCATCTGGGCCCACGCAGATCCCAAAGCCCAGAACAAAGCATGCAAGAGCTGAGGACAAACCATTCTGCCCCAAGAAAGATCCAGCTGTTGAATGAGCTTCCAGAGGAGAGTGGGTGAAGGCACAGCTTAACTGTCTTTAGGAAATACTGCAGACACCTTCCTCCGAAAAGCCTTTCCACCAGACCAAGAACAGCAAGGACACCCCCATCTAGCCAGACAACCCACTGCAAAAAAACTGTAACAAAAAAATCGACCAAAAGAACCATACAAATAAACAGATATATCCCAAGTAGAGATTTTATCCCCCAGAAATGGAGCAGGGACAGAAATTCTATGAAACCCATGAGAGACTTTGCTATTGCTGTTGATTTTACACGCCAATGGCAGCTGTCTAGATACTGAAGGCACGGCAACAATATAAACTCTGAGATTCGACAGATAGATAGATAGATAGATAGATAGATAGATAGATAGATCTACTCAGTGCGGGTAGGGGGGGACAGAGTTTCCTCTAGAGCTAGTAGAAATTCTTCTTTAAAAGAAACATACAAACAATGAAAAACAAGAAACATTTTGCTAATTTTTTGCTGTTTTTTTTTAATCGACTTGCCCTATGTAACCATTAGCGCCTTGAACGCAATTTCAGGTTCTGCTGCTTCTTCCTGGAAAATGCAGACATCGTCATATCATACTGACCGCTGACACGGGCTAGGAATGAGATGTCTGCAGATCCCCGCATGATGGAAGGGAAACTGCTGACCCAGCTGAACTATGCTAACCTTTGGCCTGTGCCGTCAAGATCTTCTCTTGTGCAATTGTCTCCTAGTCTCAAACCTCCCTTGAGGTGCAAAGATGACAGTGATGGGGCTGGCTAATTAGCTCCGGGCTGTCCCTGGAAGGACAGGACATTGTCTATGAAATACTATCTGGTTTCAGCTCATGGGCAGAGAAGATGTTAGCTCATATGTCAGGTGATCTTCCTTGAGTGATGGATGCCAGACAAGCTGTCCATGCTGGCAATAGGCTGCATTTTGGCTGCCTTTGCTACACCTGGTGATGCTGACAGATGTGTATTAGGATGGCAGGACTTGCTCGGTTCCATTGCTTCTGGGGAGGTTGCAATTGGCGGAGCTAAATAATTTCTCATTGGCCCTTAGGGTCTGCCACTGTGGAACCCTGCAGCGACGAGCGTTATCACCATTGTTATTCAGTGCCCACAGCAAATCCAAGCCCCCAGAGACCTGATAGTGCACAGTACAGCCTAAGATGCCTCCAAGCATGCTGTTGATGTCCCAGATCTATATTCATCAGATCATGGCCACTCTATCTCAGTGTAGACATGCTGTCTGGCCGGACGGCAGAAGACATGCAAGTCTTCAGGTCAAAACCCACCCTGGATAAGATGGAAACAATATTGCCTGCCATGGGGGTGTCCTTATATACAGTATTGCCAACCCCAAATGTTGAAAAATCATGAGTCAGGCTCACGAAAAATCATGCGATTGGCTTTAAAATCATTAGATTGTGTAAAAATCCTAGATTTGCTGCTCTTTTTATTTGCTTTCTGCCTTTTTTTTTGAGGCTTTAGGGTGCACTGGGGTCACATTTTGAAGCTTTCTCCGCAGCCACGAGGGCTCGGAACTTACTTTTGCTTGAAGAACGAAGGCTGAAATCATTCCCTATCCACTTGCCTCCAGGAGCTGGGGCTTTAAGGAGACTCATTGTCATGAGTCTCATGAGACTCATTACAAAATCATCAGAGCTGGCATATTCAGCAGTAGTCATGTTCATTGATCTTTGCTGCAAGCAAGCTGACAAGGATTGTACCAGTTGGGCATGGGGGGCAGGTTGCTCTGATGGGAAGGAGTTTTCTTTTCCTCTCTGTATTGGTTCATTCCTGGAACGGAGGCAGTTTCACTCTGGCATAGTCAGAAGCCAGGGCCATTCCACCTGGACTCAACGAAATACAGCTTGGTGGCCTCTAAGCTGGAGAATCGCCCCAGCTGGGATTTTCAAAAGCACCCAAGTGATTTAGAGGCACTGGGTAAAATTTCCCAAAGCACCTCAGCATAGGTCTATGCTGCAGCTGGGAGCGCGCCTCCCAACCCGGGGAGACAGACTTGCGCTAACAGGGATCCAGTGAGCCTGCTAAAAATAGCCGTGTGGATGCTACATCTCGGCCTCTCAAGCCTAGCGGGTCACAACATCCACACTGCAGTTTTTTAGCATACTAACTTGATCCCTGTTAGCAGCACCTGTCTACCCGGGCTGGGAGACCCGTGCCCAGCTGCAGTGTAGACATCCCTGAATGACTTAGATGCTTGAGTCCCACTGACTTTCAAAGTATTCCGCATTAGAGCCAGTGGGTGGGAAACCGGCAGGGAATTATAGGCGCCTGGGTGTATCTGCAAATTAAAAGGATGATGAGGATTCTGTCGTTGCTACCATTATCACTAATGACAGTCATGGGACGGACAGGCTGACTAAGCATCACATGTTGGCTCTCAGACGCTACTGACATTGAAACGGCCCAGATTTGCAGATACATCTGTGTTCCCATCATTCCCTGCCACTTGCCCTGGCCCATTCCCCATTCTCAAGGACACGGTATTGGACTGAGAACCAGAAGCTGACCGTGGGCAATTCTTTTCCATTTTAACCAGCTTCCAGAGGCCCCCACCAAGATAATGGCCATTGTGCTAGGAGCTGTACACACACACACACACACACACACACACAGGATGAGCCCTCTGCCTCAAAGAGCTCACAATTGAAATAGAGAAGGCATGGCAAAGGGCGGGAGGGGAAACCAAGGCACAGAGAGAGGACAGGCCCAAGGGCACACGCTGGAGAGGTATTTCTCCAAAAGGCGTGACTTTCAGTGGGATTTCGGCAATTTGAAAATGTTACCACTGTTGAAAATTGACGCCTTATTTCTAGGCTGGACTTGTCTAGCCTCAACTTCCAGCCATGGGATCGTGTTCGACCTTTCTCCATTAGATTGAAGAGCCCGTTTATTAGATCTTTGTGTCCCCGTGTCGTTACTTATGGGCTGTAACCAAGTCACCCCTTCACCTTCTCTTTGTTAAACTAAATGGATTGAGCTCTTTGAGTCTCTCTCTTTACGGCATGTTTTCTAATCCTTTGATCGTTCTCAGGATTCTTCTCTGAACCCGTGTCCACCTTTTGAAAAGCCTGATCCTTACTGCTTTATGCTTGAGGACTACCCACTGCGGCTCATCCGGACTTTTCAAGTGTACCAGCTAAAGAGATCTGCATGAGCTATCCCTGTTTCCACAGGAGCAGACAGAGGAGTCATCAGACATCCCAGCTTGGCACCTCCTGGTCCTGTAGGATAAGCTGGAGAGGAAAAGGGATAGAACCTTCCCCTAGACAAATTGTCTAATTCTCCCCTGCTCGCTTTGCATTTGACCTTTTCTGCAGCATCGGAATGTAGGTAGGAAAGACTGGAAAGGACCTCCTTGTTCATCAAGTCCAACCCCCTTCTATCATACAATCCCCGGGCATATAATCCCATCCATAAATGTATCAAGCTCCACTTTAAAACAGGGTAGGAAGTTGGAGTTCCATCCAATGGTTCTTGTAGGCATGTGTTACTCACCTTGTTTGTTTCCAGCTGGCATTGGTTCTGTTGCATTGATTCCTCTCGAGGGATTTAGTCAGACACACAGCCCTTATCTTTGTAATTACATTAGACTTGTTCTGTGAAAGGCTCAAAGGCCTTTGGGCACCAGCAAAATTAGGATGATGATGAAGACTCTGCCTTTGTTGCCATTATTAATAAGGATAGTCATGGGACGTACGGGCTGACTAATGATCCCACAATGGCTCTCAGACACCGCTGGGGCAATGCAGTCCCAGATTTGCACAGCAGAGGTGAGGATATACCCAGGTTCCAAACATTCCCTGCCAGTTTCTCACGCCCTGGCCCCATTCCATGGACAGGGATGGCTGTAATGTGGCATACATCCGCATGGAAGGGATTGAGCTGCAGACAGACAGACAGACAGACAGATAGATAGATAGATAGATGGGGTGTATGGGGATAGATAGATAGATAGATAGATAGATAGATAGATAGATAGATAGATAGATAGATAGATAGTCACTCTCAGCTGATATAACAGGAACATTTCTGAAAGGAAAACACTCACAGCTTTTAAATAGACACTGGCTCAGATTTTTAAAGGTATTTAAACATTGCTTCACTCATCATTACCATGCCTAATTGATTTAGGAGCCTACATCTCATTTTCAAAAGAGAATTAGGCCCTTAAGAGCCTAACTGATAATCAAGGGGATTTCCGCTCCTATGGGGCCTAGATCACTTTTGAAAATAAAATGTAGGGCTTGTCCACACTGGGGCACTCAGGAAAGTCAATCTGAACTAATTTTTAAAGAGACAAGGTTGGGGAGGGAATATCCTTTATTGGACCAACTTTTGTTGGTGAAAGAGACAGGCTTTCGTGCTATACTGAGCTCTTCTTTAGGATTGTTTAGCGCATATTCTAAGGGCCATTCAAAATAAAGTAGCCCATTGACACCTCTGCAGTCAAAAGACAAAAACCGGTCTCAGACACCATCCGATGGTCCAGGGACATTTACATTGAGCACATCACCAGCCACCGACAGTATCAGGACGCGTGAGCCAGAGTGACATCGTTCTCCCACTACAAGAAAGGGACCAAGTGACCTTCTCCGTTGGATCATATGAACTGGAACCATAAACTCCCTGAACATTAAATCTCACCAAATGAGGGTCAATCCAGTCTCATCATCATATCCACTCATTATACTCCACACCCGAACATAGCCACTTTATGAACTTCATATCCTCATATCTCAATGGCTGTACTTTGACCTATCAACCCTTTCCCCCCAATCGGGGATATTGCAGACTATGTATTCCTTATGCCACCGATCTTAAACCAAACTTTGCACCCTTGATAATCTGTACGTTATTCCCTGATAACCAGAAATTTCTATGCTTGAACTCTGTACCGTTCACTTTTTTTTTTAACATCATCTTAATAAAATTTTTAAACCTGTAAAAAATAAATTACAGGTTTCAGAGTAGCAGCCGTGTTAGTCTGTATCCGCAAAAAGAACAGGGGTACTTGTGGCATCTTAGAGACTAACAAATGTATTGAAGTGGGCTGTAGCCCATGAAAGCTTATGCTCAAAGAAATTTGTTAGTAAATTACAGATTGTTGAAATAAACCATAAATCCTTTTTCAGAGCGGTAGCCGTGTTAGTCTGTAGCAGCAAAAACAATGAGGAGTCTTTGTGGCACCTTAGAGACTAACGAATTTATTTGGGCATAAGCTTTCATGGACTAAAACCCACTCCATCACCGCTGAGGTGCCACAAAGCTTCCACGTTGTTTTTGCATAAATCCTGTGTCTTTACTGAGGATATAGCTACACTACACAGATCGTAGCGCCATGGTTGGGTCATTACAGCTGTGCCGCTAAAAGCCGCACCGTGTAGATGCTGTTTGTCAGCTCTCCTGCCCACAAAAAACGTCCACCCCCCCACGAGCGGCGTTTGCGTTGTCACCAGGAGAGCGTTCTTACGGACAAAGGGCGGTTCACACTGGTGCTTGTCTTTGGCAAAACTTTTGTCTTTCGGGGGCGGAAGGGGGGTTAAAACACCTCTGAAAGACAAAAGTCTTGTCGTTAAATTGCCAGCGTAGACATCGCCAGACCGTGATTTTAACAAAGGTAGGAATTTAAACTCCCAGGCTTTTTTGTCCTATAATTCTGAATAAGAGTGTTTACACTGGAGCTTAATGCAGGTTAACTGAACCACTTTAAATTCACACCTTTAGCTCATACAGATTAATTTTCCTGTGTGTCCCTGTGCAGACAAGCCCTTATCCTCTATCAATTAGGCCTTGCAATGTTTAAATACCTTTAAAAATCTGTGCTGCTGTTCATAGAAAATGCATAGCCATTTTTAAATGCTCTTTCTTGTATTACAAACGGTGGTTCAGATTGGGAGGCCGCTTATTGGCTACGGTACTGGAGTGGGAATCAAGTGACCTGGGTTCTAGTCGCAACTTTGCTGTGTAAATGTGGGCAATTATTTCAATTTTAATCATCTTATGGAGGGCCCCAACTGAGATCAGGGCCCAGTTTTGCTTGGGAGCTGTAGGCACACACCTAACATGACAGTCCCCGTATAATCTAAATAGACAAAGGGTGGGATGGGAAACTGAGGCATGGTGAAGGAAAGGGCCTTGCCCAAGGGCACACACCGGGCAACTTGAAAGGTATTTCTCCCAAAGGAACAGGAGCACACCTGCTTAGGAGATCAGCTTTTGATTTTACAGGGCTGACTGAAGTAGAAGAAAAAATTAAGAGAGGAACATTGCAAATAATTAATAGGGCGTAGGCGCCAGAAATAACCTGGCATCTAGAAGAGGGTGCCACTTCAGAGGAGCTGTTTCCCACTTATATTTGCAAAGCTCTTATTCATTTTGCTCAATGTTTGCAAAGCTCGTATTAATTTTGCTTACGGGTCACTTCTCCCGGGCACCTGGTGGTTTTGGTTTTGTTTTCCTGGCCCCGGGGAGCTTTGCAAAAGACAGATTTCACCATCTGCGGAGTGAATCCAACTCTCTGCTCTCATCAGGGCACAGTCTCCCAGCTGTCAGTGACAGGCCCTGCTGGGTCTGAAGAGTTAACAACAGACAACTGAGTACGCACGAGCAGTTTAGGGAGGGACCCGGACCCTCTGCTTTTATTTTTAAACCTTCCACAATGGTGCCAGTGTTGAAAATACAATCCAGAAAAACCCAGAGGGTTCATGCTGGTTTTGTTTCCATCGCTTGGCTCTGGGTCAAGAAAAATACATGTTTCAAAGCAGAACTTGTTGCCGGGGATGTTGTGAAGGCCAAAAGTATAACTGGGTTCAAAAAAGAAATAGATAAGTTCCTGGAGGAGAGGTCCATCAATAGCTAT
Organism: Trachemys scripta elegans; assembly: GCF_013100865.1. Classification (NCBI taxonomy): domain Eukaryota; kingdom Metazoa; phylum Chordata; order Testudines; family Emydidae; genus Trachemys; species Trachemys scripta. The sequence goes on along the minus strand of NC_048313.1, from coordinate 18,249,041 downwards.
TAGCCACAATGGTCAGGAACGAAACCCCATGCTCTGGGTGTCCCTAAGCCTCTAACTGTCAGAAGCTGGGACTGGAAGACAGAGAATGGATCACTCGATAATTGCTCTGTTCTATTCAGTCTCACTGAAGCATCTGGCACTGACCACTATCAAAAAAAAGATTAATGGACTAGTGGGACCATTGGTCTGACCCAGTCTGGCTGTACTTGTGTTCTTATGACAACAATCAGAAGCATAGTCAGGGTGAGTGGGAAATCATATTCACACAAACAGGTGACCTGCACACATGTTTCTAGCACCCATAACCCAGGCAGTAACCCTAATGTTGACAATGAATTCCCCAGCTGCCTGCAAACTCAGCCCCGAGAAACACAGCTGAGATCTACAGGCCTGAGCATGTACCTGTGGGTCAGTGGTGATGGTGTTCCCTTCCTGACTCTGGGTACGTCTACACTACCCGCCGGATCAGCGGGTAGCGATCTATCTATCGGGGATAGATTTATCACGTGTAGTGTAGACGCGATAAATCGATCCCCGATCGCTCTCCCATCGACTGCTGAACTCCACCATGGCGAGAGGTGGAAGCAAAGTCGACGGGGGAGCGGCAGCCATCGATCCCGTGCCGCGAGGACACGAAGGAAGTGATTCTAAGTCAATCTAAGATACGTCGACTTCAGCTACACTATTCTCGTAGCTGAAGTTGCGTATCTTAGATCGACCCCGCCCCCTAGTGTAGACCAGGCCTCTGTCAATGAACTATGGCTATGTCTATACTTAAAATATAGTGCTTCAGTGTAGACACTACCTACGCCAACAGGAAAGGTTTTCCCATCACTGTAGTAAATCCACCTCCCTCAGGAGTGGTACCAAGGTCAATGGAAACACTATCTACAGGGGGACTTAACTATGTCGCTCAGGGATGTAGATTTCTGAGCAACGTAGCTGGGTCAAACTAATTTTTTAGTGTAGCCCAGCCCTTTGTGCGTAACCTCAGGCCAGTCACATCACCTCTCTGTACCTCAGTTTCCCCATCTGTAAAAGGGGAATAACTAGAGCTGGGTGGGAAAGGGCAACAAATTCTGCTCTGAAACACATTTGTTTTTTTTGACCCAGAGCCAAGTGGTGGAAACAAAGCCATCCTGTGAAAAATTTTCCCACTCCGAACTGGGATGAAAAGTTGAAATCTTGAAAATTTTCACGCACCAAAAATCTGAGAAAAATTTCAAGTGGGGTCAAGCGAAACATTTCATTTCAATCGCTTTGAAACGTTTAATCTGGACTGTGACCCTTTTGTTAAAGCGGGTTTTTAATCTAATTACCTTACATTTTGAAACAAAAAGTCATTTTGAATCGGGAAAACCGGCATTTTTCATTTCAAATATATCAAAACGGGACATTTGGACAATTTTGAAACTATTTTTTTTTTTTAATTTGCAAACATTTTTCAAGGCCAGAAATTCCCCAGAGTGGATGCTTTCCCACGAAAAGTGTCCATTTTGATGCATCGGTATTTTTTGGTGACAAAATGTTTCTTCGAAAAATCCCTGACCAGCTCTATGAATGCGGCTGGCTACCCCCCTTTGTAAAATGCTTTGAGCGCTACAGAGGGAAAGTGTTATTTAGCCTTATTTAGTATTTACCAAATGCAGAAGGCTCAAATCCACAAAGAGCAGGGCCTGGGATTCAGGATGCTGGGTTCTAAGGCCAGAAGGGACCATTGTGATCAGGTCGTCTAACTTCCTGCATAATACAGCCAACCGGATTCTATTCAGTGACTCCTGCGTCTAACCCCGAGTTCTGTTCCTCGTTCCCTCGCTGACTCACTCTGTTATCATAAGCAAAAGTTACTTACAACACTCCCTTTCCCTGCTATGACATGAGGATAACAGCAATGACCTAGATAGTGGCAGGCTTAATTCACATGGGCCGGGGGCACCCCCCCAGAAATTTTTCACACACAACTCCCCACTTTTTTTCTCTTGGCCGGCTCCCCTAGATGGGCACTCACCACAGCTCCCGGTACTTGCAGCAGGTCTTGAGGCTGTCGCTGAGTGAGTCCTTTGGGCACAGCCGAGGGGAAACAGGGTGCGGCTAGGCAGGCCTCATGGGTCTGGGGGGAATCCCCGGTGCAGGAGCCGGCCCCACAGCCGCGTCAAGGAGAAGCAGCGTTGGCCACCCCACTGCCCACTCGGGTTTGGCCCTGCAGCCCGCCGTCATGACAGGGGGCAACATCAAGTGAGCGGTGCTGTATCTCTCTGCGGTGGGGGGACCAAACTTGAATGGGCAGCGGGGCGGCCATGCCACGGCTGCAGGGCTGGCCTCTGAACCAGGGTTCCCTGGGGGCCTGCCCCACTTCCAGGAGCCCAAGCACTTGGGCACCTTTACACCCCTGGCCCATGCCGTGCATCACGGGCCTACAGCAGTGGACCTGCAAGTCCAATACATGAATAATAAAACCCGCCTCTTTTTACAGTTGAGAATGATCTCCGCCCAATCAATACTCAGAGATTTTAGCACCACTACCACCCCCAAAGAAAGTCCAGTCATCCACCTACCAACTCTCCTAGAGACACTGTGTCTAGGCACACACCAACAGCTCCCTTTGGCAAAGATGGTTAGATAGCTGGCCTCTCAGAGGTATGGTGACTAGTCGCACTCTAGCCCTCCCTGCCAGCAAAGATGACAAGATAGCAGACAAATCACCCCTGGGAGCGGTGATGGGGTCAAACACAGATCAGCAGTACCCCCAGCACAGATCGTGAGATAACGCACGTGCTGCCGCACCCGTACACTGGGAATAATCAAGGCTGACACACTCGGACTAGTGACGAAGCTAGGACAGGGGCATGGGTTTGACCCACAAAGCAACAAAGGCACCAGCAAAGACAGCGAGAAAGCGGCTCCGCCACGATGACGTTGCCCTCGTGAGGAGTTGAAATTTGCAGCGGGTGTAGAAGGGTGTTTCCAGCCACCTGGAGGAAAGCAGAAAAGCAAAGAGGAAAGGTGTGCACCTGTGCTCATGCAACGCACTAGCAAAGGGGGCCAATGAGCCGCAGACCCTGAGTACCTGGGGCACTTAAATATACAACTGCCGCTGAGATATACAACTCAAGGAGATTAATCTGTCCCTGTGACGGAAGACACTTCAACCATTGCATGATCCCTATTGTGGCAAGTTCATGCCTCTCGGGTTTCGATTCCCCCCCGCCTCCCAATAGGCCAGTAGTGCAGCAGGACAGAGACCCCAAGAGTCATTTCTCCTTAGTTCAGTTCCTAGTGAGTAATAGACTGGAACACCTAGGCCCGGGATGGCCAACCTGAGCCTGAGAAGGAGCCAGAATTTACCAATGTACATTGCCAAAGAGCCACAGTAATACATCAGGAGCCCCCCCATCAGCTCCCAGCGCCTCCCGCCCACCGGCAGCCCCGCCAATCAGTGCTTCCCCTTCCCTCCTGATCAGCTGTTTCGTGGCATGCAGGAGGCTCTGGGGGGGAGCAGGGAGGAGCGAGGACACGGCAGGCTCAGGGGAGGGGGCGGGAAGTGGTGGAGTGGGGGCAGGGCCTGTGGCAGAGCCAGGGGCTGAGGAGTGAGTCCCCCCACCCCCCAGCACATTGGAAAGTTGGCCCCTGTAGGTCCAGCCCCGGAGTCGGTGCCTATACAAGGAGCCGCATATTAACTTCTGAAGAGCCGCATGTGGCTCCGGAGCCACAGGTTGGCCACCCCTGGAGTAGGGTCTAGCGGTTAGAGCAGAGGATTGGCAGTCAGGACTCTTAGAGCCTACCCCCTGCTCTGAGAAGGAGTGGAGTCTACTGTCAGTACTCCCGGATTCTATTTCTGGCTCTGCCACTGACTTGCTCTGTGATCTTGGCCACGTCTTTGCACCTCAGCTTCATTCATCAGTAGAACGGGGACAATAAACTGGCCGAGTGAATTTCATAGCAATGCAGGGCAAGCCAGTACTCACTGGGGTCCACATAAGCCCAGCTGGGGTGGAGCGGCACCGACGGTGGAGGGGAGAACGCCTCCGTTTTCATCCCTTCCCCTGAAGTTGCTTCCTCGTACGTCGGGGGTGCCGATGGGGCGGTCGCATTGTACAAGGAGCCGCATATTAACTCCTGAAGAGCCGCATGTGGGTACGGAGCCCCAGGTTGGCCACCCCTGACCTAGGCCAGGTAGGGCTTACGAGATCAAAACGGCATTTCACCAGCGTGGCTGGGACCTGATTGCCTCAAGGTCTTGCAAGCTAAGCAGCAACAGTCACTGCGACCACATGAGACATCCCCCTGACGAATCCAGGTGCAGATGCACGCGGGGTTGGTGATTTAGTCAAGTAAAGGGATATTCTTTCATCAGAAACAGCACTGAACCAGCGCCCCAGATGCCACCTAAAACTGAGACTGGGCTCAAGTAGGGGCATTAAAAGACGCACTCAGTGGCCCTTTTTGCAGGAGTAGACGTTTAGGGCTCAAGTCTTGTTTCACTCAAACCAATATAGCTCCGCCTACGTTGGTGGAATTCCTTCTCGGGGAGGAGAGGCCAGTTGCAGGTTCCACTGCAGAGATGGCTGGCTCTGCTTCAGGGCCAAGTCAGTGATATGCACTATGGAAAATGATGTATATAAATCTATAGCCCAATGCTTAATCCACTTACACCAGTTTTACACTGGTGTAATTCCAATGACTTCCATGGACACCATTTTAAATGAGGAAGGCCAATACTGGTCCAGATCCCCAGCAGGTGCAAATCAACATCGCTCCATTAAAGTCAATGGAGTGATCCTGATTTACATCAGCTGGGACCTGGCTCATTATTCACAAAGACACGACCTTGTACATTCACAGCAGCAGGGTGAATCGAAGGTCTGGCTCTCTCTTCTGTCACCTGGAAATGATGTTGCAATTTGATTTTAACCTGGAGTAATGTTCAAGCCTGACTAGGCAGCAAATGAGCACAAACTGTTTAGAAGGACTGGCAAGGTTGGAGGGGTGTATCTTGTTTGAAAATCTGCTTAACATGCAGTCCTGGTCTATAGCCTTATCCATTTCATGGACTGAGAGGAACAAGCTATGCTATTAACTGGTCCCCCAGAGATTCTTATGCAGAATATTTCATGCCCTGGCCATGAACTCCACCACTCTGCCAAGGGAAAAAATGCTTTCCCTTCCGACATTATTAATGGGATGTTGTCACCCAACTCAACCCTGTCTTTTGCTTTATAACATGGTATAGCTGGGCCTGGCCAGATCTCTGCTACTACGAAGCTGTTCTGCAGACGCTGAATTTTCCAAGTACAGAAACAATGCTCTTCCCTCCCCGCCCCATCCCCTCTCTCTGCACATTCCAGGCCTCATGAACCTAGTGTTCGTGTGGGAGAATGGTTTCTTCATGCAAGTCATGAGAAAGACAGACAGAAAAACAGAAAGAAAGAAAGATTCCAACCTAGAGTGTATACTGACACCATTTCAGGCTGGGATAGGACTTTGGGAGTTTAGCCTGTGCTTTGTTTATACCATAAGAACATAAGAACGGCCATATTGGGTCAGACAACTGGTCCATCTAGCCCAGTATCCTGTCTTCTGACAGTGAGCAATGCCAGGTGCATCAGAGGAAATGAACACAACAGGCAATCATCAAATGATCCATCCCATTGTCTACTCCCAGCTTCTGGCAATCACAAAATCATAGAATATTAGGGTTGGAAGAGATCTCAGGAGGCCATCTAGTCCAATCCCTGCTTGATCAGAGGCTAGGGACACCCAGAGTATGGGGTTGCATCCCTGACCATTTTAGCTAATAGCCATTGATGGACCTTTCCTCCATGAACTTATCTAATTCTTTTTTGAACCCAGTTATACTTTTGGCCTTCACAACATCCCCTGGCAATGAGTTCCACAGGTTGACTATGCGTTGGGTGAAGAAGTACAGCCTTTTGTCTGTTTTAAACCAGCTGCCTATTAATTTCATTGGGTGACCCCTGGATCTTGTGTTATGAGAAGGAGTAAATAACACTTCCTTATTCACTTTCTCCACACCATTAACGATTTTACAGACCTCTGTCATATCCCCTCTCAGTCGTCTCTTTTCCAAGCTGACAAGTGCCCATCTTTTTAGTGTCTCCTCCTATGGAATCTGCTCCATCCCCTTATCATTTTTCTTGTCCTTCTCTGTAATTTTTCAAGTTCTAATACATCTTTTTTGAAAGGGGGACTACCAGAACTCATGTATTACCCAAACTGTGCTTACTTGATTGGGAAAATTCATGGGTCCTGAGCTCAGAGCTGTTGATGTAAGGAGCTCTCAGACACCCAGAACACACTACAGATCACAACTCCAAAACCACGGTGCTGGTGTCCACCTTGACCAAGAAAGACTCAAATAGTGCATCCAAGACTGGACTTATAGCTGAGTTGGAAAGAAAAGCGCCTTGCTAACTCACCTGACCCAATCCTTGGCTGACTCTCACGTACAACGTCAATGAAGTTATTGAAATAAGTCGGGGTGAATTAATCCTTCTGTCACTGTTAAAACAAGAGCACCCAACACTGTGGAAGCCAATGGGAGATTTGCAAAAATAAGGACTCAGGATTCGGCTCTAAATGCCAGAAATTTTGACTGTTGACTTTTTCCCTGGGCTGCGTGTCGCGTTAATCCAACATGTCAATAGGGGATAAATCTGATCATTGCCTTTCCATAAAGAACAAAGAGATACTGTGCTCCGCTCCTGCTATTCTCCTCCCCGGGTTGCCAGCCAATTGAGAGGAGAGACAATGTTACAATTGTGGCATGCAATTATAAACACATCCGTGCTTACACTGCAGGGACAGGTACATCTCTTGCACAACAGCCGGAACAGTCAAATTCCCATTGGCACCCGATGGGAAATCTCTTAATGTTCTTCAGAGGGTTCCCACAGTCGGTGGGCCTTGGCAGGACCATGGCCTTGGTACAGGAATGAAGCATTTTGCCAGGATATGGGAATACTCAGGATTTCATGCTTGATTTTATTCCTAAACCAGCCAATTGTCTTGGAGAGGGTACCATGCAGCGCATTACTCGCAGGAAGCGTTAGCAGCAGAAAACCTGCTGCGAGCAGCACATCCAAGTGAGAGCACATCGCTTGGCACAGGCTTGGTGGGGGAAACCACAGGCGCCGACTCCATGGGTGCGCCGGAGCTGGAGCACCCATGGAAAAAAAATAGTGGGGTACTCAGCACCCTCCAGTCACAGCTGTTCGCCGCCCCTGCTCATCAGCTGATAGAGGGGTGCAGCCGCCAAAAAGCTGATGGGGGGTTAGGGGGAGGGTGGAGAGCGGATGAGGGACCTCAGGGAGGGGGCAGAGCGAGGGCAGGGCCTCGGGGGAGGGGAGCGGAGCAGGGACAGGAAGAGGCGGAGCGAAGGAGGAGCGTTGGGGGAAGGGGCGGGGCCTCAGGGTGGAGCTGGGGTAGAGCCCCCCCCGAAGAGAAGGAAAAGTCGGCGCCTGTGGTGGAAACAGAAAAGGGGAGGACGGAGACAGAAGAAAGCGAAGAGGGAAATAGACGCTAAGGAGCAGATCCAGTCACCGGGTCTGATTCTCCGCTACTTTGGGTTGTTACAAGCGGCCATCCAAAGTGGGGGTAAAATATTAGCAAGCCAGAATCACTTGGCACAGGTATCAATAGCAACCAAGGCAACGGGGCATCAGGCTCTGACGCAGACACAAGCCTTGTTTACTCAACAAAACCCACCCTTTGTGTGTCAGCAAGGAATCAGTGATGAACACAGCTCAAGTTGCAAGCATACTTACCTTTAATAACACTTATATGGCCCCCTACCACCTCACGGTCTTTATCCTCACAACACCTCTGTGAGGCAGGGCAGTGCTATTATTTCCATTGTACAGATGGGGAAACTGAGGCACGGAAAGGCTAAGTGGCTTGTCCAAAGTCATGGCAAAGCAGGGAATTAGGCTAGCATCCTAACGACCGGACCATCCTTCCTCTCTTTAGGGGTAGGGTTTCCTGCTGAGGGCAAACTACCTTTGTCTTTAGTTCAGGACACTGCCATGAGATCCCACCTAGAAGCGATGGCACCCATACTCCAGCCCATTTCTGGATTAACTCTGCAAATGCAAAAAGGCTGTTCACCAGACACATCACATTCAGATGGACCAGAATTAAGGTTCAGTGGATGAAGAGAGAAGTAAGACAAGGACGTTTCCCCTTGGGAAATGCCTGCCAGTGGTGTCACATACCAGATAAGTTTCCTATGAATAGCTTAGACCAGTGGTTTTCAACCTTTTTTCATTTGTGGACCGCTAAAAAATTTCGAACGGAGATGGATATCTTGGGGAATACAGTAGTGGGCAAGAGGCAGAAGATGTTTCCACTGATGCAAAAAGAATCCGTGACGCTAGAGAAAGGAATGCTGAAGAGGGACAAGAGAGGGACTCCATGAAATACTTTATTTTTACTCATTTCCCTGAGCGGAGCCCTTTCAAAAACAATCCGCTATCTTCGCTCCGTTACACACAGAGAAGCGGGAGCAAATTGTGAGAGGGACCAAGGACCCCCATGGTCTACAGAACCAGGGAGCAGGAGTCGTAGCAAGCAGATAGGCCCCCGGAACCGGATGATTGGACACAAGGAGGAAAATTGAAAGCAAATACTTATACGATAAATAGCCCATTCCTCGTGGCTCAGAGGTATTTTACGTGGAAGAGAGATAGCATCAGATGTTTGTGCTTTCCCCAAAGCCAGGCTATCTGGATAATCTAGGCACTTGCTGAAGTAAATTTGCACAAAGCACATTATCAGGCTGTTTCCCTCATTTTCCGCCGGCTGGAGGAAGCAAGCGGCCCCTTGTCCATCCCTCAAGACGTCAGAGGCCAAGGGGAAGCATTCATAAGAAGCATTAATGTTTGATCGCAGTTAAGAGCCGATAACGGCGTTACGCACCGGCGGGTTCATTGCTATGGAGTTTTTCTGATTCAGTGGTCGGAATAATGGAGTCAGCTGACCTAGTTACAGGATTCGAGGGCTGGTCCAGTCAGAACCCCCCCGCTCTGCCCCAGGCCCCACCCCCACTCCACCCCTCCACCCCCAGACCCCACCTCCGCCTTGCCTCTTCCAGCCCCCGCTCCACCTCCTCCCCTGAGTGTGCCCTGCCCTCGCTCCTCCTCCTCCACCCAGCACCTCCTGCATGCTGCGGAGCAGCTGAGCTGCCGTGGGCAGGAGGCATTGGGAAGGAGGGGGAGGCGCTGATCGGGGCCGGGGGGGAAGAGTTGCCGGTGGGTGTCCAGCACCCACCATTTTCCCCCCGTGAATGTTCCAGCCCCGGAGCACCCACGGAGTTGGTGCCTATGGGTCCACTGGCCCACAGCTATGCCAGTAACTCAGCTATCCCTGCTGGACCATTGGGTTCATGGTAAGACGTTGTTATTGGCCCAACTGCAGAAAAGACAAGGAACTGGGAGTCAGGACTCCTGGGTTCTATTTTCAGCTCTCTGAGATAGTGTGCTCCTAGTCACAGGGCTCTAGGGAGCCCAGGCTAGCTACTAGCACTAGCCAGTGACCCAATACCAAGGTTTTCATATTACCCCAGGTGGCAAGCATAAGGCAGGCAGCGTGGTACAGTGGGACAGGACACTGAACTGGGAGTTTTTTGGAAACCTGGTTTCAACTCCTGACTCATCCACTGACTCACTGCATGATCTTGGGAAAGTCCCGTCGCTCCGTGCCTCAGTTTCCCCATCTATAAAAGAAGAGTAATGATTCTGACCCACCATTATAAAGTTATATTGGTGAAAGCTTCAACATATTATCATTATTAACGATTGGCACAAAGCTGGGAATAGAACCCAGGAGTCCTAGATGCCCAGTTCCCAGCCTTAACTACCGGCCTGCTCCCTTCTCTAGTTAAATTAGGGGAGTGAGAGTCACCTTCTAGGTTTGTGCCAGCAGAATCCTAAATTTTCAAGACAGGTGCAGGTTTGGTTCGGTTCTTACGTTATCTAACCTAAATATTACCCTTCAGTTCCGAAGACAGAAGATGACTTATTTCCATTGCATCCATAGCCATATATTCTGCCAGCCCATATGGACTCATCCATATGGATCATCTGAGGAGACAACAGCTGTGATGACTCCTGGGAGCGCTCCCCCCTTTTCCCCCGCCTTGGAAGTGAAAACAACGAAGATTTCTTATTTCAAAAGCACTTTAGAGAATTCATGCTGCTTTGCGTCTCATTAATTGTAATAACAAACTGTTACTCATGAATTACCACCTTGCTAGCCACTCGTTAGTATTAATTGCATGAGCTATCCATTATTATTCTATTTAATTGCTTATATTAATGAGCTCACATAATAGCCTATCATTAGATTATTTACTGAGTACTGCCACGTTCTCTGTGCTGCAGCATATAGGAATGTTCTCTCTCCCCTACATGTTGATCCCAGTCTATCTAGGTCAATGGTTTTCAACCTGTGATCCGTGGATCCCTGGGGGTCCACAGACTGTCTCAGGAGTTCACCAAAGGTTGTCATTACCATGGAACAGTGGTTGGAACCTGTGGTCTGCAGACCCACGGGGGCCCGCAGACTATGGCTAAATTTTCCAAAGGAATCTAAACCTCCATTTGAAATTTTTTAGGTGTCCGCAAATGAAAAAAAAGACTGAAAACCCCTGCTCTAGGTATCTACATGGTCCCCATTAACACAATAGCTGAGCACCTGGGATTTGTTAATGCATTTAATCCAGTGTTTCTCAAACTGGGGTTGCCGCTTGTGTAGGGAAATCCCCTGGCGGGCCGGGCCGTTTGTTTACCTGCCCCGTCCGCAGGTCCGGCCGATCACGGCTCCCACTGGCCGCGGTTCGCCGCTGCAGGCCAATGGGAGCTGCTGGAAGTGGCGGCCAGTACGTTCCTCAGTCCGCGCCGCTTCCAGCAGCTCCCGTTGGCCTGCAGCGGCAAACCGCAGCCAGTGGGAGCCGCAATCGGCCGGACCTGCGGACGGGGCAGGTAAACAAACCGGCCCCCAGGGGCTTTCCCTACACAAGCGGTGACCCCAGTTTGAGAAACACTGATTTAATCTCATAATCCCTCTGTGAGGTATACCCATTATACAGATGAAGGAACAGAGTGGCATACATAACCTCTGTTAGGTCACACAAGACTTCTGTGGCAGAGCCAAGGACTGAGCTGACATCTTCTGGTCTCCACTCCAGTGTTCTTGCACCAAAAAAGAAAATAATCCTTTCTCCCCCAGGCACCTCAGCTCATGCTCCATTTCTCTTATGCCCTCCTTCCAGCTCACGGCAGTTCTGAACAGCTAGAGTGTTTCTTAGCGCGTGTCAACGTTACAAACTTTTGCCGATGCAAGTTATGTTGGCAGAAAGCCCCCACCATCAGTGTATCACTTCTGCACATGCATATTTGGATCATTGCATCAGCACTGCATGTACTCACCAGTAGGGCTTGTTTCAGTGCACAGTGTGGTGCACCATGGGTAGGTATCCCAGTGTGCAACTCACCACCATCCAGCGCACTGACTTCTGGGAAGTTTTGGCAATGCACGGTGGGGCAGAAATGAGTCACACAGAGGTGACTGGGACTGAGGGATCAAGTTCCCATCACACAACTTTCTCCGCCTCATAATGCCATCTCTATCCCATAATTTTCACGCCTATTTTGAAAATCCTATTAACCGCCCCAGAACCTGCCCGTCCACCAGCTCTGACAGAAGCCTGGAGTCTGCACTGCTGTCATGTGCGTCCTATGCTTGCAACGCTCAATTCTTCAGTATTCGCAGAGCTGCAAGAAGAGCCGTGGGGAACATGAATTCTTGGAGGACAGATGGTTGTGGGACATAGTGACAACCGATTCAAGATTATTGGTATCATTCACGGAGCAGCTGCAGATGGTGGAACGTCACTTCTGGGCCCGAGAAACTAGTGCTGACTGGTGGGATTGCATCATAATGCAGGTTCGGATGACAAGCGGCATTTGCAGAACTTTCAGAGGCATGAGGCCATGTTCCTGGAACTGTGTGCTGAGCTCCCCCCAGCCCTCCAGTGCAGGGACACCAGACTGAGAGCTGCACTGACAGTGGAGAAAGCAAGTGGCAATTGCACTGTTGAAATCTGCAAACCAGATTGCTACCAGTCAGTGGGAAGTCATTTTGGAGTTGAAAAATCCACTGTGGGCAGCCATTGTCATGCAAGCGTGCAGTTTATCGTCTCCTGCTACTCAGGACTGTGATTCTCGGCAATGTGCGGGACAGAATGGATGGATTTGCAGCAATGGGGTTCCCAAAGTGCAGTGGAGCGATAGATGGCCCCAGACCACCTGGCCTCAGAGTACATCAACAGAAAGGGCTACTTTCTATGGTTATGCAAGTGCTGGTGGATCACCAGGAACGCTTCACCGACATCAGTGTTGGCTGGTCAGGGAAGGTGCCCGAAGCTCGCATCTTTAGGAACACGGGACTGTTCAGAAAGCTGCAAGCAGGGACTTTCTGTAGGTCAACAAGAGTCTGCAGCATCTGTGTTTGCTGCCGGAAAAGCCCCATTATGTCCTGGTGCAGCTCCTTTTCCTTCTCTGTACAGTCTGCAGTATTCATCCTCCAGGCCCTCGGTCTGATGCAGCACTAGCTTGCAGGATCTCACTGACCATGTCATCCCGACTCCTTTTCTTTGTCCTCCTTACCTGGCTCAGGTGTGGAGGGGGAGCCCCTCAAGGCTGCAATGGCAGCAGGTACAGATCAAACACACGGAGGTACCATTGTCGGTATAGTCACAATGGAAAGCGAAAGTTAAGATTCAGAATCATAGAAGATTAGGGTTGGAAGGGACCTCAGGAGGTCATCCAGTCCAACACCAATTAAATCTGGGAAAGGGGGTTGGGCCTTGGGACAGATCAGGGATGGAGCATCCCGGGGAAAAATAAAAGTCAGCACCTACGCATAGACACGTGCCCAAGTTGGTCGATACAAGGTGGCTTACGTTGATCTAACTTTATAAGGGAGACCAGGCCTTAGAGAAAGAAGAAAACAAAACCTCATGAGAACCGGTGTCAACAAATCAATCAAAGCCGGTCAGGAATACATTCACTTGGGTTGCCTGTGCATGGCTATCATGGTCTCAGCAAGCCATCGAAAATAAAGATGGATCTGTTGCAGAGGTGGTAAAAAAAAACGAAAAAAACCCACACCTTTTCATTGAACGTTTTTTTCCCCCATGAAAAATGGCTTTTAGACAAAACACAGATTTACACACACATAACTGATGCAGCAAGCAGCAAGCCCAGAGGTGCCAGGGCTACGAACTGCCAGGTCCAGAGGTGCCGGGGCTACGAACTGCCAGGCCCAGAGGTGCCGGGGCTACGAACTGCCAGATCCAGAGGTGCCGGGGCTATGAACTGCCAGGCCCAGAGGTGTTGGGGCTACGAACTGCCAGGCCCAGAGGCACCGGGGCTACGAACTGCCAGGCCCAGAGGTGCCGGGCCTAGGAACTGCCAAGCCTAGAGGCTTAATCCTGGCACAAATTAAGCACTGCTCATAGGGTCGCTAACAATCCTTTATTACAAGGGACATCCCTTATTTTTTTCCTCTCTTTACAACAAGATCGGGAGTTGCTGCAAAAAGCAGCTGGAAATATCCCTGGTGAATGTAAGTGAGCACTGCTTATTAACTATTATCATTATTAATAATGATAATAATCTCAGGAGGTGGAGTGGGGCGGAGGTGCTAAGCCAACAGTCCCTTAGTTTTGAAAAATACAGTGTTGGCAACTGTAGGGTTCACCTTGGTTCAGCATGCGCCTATTAACCTGGTAGAGGGAGCAGCATCACCCATGTCTGTCATCGGGATCCCTGAGCAAACAAAAGCAATGCTGGATACCCTAGGAACAGCTGGGTAGTTGACTATTGTGCTCAGCGACTTAAATATCTCGGCAATTAGACGCGCTGAGTCATTACCTGCTCGTTGAGGAAGTGGAACAATTGTTCATAACGACAGGGAAAGGGCGATTATGGGGTGTGTAACGCCCACGCGCTCAGGAAACGTGATTTTGATTCTGAACGCGAGGCCGTGGTGAGGGATGGTCAGCCCAGGTCACCAAAAAAGAACCGGCTCAATCCTCTAATTCTCCTCCTCTTCCAGACTCCGAATGAAACTTTTAAAAAGTTCATTAAACTCTCCAGCCAAGGTGCATCATTTGCACGGGTCATAATTTCTTGCCAATCATTCTTAGAGTCCAGGTCCTACCTCGGCCTGGTACTTTTGATCCCACCTCCCCAGTAGGGACTCTGAGACAGGGATTCCTTGGTCTGAAAGCTAATGCACTCTGGAGGCCTGCTGAATCAAGCTCTACTGAGTTTATATATCTCTTTATAGACACACCTAGTGGCAGTCACCGATGGCTTTATCATGTACGGATGCTGGAATGGCTGGTCCAGGACAATATTTGCTCTTTCAGACTCCAGCTTCTTTCTGGTATTACAGACATCCTTGCAGGACGAGCTTTGCCAATGCAGATCTCAGTCCCAACCCAGAGCCTACAGTGTTATTCCAATCCTGAGCTATTCCACAGCTCTGCCAGTGCACTGCAGGCCTGACCCACAGTCCCCAGGCCCCCTGCTATTCCAGAACGCTGGATGCACCGCAATCCGGACCCACACGTCTTCCCTACACAAACCTGCTATTCCAGTCCTGGACTCCCATATGCACCGCTCTGCCAATGCACCTCAACCCTCACCCGCAGCACGCCCCGTTCCAATTCTGCCACTGCAAAAGAGACTTGCTGGCATCACTGTACCAGTCCAGTTCTGGGTCTCTCCTTGGCAGACACCAGCAGACACGTCAAATTGATGGGTGGTTTATAGCTATATACACAAATGTCCATTACAGACGAGGCTAAGCCCCACCAACCACATTCTGCTCGTGTTCTAACGAAGGGTTTGGAAAAGCTAGACGTTTTGTGCAGCAACGGGCCGGAGCCACAAAGAGCAGCTCGAGAGCCGTGTTCAAACCTTCTTAAACTTCTGGGGCTTGGGGATACAGGACTTATCGTTTGGCCCAGTAACAAAATATGGTCTAGTCCTGCCAAACTTCAGATGGACATGGTGAGGAGCAAGAAAAAAAGAAAGCAAAACAATTAGATAGATAGATAGATAGATAGATAGATAGATAGATAGATAGATAGATAGATAGATAGATAGGGTGTATGGAGATAGATAGATGGGGTGTATGGGGATGGATAGATAGATAGATAGATAGATAGATGGGGTGTATGGGGATAGATAGATAGATAGATAGATAGATAGATAGATAGATAGATAGATAGAGGGGATGTATGGGGATAGATAGATAGATGCATTGTAGGGGGATAGATAGATAGATGTGTTGTAGGGGGATAGATAGATAGATAGATAGATAGATAGATAGATAGATAGATAGATAGATAGATAGATGGAGTGTGTGGGGATAGATAGATAGATAGATAGATAGATAGATAGATAGATAGATAGATAGATAGATAGATAGATAGATAGATGCGGTGTAGGGGGATAGATAGATAGATAGATAGATAGATAGATAGATAGATAGATAGATAATTTGGACTGGATCCAAACTCCAAAGTTTGAGGCTGTCCTGATTGAGACAAGCTGTTCAGACCCATCTCTAGTTCCCCCAAAACACCACTTCCTTATTCTCCCATCCCTGCTGAAAAGGTGGGTGGTGGTGAAGAGAGAGGATAAAGGAATGACACAGGAAGAGGGACCGTAGTAAAATGCAGGGAATAACGCAGCTCAGCTTTGTGTTTTATGGATTCTCTCGAGGCTAATTTATGAGCTCCTGAACTTGGCAAATGTCACATTCGCAGGTTAATAGAGGGGGCAGGGTCTGAAGCCAGATACAGCTGGAACAAGAGGGAAAAAAGCATCAGGTTTCCAAAGACCCTGACCCCACCTCCTTCAGCAGCAGATCCCTGGATTTTCTGCATATATACATATATAGATAGATAGATATCTCGCACCCCAGCACCTTTGCAAGGAGAAGCCACGGGAGCAGCAATCAAGCAGCTTTTAGGGTCTCTCGTGGCAAACCCCATGATGTGGGAACTCCGTTCAGTAGCCTTCACCCGGGCTGTCTTTGCTGAGTTTCTGGCCACGCTGCTCTTCATCTTCTTTGGCCTGGGCTCTGCCCTCAACTGGCCTCCGGCCCCCCCAGACATCCTGCAGATCTCACTGGCTTTCGGCTTGGCCATCGCCACGCTGGTCCAGGCCCTGGGGCACGTCAGCGGGGCGCACATCAACCCGGCAGTGACAGTGGCTTGCCTGGTGGGCTCTCACATCTCCTTCCTCAGAGCTGTCTTCTACGTGGTGGCCCAGCTTCTGGGGGCAGTCGCTGGGGCCGCTCTCCTGCACGAGCTCACCCCACCGAACATCCGGGGACACTTGGCCGTCAACAGGGTAAGGAATCCGCCAATGCATGGGCTCTCAGGAGGGACGGGAGTGATGGATGGGTAGGGCTTTTGGGGAAACTAAGGCAAGTCAAGCGAGGTCACGTATAGCTGGGAATAGAACCCTGGAGTCCTGCCTCCCAGACCCCCCTTGCTCTAACCCAACTCCCTCCTTCTGCTGGGAATGAACCCAGGTGTCCTGACACCCAGTACCGCATTCCAACTATTAGACCAGGCTTCCTTCTAGCCGGGGGAATAGAACTTGGAGGTCCTGCTCCCAATTCCCACCCACTGTACGGATTCCCCAGTGCTGCCTATGAGACCAACCAACAAGAGTCAGGACATTCACAGCCAAGCTGCCATTTTGACATAAGAGATGTTGTAGTTCCTAGTGCTGCCATGTTTAACCCTTCTCTGGCAGCATATTCCACCACCTCTACAATATCCTTGTTGGTGTGGGAATATGGATATATGCCTATCTCATAGAACGAGAAGGGACCTTGAAAGGTCATTGAGTCTAATTCCCTGCCTTCACTAGCAGGACCAAGTACCGATTTTGCCCCAGATCCCTAAATGGCCCCTTCAAAGATTGAACTCTCAACCCTGGGTTTAGCAGGCTAATGCTCAAACCACTGAGCTATCCCTCCCCCCTGTAGTAGTCTGTCTCCCAACCATGTTAGGTCTTGTCAGTATTTCCAGGATGCTGGTTCTACTCCAGACACCCGGGCATCAGAGCTGGTACGACGGGTTTTTTTTAATACAATTGCTGCTTCACATCAGATAATGCCACTTAATTCTCTACTTTCAAAGGCTGGTAGCGGACACACCTGGTTAATCACAATGCCCGGTAGACATCCCTACCCTGGCAGTGCCATCTCTCGGCCTCACCTGCCCTGGTCTGGAGCAAGTTAGAAGGATTTGACTCTGGTTTCGTACACTGTGCAACATCAAATTGCATGGAGAGATTTAAATCTCTGACTTATAGGCAGAAAAACAAGGGAACTTGGGGAGTTGTATCTAGAAACCCCAGCTGATGCCCTGTCATTAACACACAGGGTCCCGATTTTCCACTGCCTTGCATTTTGTGCCATCGTTGACACCTGGGAAAAGGGCGGGGTGGGGCAGTTAAGCAGCTACAAAATCAGAATGTGAGCATTATGAATCCTCTTTGCAAGCTGTAAATGACACCAGGTGCAAGCCAGTGGAGAATCTGGCCCCATGCTGTCCTAAGAGGACAAGAAAAGCATCTGTAACAGCATGGCCAAGTCTTGTAATTTGATCGCGAGTCTTGAGCTATTTGGTGTCTTTCTTAAATCCCCAGCTCCTGGAGTCATATGATTTTGAGAGAGGCAGTTTTTATTTTTAAAACATGTAAGTTTCCAGCCTTGACAGCTGCGAAGAAAAGTTTGAAAATGCCCCTAGGGTATCCTAGAAGTTCAAAAACTAAAAGGCTATAAAAAAGAACCCCCAAATATATTAAATTTTTTAAATCTCATGATTTTTAGAGGCCTGACTTGTGTCTTTTAATGCTTGGGGTTGGTAATACTGCTGTTAACTCCCAGCATTCTCATTATGTGGGCGCTCCTTTACCATGCCGCTCATGGCACCAGAACAAAAAAATTACGAGTCAGATTCTCGGCTGATGTAAACTAGCCTGACTCCCCTGGACCATATTCTCATCCAAATCATCGAAAGCACAGGACTTGGTGGTGACGGGGGACTTCAACTACCCAGACATCTCTGGGGAAAACAACACAGCTGGGCACAGATTTTCCAACAAGTTCTTGGACTGTATTGGAGACCATTTTTGTATTTCAGAAGGTGGAGAAAGCCATTAGGGGAGAGGCTCTTCTAGATTTGAGTTTGGCAAACGGGGAAGAACTGGTTGAGAATTTGAAAGTGGAAGGCAGCTTGGGTGAAAGTGATCATGCACTGACAGAGTTCATGCTTCTAAGGAACGGGAGGAGGGAAAACAGCAGAATAAAGAGAATGGATTTCAAGAAGGCAGACTTTAGCAAACTGTTGATGGGTAAGATCCCTTGGGAAGCAAGTCTAAGGGGAAAAACAGTTCAAGAGAGTTGGCAGTTTTTCAGAGAGGCATTATTAAGGGCACAAGAGGAAACTATCCCACAGCGTAGGAAAGATAGGAAGTATGGCGAGAGACCACCCTGGCTTAACCAGGAGATTTTCAATGATCTGAAACTCAAACAAGGGTTCTACAAAAAGTGGAAACTAGGTCAAATGCCAAAAGATGAATATAAACAAATAACACAAGTATGTAGGGACAAAATTAGAAAGTCCAAGGGACGAAATGAAATCAAACTAGCTAGAGACATAAAGGGTAACAAGAAAACATTCTACAAATACATTAGAAGCAAGAGGAAGATCAAGGACAGGGTCTATGGTGGGGGGGAGAGAACAACAACAGAAAATGTGGAAATGGCAGACATGCTAAATGACTTTTTTGTTTCAGTTTTCACCAAAAGGTTTAGTAGCAATTGGACATCTAACATAGTGAATGCTAGTGAAAATGAGGTAGGCTCAGAGGCTAAAATAGGGAAAGAACAAGTTAAAAATTACTTAGATGTTTTCAAGTCACCGGGGCCTGATGAAATACATCCTAGAATTCTCAAGGAACTGACTGAGGAGAGATCTGAGCCATTAGCGATTATCTTTGAAAAGTCATGGCCGATGGGTACGATTCCAGAGGATTGGAAAAGAGCAAATATAGTGCCCATCTAAGGACAACCCAGGGAATTACAGACCAGTCAGCTTAACTTCAGTGCCCAGAAAGATAATGGAGCAAATAATTAAGCAATCAATTTGCAGACACTTAGAAGATAATAAGGTGATAAGTAAGAGTCAACACGGATTTGTCAAGAACAAATCCTGTCAAACCAACCGAATAGCTTTCTTTGACAGGGTAACAAGCCTTGTGGATGTGGGGAAGTAGTCGATGTGGTATATCTTGACTTTTGTCTGGCATGACCTTCTCATAAACAAACTAGGGAAATACAACCTAGTTGGAGCTCCTATAAGGTGGGTGCAAAACTGGTTGGAAAACTGTCCCCAGAGCGTAATCAGTGGTTCATAGTCATGCTGGAAGGG
The DNA here is from genome assembly GCF_013100865.1 of Trachemys scripta elegans. Lineage (NCBI taxonomy): Eukaryota > Metazoa > Chordata > Testudines > Emydidae > Trachemys > Trachemys scripta. Next base: position 18,229,495 of record NC_048313.1, on the reverse strand, counting down.
CATAACGAGTGGGGTCCTGCAAGGATCAGTTCTGGGTCTGGTTCTGTTCAATATCTTCATCAATGATTTAGATAATGGCACAGAGAGTACACTTATAAAGTTTGCGGCCGATGCCAAGCTGGGAGGGATTGCAAATGCTGTGGAGAATAGAATTAAAATTCAAAATGATCTGGACAAACTGGAGAAATGGTCTGAAGTAAATAGGATGAAATGCAACAAGGCCAAATGTAAAATACTCCACTTAGGAAGAAACAATCAGTTGCACACATACAAAATGGGGAATGACTGCCTAGGAAGGAGTACGGCAGAAAGAGGTCTGGGGGTCATAGAGGATCACAAGCTAAATATGAATCAACAATGTAACACTTGCAAAAAAGCAAACTTCATTGTGGGCTGTATTAGCAGGAGTGTTGTAAGCAAGACACAAGAAGTAATGCTTCCGCTCTACTCCGCGCTGATTAGGCCTCAGCTGGAGTATTGTGTCCAGTTCTGGGAGCCACATTTAAGGAAAGAGATAGACAAACAGGAGACAGTCCAGAGAAGAGCAACCCAAATGATTAAAGATCTAGAAAACAGGACCTATGATGGAGACCAGAGTTCAAGTACCTGTCCTGCCACAGATTTCCTGTGTGATATTATACAAATCACATAGCTGCTCCGTGCCTCAGTTTCCCCACATGTAAAATGGGGATAATAGCACACCTCTGCCTTATAGGGGAACTGTGAGGATAAATACCTTAAAGACTTTGGATACTACAATAATGGGGGGGACATACAAGTACCTTAAATAGATAGTAGCGCTTTATACAAGTCTTTAAATCGCGATTTGAGGACTTCAGGTACTCAGCCATAGGTTAGGGGGTCTATTACAGCAGTGGGTGGGTGAGGTTCTGTGGCCTGCGATGCGCAGGATTCAGACTAGATGATCATGATGGTCCCTTCTGACTTTAAAGTCTATACAGCTGTAAATGATTACTCAAGGTCGAGGGCAAGTCGCGTCAGGCCCTGTATTTTTAAAGTGATCTAGCTATTTGAATCAAATCCAGGTCAGGACCGACAGAAAGGTAACAGCATCTCTCAGCTGCTGTCAGGCATAGGAATAGCGTACTATCCCTTTAAATAGTTGGTGAGCCCTTCAGTAGCGCTCACCGTGTTTATGCTTTGGAATCAGTCAGAGCAGTAAGGACGCACAGAGCTAGGCTTTGCGCATGTGAAAGGACCATGGGACTGAGCTCCCCTCCAGGCCAGTGAGTAATGTGGGGGAAGCCTGCACTGTCCCACTGCTCCTTGCATGTACCTGTCCTGGGCACAGACAGATGCCTGCCGTTCCAGAGCTCTATAACTCTCCCCGCCCCAGCGTGTAACCTGCCTGTGACATGGAGAGCTCCTCACACTACACAGGGAGGTGAAAGGATCAGCTCTGATTTGTAAATAACACAGTATTGCCAACCCCAAATGTTCACAAATCATGAGTCATGCACACCCAAAATCCTGAGACTGGCTTTAAAAATAATGCGATTACATCAAAATACTAGATTTGCCGCTTTTTTTATTTGCCTTCTGCGTTTTGAGCCTTGGGGGTGCCCTGCGGTCACATTTTGAAGCTAGAAACTTACTTTTTCTTGAAGAAGGAAGGCTGAAATCATCACTTGATTCCAGGAGCTGGGGCTTTAAGGAAAACAATAATGATCATGAGACTCATGACAAAATCATGGACAGGGACTAGCGTCTCTTCTCAGGCCTTGTCTATACCCAAAAGTTCACTGCTTTAACTATACCGCTATAGTGAAAGCAGTTCAACCTCCCCCAGTGTGAATGCAGTTATGCCAGTATAAAATTCCTCACACCTGTAGGACTTATTCCTGTAAGGGAGGAGGAATAAGGTATGCTGGTGGAAAGCACTTTTACGGTAGGAGCTGTACCAGTATGACTATTGCCTCTTAAAAAGGAATCACATTCCCTAAATGACTGTACAAAGTCTGTGGATATGTCTTCACTGCAATCAGAGGTGTGATTTAATTTGCCACACATGTAGACAGACATCCCTATTTTGGATATAGCTAGCGCCACTAACAATAGCAGAGAACCCAGCTAGCCGGATTTTGCAAAGGGACAGCTCAGGGGAACAAAAATCAATCTACGCACAGGACCACAGGCAGGAAACTTGTTTCTTTGTTTAACTGCATCACAACAGAATCGGGGGGTATGGGGAAAACTTCCCATTGACTAAACAGAAAGTAAGGGAGAAGTGGATCAGAGTTCCAACCCATAATACCTGGAGTAATCTAGTTAACCCTTTGATGACTACTTTACTACATCACTGCTATTGCTATTCTAGCTACTAGATCAATACTAGATCAGCTACGTCTGTGTGCGCTGTGGTCACACCTCCGACTCCGGCAGCAGTGTAGACATATCCTGTGTATAAACCAGGCTTCAGTAACGCCAATGTAAATCCGGAGTTATACAATCCCTGGATTTACACCAGCATAATGGAGATCAGAATCTAGCCCTTAAACCTTCCTGGCAGGCAAAGAGGTGATGCAGTGAGGAAAAAAAAAAAAACAGTAGGTGAAATTTCTGGTTCTGTATAAAACATCTAGATTTCAGTATTTAACAGTGCATGTCTCAGCCAACCCCAGAGTGCCAGTGGCACCACAAATTGGACAATTAACCAGCAACATCCAGTGGTACCGCCACTTACGTTGGATTAAGGAAACACGAGCTGCCATTTATATTGCAAAACACACACTGGAGATGTTATCTCGAAGTGTGGTCAGATTAGGTTTAGCGCAATTGCTGAGCACAGAAATGATTGCTTGGAAAAGGTTGGTCTGGGAAATATACATGCTGGGTGCATATTGCTTGTGTGTGTGCACGAGAGACAGAGGAAATCAGTGATTACCATTGTGAAAAATAAAACTCTCCTTTCCAGACACTTGAACATTTCAAATACTGTCTCGGGTCACAAGTGACATGAATTTTATGGGGCTCATTATAGTCTTTGTCGGCACACCTCCCAATTACTAGACATTTGGCAGAATGTCCTTAAAAGAGGCACAGCATGGCCATAGCACCGTACAAGAACAAGGAGACTTTTGACTGATACGGAAAGGCAGCAACCTCTGTCAAATGAAAATACTCTTGCACGCAATGCACAGCGAGCCTGTGGAACTCATTGCCACAAGGTAGTATTGAGGCCAAAGAGTTTTGAAGGGCTCAAAAAAACTAGGCGGACACCTGACTCCGATCCAGTCTGGCAGTTCCTATGTTCCTTGCAAGGCAAGAGGATACGTTGACAGAGATGGAGGGATCCAGACTATGAGCACAAGTGAGGACTGAAGGGTAGTGACAAAGCTGGAGTGGAGGAAGGGCTGACAGAGCAGGGATTTTGCAGGGCAGGATACAAGGGCATCACCTGGGCTGTGTGGGGAACCTGGGACTGCAGGGGGTGATGCTGGTAAGACCTTGGCAGTGCTGTGGAGCAGTTTACATAGCGTGTACTTACTCTGTACCTTCTCCAAGACTTCCAGGTGGAGGGACAAGGCAGGGCTTAGTAGGGCGATTCATACAGTCTAAGGCCAGAAGGGACCATTTGTGATCATCTAATCTGACTTTCTGGATAACACAGGCCAGAGAATTTCCCTCAAAATACTTCCTAGGGCAGATCTTTTAGAAAAGCCCCCCGTCTTGATTTAAAAATGGTCAGTGATGGAGAATCCCCCATGATCCTTGGTACATGATTCCAGTGGTTCATGACTCTCCCCATTAAAAATGAACCTCTTCTTTCCCGTCTAAACGGGTCTAGCGTCAACTTCCAACTAGTGGATCGTGTTAGACGTTCCTTGGCTGGATTGAAGAGCTCATTGTTAAATATTTGCTCCCCGTGGAGATACTTGTAGGCTGTGCAATCCAGTCCCCCCTTCACCGTCTCTTTGCAAGCTAAATAGCTAGACTCAAAGCGCTCAATCTCGACGTTTTCCAATCCTTTAATCATTCGCCTGGCTCTTCTCTGAACCCCTCTCCAATTTACCAACCTCCTTCTTGAATTGTGGGCACAGGACTGGACACAGGATTCCAGCGTGCTCCTGCCAGTGCCAAATACAGAGGTAAAATAAACTCTATTCATAGGCACCAGCTTCCTCCAGGCCCAGGGGGTGCTCAACCCCGGCTCCGCCCCCAGCCGACCCCTTCCCCCAAGCCTCCCCAACCCTCGTCCCGCCTCTTCCCACCCCCGCTCTGCCCCAAGCCCCCCCCCACCTACCCCTTCTCCCAAGTCCCCGCCTCTTCCTGCCCCTGCCCTGTCTTTTCCCTGCCTTTTCCAGCCCCCTCCCCCAAGCGCGCCCCATCCTCGCTCCTCCCCCTTCCTGCCAGAGCCTCCTGCATGCTGCGAAACAGCTGATTGTTGTGAGTGGGAGGCACTGGGAGGGCGGGAGTGGAGTTGATCGGCACGGTTGCTGGCAGCCGGGAGGCACTGGGGGGAAAGTGCTAAGCACCCACTAATTTTTTTCCATGGGTGCTCCAGGGCTGGCGCACCCACGGAGTCGGCGCCTCTGTCTCTACTTCTACTCAAGATCCCCCTGTCTATGATTCCCAGGATGGCATTACCCCTTTTTGGCCACAGTGTCACACAAGGAGCTCGAAGCCAGGTGATTCCCCACCACGACCCCCAAATCTCTTTCAGAGTCACTGCTTCCGAGGACAGAGCTCCCCTGCCCTGTAAGTTTGGCCTGCATGCTTTGCTCCCAGATGTCTTCATTTACCTTCAGCCGTATTAAAACGCAGCTGGTTTGCTTTTGTGCCCCGTTCACCAAGCCATCTCGATCAGGGCCGGCTCCAGGAACCAGCGTAGCTTGGGGTGGCACATGGAAGGGGGCAGCACGCCCGGCTCTTCGGCGGCAATTCGGCGGCAGGTCCCTCGGTCCCTCTCAGTGGGAAGGACCTGCCACCGAATTGCCACTGAAGAATGAAGCGGCGGCGGTAGAGTCGCGGTGGAAGTGCCGCGGATCGCGATTGCGGCTTTTTTTTCTTTTTTTTTTGGCTGCTTGGGGCGGCAAAAACCCTGGAGCCGGCCCTGATCTCGAGGTCTTGGAATCAGTGACCTGTTCCTCATCCTAAAGCACCAGGGAAGGGCGCGCGCTCGTTACTGACAAGCTGCTTTCCTCTCGTTTCAGCTGCACAACGACACGACTCCGGGCCAGGCCGTCACTGTCGAGCTCTTCCTCACCTTCCAGCTGGTGCTGTGCATTTTCGCTTCCACCGATGACCAGAGGAGCGATAACGTCGGCTCGCCGGCCTTGTCCATTGGCCTGTCTGTCGCCGCGGGTCACTTGCTGGGGGTGCGTCACAACGGCTTGGCTTTTGCATTTTAGAGACATGACACGCAAGCATGACGATATCCCAGATAGTTTCACTAGGTTGGGTGCTCTACAGTGGCCCAGTGGTTAGGGTGTCAGCCTGGGTGTCGTAAGAGCTGGGTTTGATTCCTTGCTCTGCCACAGCTTTCCTGTGTGACCTTGGGCAAGACACTTAGCCACTCTGTGCCTCAGTTTCCCAAAGGGGGAGAGTAGCACTTCCCTGCCCTCAGGGGTGTTGTGAGGCTAAGTCCGTTAATAGTTGTGAAGTGCTGAGATACTACAGTAATGGAGAACATTCTGTGTTTGTGCAGCGCCTAGCACAGTGGGGTCACGTGCATGGCTCCTAAGCACTATGGTAACACTACAAATAATAAATACCCAACATAGATCACTCCGGCCCTGGATTCCCCAAGCTAAAGATGCAGCAGGGACTAATATGCAGATTCCCTCCAAGGATCTCAAAGCCCTTTGCAAACATGAATGACCCCCTTTGGGATCTAGGTCGGTATCATCTCCATATTACAGGGGAGGAAATTGAGGAGACTTGCCCAACATCTGTGTAGCAGAGCAGGCTGTCAACAATTCGGTGCTTTACCCATTAGAGCAGGGTGGACCCTGAGAAGGAGCCAGAATTTACCAATGTACCTTGCCAAAGAGCCACAGTAATACGTCAGCAGCTCTCCCCTGCCCCCCGGCCCCCAGCGCCTTCCACTCCCTCCCTGCACCTCCCGATCAGCTGTTTCGTGGCGTGCAGGAGGCTCTGGGGGGGAGGGGGAGGAGCGAGGGCACGGCAGGCTCAGGGGAGGGGGTGGGAAGGGGTGGAGTGGGGGCAGGGCCTGTGGCAGAGCCAGGGGTTGAGCAGTGAGCACCCCCCCGGCACAGTGGGAAGTTGGCACCTGTAGCTCCAGCCCCAGAGTCAGTGCCTGTACTCTGGAGCTACAGGTTGGCCACCACCCTGCATTAGACAATGCTTTCCATAAGAGCTCCCAGCGCTGTAGGGAAACTCCCAGCTACTCCAGGCCCAGCCCCTTCCAGCAGGAGCCAATGAGAGAATTTAGCTCCCTTTGCCAGCCGGGCGACTGGTTGGTGAAAAGCAACAGAGGGTCCTGTGGCACCTTTGAGACTAACAGAAGTATTGGGAGCATAAGCTTTCGTGGGTAAGAACCTCACTTCTTCAGATGCAAGTAATGGAAATCTCCAGAGGCAGGTATAAATCAGTATGGAGATAACGAGGTTAGTTCAATCAGGGAGGGTGAGGTGCTCTGCTAATAGTTGAGGTGTGAACACCAAGGGAGGAGAAACTGCTTTGTAGTTGGACAGCCACTCACAGTCTTTGTTTAATCCAGATCTGATGGTGTCAAATTTGCAAATGAACTGGAGCTCAGCAGTTTCTCTTTGGAGTCTGGTCCTGAAGTTTTTTTTGCTGTAAGATGGCTACCTTTACATCTGCTATTGTGTGGCCAGGGAGGTTGAAGTGTTCTCCTACAGGTTTTTGTATATTGCCATTCCTGATATCTGACTTGTGTCCATTTATCCTCTTGTGTAGTGACTGTCCAGTTTGGCCAATGTACATAGCAGAGGGGCATTGCTGGCATATGATGGCATATATAACATTGGTGGACGTGCAGGTGAATGAGCCGGTGATGTTGTAGCTGATCTGGTTAGGTCCTGTGATGGTGTTGCTGGTGTAGATATGTGGGCAGAGTTGGCATCGAGGTTTGTTGCATGGGTTGGTTCCTGAGTTAGAGTTGTTATGGTGCGGTGCGTGGTTGCTGGTGAGAATATGCTTAAGGTTGGCAGGTTGGCTGTGGGCGAGGACTGGCCTGCCTCCCAAGGTCTGTGAAAGTGAGGGATCATTGTCCAGGATGGGTTGTAGATCACTGATGATGCATTGGAGAGGTTTAAGCTGAGGACTGTATGTGATGGCCAGTGGAGTTCTGTTGGTTTCTCTTCTGGGCCTGTCTTGTAGCAGGAGGCTTCTGGGTACACGTCTGGCTCTGTTGATTTGTTTCTTTATTTCCTTGTGTGGGTATCGTAGTTTTGAGAATGCTTGGTGAAGATCTTGTAGGTGTTGATCTCTGTCTGAGGGGTTGGAGCAGATGCGATAGTACCTCAGTGCTTGGCTGTAGATGATGGATCGTGTGATGTGGCCGGGGTGGAAGCTGGAGGCATGAAGGTAGGCGTAGCGGTCGGTGGGTTTT
>NC_048313.1:18216159-18221864 GCF_013100865.1 Trachemys scripta elegans | reverse complement strand
AGACGATGGATCGTGTGGTGTGACCGGGGTGGAAGCTGGAGGCATGAAGGTAGGCGTAGCGGTCGGTGGGTTTTCGGTATAGGGTGGTGTTAATGTGGCCATCGCTTATTTGTACGGTGGTGTCTAGGAAGTGGACCTCCCGTGTAGATTGGTCCAGGCTGAGGTTGATGGTGGGGTGGAAGCTGTTGAAATCATGGTGGAATTCTTCCAGGGTCTCCTTCCCATGGGTCCAGATGATGAAGCTGTCATCAATATACATAGGTAGAGAAGGGGCATGAATGGACGAGAGCTGAGGATGCATTGTTCCAGGTCAGCCATAAAAATGTTGGCATATTGTGGGACCATGCGGGTGCCCATAGCAGTGCCACTGGTCTGGAGGTATATATTGTCACCAAATTTGAAATAATTGTGCGTGAGGATAAAGTCACAGAGCTCAGCAATAAGTTGTGCTGTGTCATCATCAGGGGATACTGTTCCTGACAGCTTGTATTCCATCTGTGTGGGGGATGTTTGTGTAGAGAGCCTCTACATCCGTGGCGGCTAGGATGGTGTTTTCTGGGAGGTCACCAATGCATTGTAGTTTTCTCAGGAAATCTGTGGTGTCACGTAGATAGCTGGGAGTGCTGGTGGCGTAGGGTCTGAGTAGGGAGTCCACATATCCAGACAGTCTCTCAGTGAGAGTGCCAATGCCCGAGATGATGGGGCGTCCAGGATTTCCAGGTTTGTGGATCTTAGGTAGTAGATAGAATAACCCCGGTCGGGGCTCTAAGGGTATGTTGATTTGTTCCTGTGTTAGTGTAGGGAGTGTCCTGAGTAGATGGTGCAGTTTCTTAGTGTATTCCTCAGTGGGATCTGAGGAAAGCGGCCTGTAGAATTTGGTATTGGAGAGTTGTCTGGCAGCCTCCTTCTGGTAGTCAGACCTGTTCATGATGACAACAGCACCTCCTTTATCAGCCTCTTTGATGATAATGTCAGGGTGGTTTCTGAGGCTGTGGATGGCATTGCGTTCTGCACGACTTAGGTTATGAGGCAAGCGATGTTGTTTTTCCACAATTTCTGCCTGTGCACGTCGGCGGAAGCATTCTATGTATAGGTCCAGACTGTCATTTCGACCCTCAGGAGGAGTCCATGTGGAGTTCTTCTTCCTGTGTTGTTGGTGGGAGGGTATCTGTGTATCAGTGCGCTGTTCAGCGTTATCATGAAAGTATTCTTTGAGTCGGAGGCGGCGAAAGTAGGCTTCCAGATCACCACAGAACTGTATCATGTTCGTGGGGGTGCTGGGGCAAAAGGAGAGTCCCCGAGATAGGACAGACTCTTCTGCTGGGTTGAGTGTGTAGCTGGATAAATTGACAATATTGCTGGGTGAGTTAGCGGTACCCCTGTTGTGGCCCCATGTGGCAGGTAGGATTTTAGACACTTACGGTCCTTTTTCCTTTGTAGAGAGGTGAAGTGTGTAATGTAGATCTCCTGTCTTATTTTAGTAAAGTCCATTCGTGTGGAGGGTTGGTTATTTATGAAAGTCTCCAGGTTGGAGAGCTCTTTCTTGATGTTTTTCTGTTTGCTGTATAGGATGCTGATCAGGTGGTCCCTCAGTTTCTTGGCATAATCTCTCACTGTGGTCTGTGCAGTATGTAGATAGCAATGGATTTTTCACCTTCAGTCCATTTGGTATGATGTCCATCCGTTTGCATTTGGAAAGGAAGATGATATCTGTCTGTATTTGTGCAAGTTGGTGAAAGATGCCAGTCATTCTTTTCCTAGCACAAGGCAGCCTGGAGGCCAGAAAGCTAGCGCCAATGAACAAAGCATGTTAATAACAGGCGAAAGCGTTTAAAAATAGTCTTGTTGCTGAAAGGGCTTGGTGGTTAATAATAACCGTGCCCCCTTTTCCCACCCCGCAGATCCACTACACCGGCTGCTCTATGAACCCCGCCAGATCTTTTGCCCCAGCTGTGATAGTAGGAGACTTCAGCGCCCATTGGGTAAGAATTCAGCCCCCTGCACGCCTCATAGCTGCAGATCTGGGTGCAGTTTTGGCAGGACAAGCTGCGGCGCATAGAGTTGCCAATTTTGGTTGGACGTATTCCTGGAAGTTTCATCACATGACGTAACCTTTAATTAAAGATTCATCTTTTAGTTCAGGAAACCCAACTGTAGCCCATGTCAATATTTCTAGATCTCTCGAGAATCAGCGTAGCTGCTGGCATTTTGACAGTGAGAAGTGTAATAATAATATTATCCAAACGAGGCTTTGGTTGCCGCCTGGAAGAAAGATCTAGAGATTGGGAGCAATAGACGCAGCAAACCATAGCCCTTAATTGCCTAACCAAGTGGACTAAGTTGCAACAGCAAAAGGGTGTGTGGTTCATTGTATGTGAGTTGGCAGTAGGCACAAAACCTACAGAGACTTTAACTCTAGTTATTATCGAACTAATCTTTCTTGACTCTAGTCTGAACCAGCGTGGTTCAATTTTTCCATCAGATGCGGACGGCATTTGTTTGGAATCTAAGGTTTGTATTCAGTGAACCAGAAAAGGGGTAGAGGGAAGAGACGCTTTGCTCCTTCTTGGCAAGTTTTAGCAAAGTTCTGAGAGTTTGATTGACTTCCTGGGTCAGAGGTCAGGCGACAGCCATCTTGAAAAATGTTTCTTTTGCATGTTGACCCGGAAAATGTGCCTGCCAAGAGCAGATTCAGAACTAGAGCCCGGGAACCCATGGAAGCTGTGTTTTAGTTTTGCAGAATTTCATTGGTTCAGTTTGGGGTTTTGCATAACTCAAACCAAGTTTGGTGGACACCAGCATCTCATTTTACCCAAATCACCAAGGTTTCAGGTGGCTCAATAAATAAAACTGAAGTTATACGACTTAGCACTTATCTAATGAACATTCAAAGATCTCAAAGCACTTTATAAAGGTGGGTAATATCTCTATCTCCATTCACCCAGATGGACAAACCAAGCCTCAGCGAGGGGAAGTGCCTTGTTTTAGATCAGAGAGCAATTTAATACTTGAACTGAGAAAAGAAAAGAAATCCTGCCTCTCTGCTTTAACCACTGACTAGACCACTTCCCTTCTAGAACTGGGACTAGAACGCAGGAGTCCTAATTCCCAATCCCAGCCACTGGTCCACATTCCCCACAACAGCTGGGAAGAGACCCCAAGGGTCACAATTCCCAATCTTCTATTCTCCCCAGCAGAGCCCATTCCTTCCTACAGCTGAGCACAGAACCAAAGAGGTTAAATGCTCAGTGCTGTGTTCTAACCACAAGCCTGCATCACTTTCCAAAGTTTTGGTTTCATCACAATCCCTAAACCAGGTTTAGGCAATGACTCCACTACAGGTTAAGACGACATAAGTTATGTCGCTCAGTGGTGTGAATTAGCCACTCCCCGGAGCAACATAATTTTCGCCAATTTAAGCCACCAGTGTGGACCATGCTATGAGAAGTTGGGGGTGGATTAATTAAGTCAAAGGGAGAGCTCTCTACCTCCGGTTTAGAGCGGCTGCACAGAGAGCTTACAGCGGACTTAGATTTGGTGTTGCAAAAGCTCATTGGTTTGATCTTGGTTCCACAAAACCAACCACTAAAAAAAAAAAAAAAAACAGGGTTGTTTTCAGATCCATTTGATCAGAACCACTAGCGCTTGGGGGATGGGAGTTCAGACAAAAGGTTCTGTTTTGGGTCCATCTCTGGTCCAAACGGCAGCAGAGATCAGAGTGGAGCAAATATAGATGTATGTATGTGTCCCACTGGGATGAAAAGTTTATGGCTGTGGGCAAATTTTGAGCCCCGTTGGTTCCCAAATGCAGAGTGAACTCAAGCCTAGGTGGCTTGAAGACCAGACTCAGATCCATAAATATCTGGTGTTCATCTCAAGTTCTAGCTAAATGTCTGAGTCCTACAGCTCATTCAGAAGCCTTATTTTTTTCTCTCCATCTGCCCAGGTCTTCTGGCTAGGGCCCTTGGCTGGCGCAGTGGTGGCCTCGCTGATCTACAATTATATTCTCTTCCCACACACCAAGACCCTATCAGAGAGACTCGCCATCTTCAAAGGCTTCGAGCCTGAGGAGGACTGGGAAGAGCGCGACGTTCGCCGGAGGCAGTCGATGGAGCTGCACTCCCCGCAGACTCTGCCAAGGGGCATGACGGAGAAAGTCTAGCGAAGCCCCCATGGGCTGCAAAAGGAGCTAGCCACATTCTCTGGCATCTGTTCTAGACAAGCACACGTCGTGAGTGACAAATGCACTTTCCCCTCTTTTGCCGAGGAGTAAAGGTGCCCCGAGGTTGCCCCAATGAGCCATAAAAGGTTTGCTCCCATTGTTAGCTGTGCCCCGTTCCCTGAGCAATTCATGTAACCTTCCCTACGCTCGCCAGCTTTCCACCTTTACGATCCATCAACATCCCCTTGCCTGAACCAAACACCGGCTCCACCTATAGAACATACTGACCCCTAGCGGCCTCAGCATGGCAACCCCAGGAGGCAGAACTCCTGGGTCCGATTCCCAGCTCTGCCACCGAACGTCATGTGCCACGTCACTTCTTTTCTCCGTACCTCAGTTTCCCCATCTGTAGAAGGAGGGTAAGACTACTTCCCACCTCACTGAGCTCTTGGGATGGATTCACATTTGCTGAGCACTTGAAAGCACTATATATTAGCATTGTTTTTTATTACTGTTGTCATTTAATGGAGCGGGGAGATTGCTACCTATTCTGGTCCACTTTCCCCCCCCCTCCCGCCCCACCCCATCTCACACTTCTCTCTCTGCTATGGCTGCTTGGATCCAGACTGGAGTTTGCCCCATGTAACGAGCAGCAAGCGTCTCACACTTGGCCGATTCTATGCAGGGAACAGCACAGAAGGTTTTCCTCAGAAATATGAAGGATACTTCATTCATCCTACCAGGAGAGCTTTTATAAACTTCATCTGGCTGGTTCCTCCGGGCTGCCAGCTCCCATGTTTCGACAGAGAACTACAGCCCCTCTGTATGCCCCAGAGCCATCTCCCTGCTTGTTCCCTAGACATTTGCCTCCAAGTCTAACTCACTGTATTCCCAAGCTCCTTCTTATTCCTGTATTAAATTGTCACGGGCATCCTTGTGAGGCTCTTAAAGAGCTGCCGCATCCCACCCCAGAGGTGGCTGCATTTGCCCCAGCGGGTAAAGCAGCGGTGGCTTAACCTGTTCTATGTCAGGATGGCTCCCTGCCCCCAAGCCTCTTCTTCCAATCAGAATAGTTTAAAAAAAGAAAACTTGCCCTGCCTCTCTGTAGATTGAGCTAAAGTGATAGAATTCACTGATTTAAAATGTGAGTTGAGTCAGTTGCAAAAAATATAATTGAAATCACCAATTTTCTTTTCTTTTTTAAAAAAATATTTCTTATTTTAGGGTCCTGTGGCACCTTTGAGACTAACAGAAGTACTGGGAGCATAAGCTTTCGTGGGTAAGAACCTCACTTCTTCAGATGCAAAGTCTCAAAGGTGCCACAGGACCCTCTGTTAAGAAATATTTTTTTAAAAAAGAAAAGAAAATTGGTGATTTCAATTATATTTTTTGCAACTGACTCAACTCACATTTTAAATCAGTGAATTCTATCACTTTAGCTCAATCTACAGAGAGGCAGGGCAAGTTTTCTTTTTTTAAACTATTCTGATTGGAAGAAGAGGCTTGGGGGCAGGGAGCCATCCTGACATAGAACAGGTTAAGC
>NC_048313.1:18145955-18202053 GCF_013100865.1 Trachemys scripta elegans | reverse complement strand
TGCTGTGTTCCACCCCAGAGGTGGCTGCATTCTGGCAACCCATACAGGGACACAGTCTGCAAAGTGATTTGGAATCAGAACTGCGTGTGTTCTATTCCCTATACTGTTAAAAGCTTGGGGAGATTCCCCTTTAACTTAAGAATCAGGGACTTGCTCTACTGCCGCCCCTGAAGTCCTAAGCGTGCAGAAAACTGACAGCCCGAAGGTCCTAAATGAATATGGATTGGAAACAGCAGAATTCATAATAATCACATTCCCCCAGCTATGTGGATCATGAGTAGAAAGTAAAGCAAAGGAAAAACCAGGTCTGTTAAGCCAAGAAACACCTAAGTCAGCTTGGCCCATTGGCATATTCTGGTCAAAGTTTTGTATGCTGGGTCGTCAAGATAACCTGGCCAGATTCCAACATGAGTAATGACCTTCCACCTCCCATAAACCCTAGCTGCAGTGTCAGTTGGATATCCATAAACTCTGAGCACTTTTTCATAACCTTGCTAGCACAACAGAAGTACTACTGTGTGCGAGGTTTAGGGAGTTTTCTAGCCAAATTTCAACTCGATGAATTGCATTCCACCTTCCTAAAATTCCCTCTGCAGTTAACATTTTACTTGTGAAAACTCTTTTGTAGCGTTGAAGAGCAGAACCTTTAGAGCAGGGGCTCTCAACCTTCCCAGACGACTGTCCCCCTTCCAGGAGTCTGATTTGTCTTGCGTACCCCTAAGTTTCACCTCACTTAAAAATGACTTCTTACAAAATCAGACATAAAAATACAAGTGTCCCAGCGCATTAGTACTGAAAAATTGCTTCCTTTCTCATTTTTACCATCTAATTATAAAATAAATCAATTGGAATCTAAATCTTGTACTTACATTTCAGGGTAGAGAATAGAGAGCTGTGTAAACAAGGCATGGTCTGTATGACATTGTAGTTTGTACTGACTTCGCTAGTGCTTTTTATGTAGCCTGTTGTAAAACTAGGCAAAGATCTAGAGATGAGTTGAGGTACCCCCGGGAAGACCTCTGTGTTCCCCCAGGGCTACGTGCATCCCGACAGAGAACCACTCCTTTAGAGCACTGGAGCCATGCAGGAGACTTGTCTGCAAAGCCTCAGCATTTGTTCTACATAATTGAAGTCCCAGTTCTAATCCCGGAGTTCCTCCTAGTGATTGCTGGTGTGCACAGTATAAATCCTCTAGCAAACCCCCCCCCCCCCCCCCCGGCTCCCGCCCCACATCCTGCATCAGCTAAGCACCAGGGCCCAGCTTCTAATCTCAGACATGCTGGTGCAAATCAGCAGTGAGAGTCACTCTGGACTGACACTGAGAGGAGAAAATGACCAGGAGAGCTTCCCCCAGCCAGGCAGTGAAACTGGCCAGAAATAAGGACTTTGCCACCTTAAATCTAAAGTGGCAAAAAAACAAATACATGCTCCACTTCCAAAACAAAAGCGAGACCCAAAGAGGCAGCCTGGTAGTTACGCAAGGTGTTATCTAACGACCACAAAGACATCAGATAGGGGGCCATTGTCTGGAGAGAAAAAAAGGAGAAAGAAACACTGCCAATCATCTGAGTCTTTCACTGGCTGAGAGGTGCTAAAGTTATTTTCAGCTGTAAACTTTTCCAGCTGCCCAGGAGGGCTGGCCAGTTCCTTGGCTCCACCCACCACCTTGGTAATGCAGCTCCCTGCTCTCCTGTATATATATGGCCCTGCGCCTTGCTGTTGTTCGCAGAGCCCAGACAGAAGAAGCCTGCCACTCCTTTGTCTCTGATTGCCCCGTCCAGATCCCACCATGTATAAGGAAATTTGTACCATGGCTTTTGTGCGGGCCATCATGGCTGAGTTCCTAGCCACCATGATCTTCGTCTTCTTTGGCCTCGGCTCAGCCCTGAAGTGGCCCTCGGCTCTGCCAAGCATCCTACAGATCTCCCTGGCTTTCGGCTTGGCCATCGGCACCTTGATCCAGATGTTCGGTCACGTTAGCGGTGCGCACATCAACCCAGCGGTGACCATCGCGTTCTTGGTGGGGAACCACATCTCCTTCCTTCGGTCGGTGTTCTACGTGGTGGCCCAGCTGGTGGGGGCCATCACTGGGGCAGGCATCCTTTACCTGGTGACCCCGATCAACACCCGTGGAAACCTGGCCGTCAACGCGGTAAGTCTCTTCCTGCCCACGGATGATTAATTATGCCCAGGGCCTCAGCAACCCTACGCACGGGTTCCCGGCCTCGCGGGAGGAATTGGACCCACCACGCGGGTTGACGAAGGCCGGTTCACCCCGGCGCTGGAGATACCTACGTCCAGGCAGATGGAGAGTGATGGGAGCACCGTGCCAGCAGCCTTTGCATAACACACTGCACTGACAGCACAGATTTATTGGGCTGTGCAATTAATGAGGCGGGTTTTTTCCTAGGTGCTTCTCTTATCCTGAGGGCTTTCAGATGAGCTTGACTCCAGCCTCTCTTCCTGGAGCCAGGGAGATCAGAGCAGGGGAAGGAGTTAAGCCAGGATTGGAGGGAAACCCACTTAAGCCAGTGCCAGGAGGGCAGGGGGGTGGTGGTTAGGAGCCCTTTAGACCAGTATACCCAGTCAGAGGAAGGAGGTTGGAAGACCCCTTAAACCAGTGTGGAGGGGAGGATAGGCACCCACTTGGACCAGTATGAGGAATGTGGTTGGAAGATCTCTTTT
Source organism: Trachemys scripta elegans (assembly GCF_013100865.1). Taxonomy (NCBI): domain Eukaryota; kingdom Metazoa; phylum Chordata; order Testudines; family Emydidae; genus Trachemys; species Trachemys scripta. Next base: position 18,199,368 of record NC_048313.1, on the reverse strand, counting down.
TCCAGTATGACCAGTCTGAGGAAAGTAGCTGGGGAGACCACTTAGACCAGCAGAGGCGAGATTGGAGGAGAAAGGGGGGGGCTCTTTGTTTTTTGGGAGGAGAGGGTGAGATTAGAAGCCCACTTAGACCAGCATGAGGGCAATTTTGGGAGCCCATCTGGGGGCCCTAGGAGATCTCTTAGATCAACAGTGGGGAGCGTGACCAGTTAGACCAGTAAGAGGCGGATTCCGGCCCCCTTTCAGACCACTCTGAGGTGGACCAGTTGCCGTGCAGGTGTTGATTCTTAGAGCCTTCAGCCTCGTAGGCGGGTTTTCAGGGGCTGTGTTTTCCTCACTGGTTGTTCTGTGCCCCTCCAAGCCCCTAAACGTTCCCCCTCCACCCCCCAAATAACTTATGTCCCTTCATTTCCCAACGCTTCCTCGCCACTTCCCCCTAACTGGGCCTCAGCCTCATCCCAGTGCAATGGGGCTGGATCCTTAGACAAAAACAGGTGCACCGACCCCAGGTGGTGATGGCTTATCCCACCCCAATGGCATCCTCTCTAGATCCCCACTGTTCCCCCCATACAGGGGGATTTTACCCCAGTCCCAGTCCTCACCTCTCCCTCCATGTATCGCTCACACCCTCACTCACTGAAGAGCGGAGAGTCTCTGGCTGCTCTGGGACAATCTGGTGTTAGCAAAGGGAGAAATCTTAAGGTGATAAGTGATTTGTAAATGCCTAGAGGGAGAAATGCAGAGAGAAAGGGACTTCAAGAAAGATAGAGGAGGGTATATGGAGGATAGATAGATGGATAGATCGATAAGATAGACCCAGAGGCATCACCTTACTAGGAATTTGAACGGGCGGGGGGGGGGGGGGGGGGGGTATTCCTGTCTCACACTAAACAGCTCTGTGGTTTTTTAGGGGGTAGCAAAACCCCTCAGTCTGGCTCAGCTCAGCAGCCATTCACAATCCTTCTTGTTCATGTGCAGCTCAACAACAATACATCCCCAGGCCAGGCGCTGGTGGTCGAGATCATCCTCACCTTCCAGCTGGCAATGTGCATCTTTGCCTCCACGGATAAACGCCGGACCGACATCATAGGCTCCCCAGCATTGTCCATCGGCCTGTCGGTCACCCTGGGTCACCTGGTTGGGGTAAGTGTCTGGGTCGCCGGGCAGGAGAGCTGGCCATGGGAGAAGCTCCCAGCTACTCTCATCCCAACTTCTCCCAGTAGGGGGTGCTGTAAGTAGCAGGGCTGAAGGGCAGGCTATGGGGAGGATGTAGGGAGCAGGGCAGGAGCACTGACTGTGGGGGGAAGCCCCCAGTTACTCCAGTCACACCTGGAGCGATGCCCCGGTCGCAGAAGGACTAGACCGAAGGGAAATGTGATCAGTCTTAATTCCCGTGTCCCTTTACAGATCTACTTCACCGGCTGCTCCATGAACCCAGCCCGATCCTTTGCACCTGCCGTCGTAGTGACAAGATTCAGCACTGCTCATTGGGTAAGAATCCCCCACCAGTAACAGTGGCTCACAGCATGGTGGAGAAGAGCTAGGGGTCTGCAGCAAACTGGTTGCTGGTTGGCAGGGGCTGAGCCACTGGTCGTTGGCAGCTCAAGAGCGAGGAAGGTCAGGGCTGAGGAAGCGAGGGGGGTGTCTGAGTATAAGGAAATTGGGGCTGAGGGGAATCTGCTAAGAGATGACAACTGAAGGGGGCCATTAAGGAAGCACTTAGAGGCCAATGGTTCCACTGCGCCAGGTGCTGTATGAACATGGAAGGAAAAATCCCCTGGGCTTTCCCACGGCTTGCTGTGGGGAAGCAGTGTGGCGTAGTGGATAGAGACGTGGACTGGGACTCAGTACATGGGGATTCTATTCCTGGCTCTAACACTGGCCTGCTGTGTGATTTGGGGCAAGTCACGGCCCTGTGCCTCAACTTCCCCATCTGTAAACTGGGGATAATGATACCGATCTTCATAAAATGCTTTGAGATCGACGGCTGAAAAGCGCTACGGAAGGATTAGAGATGATCATTCTACCCTTGGCTTCCCAGGTCTTCTGGTTTGGCCCCATCATCGGCGCAGTCCTGGCCTCCCTGCTTTACAACTACTTCCTGTTCCCCTATTCGCTGAACGTCTCTGAGAGGGTAGCCATCGTGAAAGGCACCTACGAGCCAGAAGAGGAGTGGGAAGAGCAGAAGGAGCAAAGGACAAAGTCCATGGAGCTGACCTCCCCGTAAGAGATGGCTGGAAGGGAAAACCCAAAGAACAAGCCAAGACTCTCAATCTGTGGCCTCACAACCCAAAGACCAATAGTCTCTATATGCAAAAGAAGGGTGCATGTGATATCTGTGTATATACCCTGCGATTGTGAGGGTGACTGATACAAATATTCCTGGCCAAAGAATAGAGACCCACACCCAGAAGAAGGGGTCCCACCAACATCGGCTCTAGGCCAGACTGGCACTGACCCCCTGCGCCTCAGAAAGTCTTGTCAATGGCTAGGGTGTGCCAGGATTTTTAGCATTATGCAATTTGTGCCTTAACTACTTGTCTTTGTGACGAGCCCCAGATCCGAACATTTCCCCCGATCCAAACAGTCCCAGACTCTATCTTTATTTTTTACTTTTTTGGAGGGGGGGGGGCATTGGTGGAGGTGATAACCTGGTCTGAATTTCAAAGCCCACCTCAACCTGGTCTGAATTTCACAGCCCACCTCAAATGGGTGTGGGTGATTTCCACTGATTTTTCTTTAATGCTCCACAGGTACCCCAACGGGGTGGCATGCAGTGTTGTTGTAGCTGAGTTGGTCCCATGATATTAGAGAGACAAGGTGGGCAAGGTGATATCTTTTATTGGACCAACTTCTGTGGGTGAGAGAGACCAGCTTCCAAGCTACACGGAGCTCTTCCTGAAGAAACCCAGATGTGAAAAACAGTTCTGTGCACCTCAAAAGCTTCTCTCTCTCAGCCGTTACCTCGCCCGTCTTGTCTTTCACTTACAGGGTCAACACAACAGGGTCCCCTCGTGATCGTGGATAATGGGACTATGGACAGTCCTCTGTAGGGTCAGGGAGCCATTCAGTAGCTCTTTGTGGGGTGGGGTGGGAGTTGAACAAGGGTGGGTATCTCTTAGAGACAGCCTGGCCTGAAGGGATTGGAGCACCCATTTCTGTGGCCCCATAATTGGTTTTGGGGGTTGGGGGCAAATAAAAAGCCCATGAGAAACAAGCACAAGGCCTTTTGGATTATTCAACTGCTGCTTTAGAAGAGTGTGACTAGGCCTCACCCCCATGCATTTGGTATCAGGGTGGCTGGTCTGGGGGGCAGGGAGATATCTTGATGATATTCCCTTCCCCCGCCCCACCCCTGCTCAAGCAGCTGAAGGTCTCAGCCGACATTTGTGTAGGGCTATACCCCATGGCACAACAGAGATGGGAAGTGGGGGAGGGACAGAGAAAGGGGAGCAGGGTACAGAAGAAAGGAGATACAGCAAAGTGGGGAAAGGGCCAGGCGGATGGGTGAGATTAACAGGCCCAAGTCTTTCTGTCATCCCTAGGGCCCGGCGTCTTCTTGGCGGGGCTGGAAATTCGATTGTTCCCCAGCCACGAAGCACAAGGTCACAACTGCCCGATTGGGAGGTAGCCTGAGGAGCCAGGAAAGGCCTGTAACCTCAACAGTCCAGGCCCCTGGTTTGCTCCATAGTCCTGACGCCTTATCCCGTAAGCCCCACCCGCACCCCCAGCTTCTGCTTGTTTTCTTCCCCTTCCCTTCCCAAGCTTCTCCCGAGAACCACCTCATACTGACTACGCTGTAAGGAATTAACCCGGGACAAGAGCCTTTCTCTGAATTACTCTCCAGTCTCTGCTTTGGCCCTTGGAAAGGGCAAGACAGCAAGTGAAAAGGAGGGAGACTAGGTGGTTTGTTGTAAAGGCTGCTGCTGCTTCTTCTCGCTAGTCTGCTGTGTCTTTACCGCCGTACAGCCGTATCCCTGACCTTTCGCAAAAGGCCAAAATACAAGCCGGAGACCACATTCCTTGTGCGTCCAGGGCTCCCATTAACCCCATGGAAGCTTGGGCGCTTGGGGGATGGCGGGAGAGGAGAAAGGGATGGGACGCGGCCTAAGGGCCAGCATGGCTGGTTTCAACAGAGTTGTGGCAAATATATTTTCCCCATGGCGCATCCTATGTCCCAAACCTTTATCCCCGGGGGAAGCTGTTCTTTCCTGCATTGGCTGGTGTCGGCGAGTCCTGGTTATTTGGTGCATGAAGGATATGATTTTGGACTTTGTACTTGTATTATTGTATTATTTATTTTCAATAAAAGACACCACGGGTTAAGCCTGAAAGCACAGCTGCCCCAGTGCCTGATCATTTTTGTTCCGGGATGTGTCGCACTAACCCCGAGCAGCACCCCTGCTAAGCTCTATTAAGCCCATTTTGCAGATGGGGAAATTGAGGTACAGCCGTGGGTTAATTTCCAGGGGAATTGTGGGCACTCAGCCCCTCTGCAAATTAGGTCCAAGGTGTGTCTTGGGTGGGCACTCAAAAAAGAGAGGCCTGGGTACTCAGCAGCTGCACGGCAGAGCTGGGACTGGAATTCTAAATGTGCTAAGAGGAGTCTGATGTTGTGGTAGGCCTGCTCGCCCCATGACGAGATTTCAGAGCTGACTTTGAGGCCAGGGTGCAAAAAATCACCAGGGGATTATTTATATGTATGTTTTGCGGGGCATTTTTTAAGGGAGATAAGAGGAAGAGCACAAGTACAGTTGTCAATGCTCCAGGATTGTCCCGGAGTTGCCAGGGAATTAAAGAGGAATTTTTAATTAAAGAGGATGGCATGTGATGAAACCTCTAGGAAGACGTCCAGCCAAAACTGGCAACCCTAAGCACAAACAAATACTGGACACGCATCCCTCAAGGGCTTTCCCAGTTTGCCTCAGTCCTGAGCAGCCGGACTCTTTGCTGTTCCAGCCCTGGCCTCAGACACACACAACTCAGCCAAATACACACCTTATTCCCAACCCACAATTCCTACCCTCTTGCCGTGCCAGTCCTGAGCTCATACACAATGCAGCTTAGCCAAATACACACCTTAATCCGGACCTTCCGCTGTTTGCTTGCTTTTCCAGTTCTGCCACTCGCATTTGCCAATGCACCTCATTCCTGTACCCCCCTGCTAGCCCACTCCTGGGCTTTCACCACAACAGCTCTGCCAATGCCCCTCCATCCTGACCCACAGCCCCTCTGCTATTCCAGCCCCCCACACACGCACGCACAGCTGTGCCGCTGCCCCCTCAATCCTGACCCACAGCCCCTCTGCTATTCCAGCCCCCCCCACACACACATGCACAGCTGTGCCGCTGCCCCTCAATCTTGACCCACAATTCCCTCCTGCCCCCGCTAGCCCACACAGCTCTGCCAGTGCCCTTCCATCCTGACCCACAGCCCCTCTGCTATTCCAGCCCCCCCAACACACACAGCTGTGCCACTGCTCCTCAATCCTGACCCACAATTCCCTCCTACCGCTGCTAGCCCACACAGCTATGCCAGTGCCACTCCATCCTGACCCACAGCCCTTCTGCTATTCCAGCCCTGTGTTGACCAATATATGATGGGCTAATATATATATCACATTATCAATATGTATTAGTCACACCATGCATATTAATATGCATTAAGCACACAATATTAATACAACATTATATTGTATATATATTTCTAGCAGTTGCATGGCCTATGTCTTTCTATAATCCTATGCAGTTTAGTTGTAGCCATGTCAGTTCTGGGGTATTTGAGAGAGAAAGGGGGTGAGATAATCTCTTTTATTGGACCAACTTCTGTTGGTGAGAGAGACAAGCTTTCAAGCCACATGGGGCCAAGCTCTTCTTCTAAGATCCTGTTCACTTATACTCTCTAGCCCATAACACTTTGCAAAGCTGAAGGCAAGATTGGCATTAGAAAATAAGAAATGTATCAAAGGCAAAAGACATGAATGTTCTATCCCGGTACAAGATGGGGAGGTACCTTCACAAATTAGTATCTGGAGTGCTGGTCTCCAAAACAAAGGTAAGCAAAGGGATAGAACAAGTTTAGGAACCGGTCCAAACTGATGGGCTGGATTTTATGGGATGTGCAAAGAGTTTTGTAACTTGTAAAACCATCCACTCAATACTCCAAGCTGAAATGCGGAACTCGGGGAGCACGCCTTCCGCGTGTGGTGAATTTAACAATGCTGCACGAGACGGCTTCCCAGAAACTGGTGTCATATTGCTTTCTTCCTGGACCGCACTATCATTGACTTTCGGCAATAAACTTTATTGATAGAGATAATTTGGTCTCTGGAGACTGTATATTTCGTATATCGGGGGTAGCGGTGTTAGCCTGTATCCACAGGAGTCCGGTGGCACCTTAAAGTCTAATAGATTGATTTGGGCATAAGTTTTGCATCTGAAGAAGTGAGGGTTTTTTTACCCACGAAAGCTTATGCCCAAATAAATCTGTTAGTCTTTAAGGTGCCACCGGACTCCTGGTTGTTTTTGTATATTTCATAATGAATCAAAGTGTGGTCAGGCAGTTGACTATGCAATTTACCAACACCTGGTTACACACACATCTGCCACTGTACCTCATTGCTGATTTTCAGCAACTCCTGCTGTTCCAGTCCGAGGCTCCCCGACACGCAACTGAGCTGATCTACCACCATCCTGGCCAGAAGCAAACCCCTCCTGCTATTCAGGCTCCACAACATACCCCATTCGGATACCAGATACCTGTACATTTCCAAGGCCTCACTGGGCTGATCATGACAGGGCCACAGATATGATGCTCGATCGGGGTTAGACTGGCGGTGGGTAGATTTCCTGATGGAAGGTGCAAAATGTGGACAATGCTAATGTTCTGCTCATCACAAGAGCTTCTCCTGGTGGCTCTAGTGAATTAAGCTGACCAGAAGGGGCTAGACCCCCTTGTGTGGGTCTTTCACACCAGTACAAATCACGATCATTCAGATCTAGCAGCGCTTTATACCCACTGGTGAAAGTGACTCCGTCAAGGTGCAGGGCACTGTGACCCACAGGCCTGGCAATTCTGGGATGTTTGACAAGCACTCGCCACGAGCAGCAGCATAGTCCAGCGTTAGGAGAGCTGGATTCATTACAAAAGTAGGTGTCTGTTCTTTTACAGGAGGGGAAACTGAGGCACGGTGACTGGCCCAAGGTCAAGGCAGTACCAGAGGTGAGAATCATAGACTATAAAGCCAGGAGGGGCCATTGTGATCACCTCGACTGCTCCGTGTATAACACAGACCACATGACTTTCCTGAATTAATTCCTGTTTGAACTATTGAAGTGGTTCCCAAACTCCCCTGCCCCGCTAAGGACCCCTTTGGCATCTAACTAAATGTCCCAGATCCCTTTCATTTCTGGTACTACCAGATTACCCCTGCCAGTGCAGGAATGCCACCCCTGCCCTGCCAGCATAGAATCATAGAATATCAGGGTTGGAAGGGACCTCAGGAGGTCATCTAGTCCAATCCCTTGCTCAAAGTAGGACCAATCCCCAGACAGATTTTTGCCCCAGATCCCTAAATGGCCCCCTCAAGGATTGAACGCACAACCCTCAGTTTAGCAGGCCAGTGCTCAAACCACTGAGCTCCCCCCCCCCCCCCCCCGTATGGTGTGGAGGCGGCCATTTTGAGAAAATGGCGTCCTCCATGTGACAAAACTGCCAGAACACCCTTTTGGTGCATTCTGGCCCTGGCTCAACGCCATGACCTCCCACGTAACCACGGCAGATCCTCCACGGATCCCCACTTTGGGAACCACTGAACTCGAGCCCTCGCTGAGCCCTACGCCGGCGGTGGCAATGAACTAGTTAGCTCCTCTGGTTCCTAGCCAAGCCCTAGCCATGTGGGGTGTGCTCATAAACCACATGTAGGGGTCAACCACGCCAGACGCTGGCGCCAGTTTGCAGTGTGGTCAAGGCCTAACGCAGCCTCCTGACCTGAAGGCCTCATCTACCGTATAGCGAGTACTATGGTAAACGTAACAAGATGATGGATCTATCTGCAGCCTGGCAGCTCCCATGCTGGCATTTGGGGGGGGGGGGGGGGGCAGACAGACCCCTGAACCTCCCCAACGCAGTTAAAACCATTGTGCCTGGAGACAGGACCAAGCGACGGTTCGATTGTGCTCCTTGCTTTGCTACAGCACTATTAACGCACAGGGGTGGAGCGCAGCTGTGAACGTAGCCTCCGTGACTGGGACTCAAAACACGGAGGGTTAGTCCCAGCTCTGCTCCTATCCTGCTGTGTGACTTAGTGTAGGTCATGGCCCTGCTCTGTGCCTCAGTTTCCCCCATCTGTAAAATGGGGATAACAATGCTGATCTCCTACAGTAAAGTGCTTTGAGAGCTACTGGTACAAAATTCAACATAAGAATCGGCTGTTGCTATTAATAGTAACCAGGTAGCCCAATAGGGTACTTATTACAGGGTTGACTGAACTCAGAGCCGTGACCCAAAAGTGAAAGATCACCCATCACTACCCTGAGGCATCCACTGTCACCCCCAAGGCCGGCTCCAGGGTTTTGGCCGCCCCAAGCAGCCAAAACAAAATACAAAAAAAAAGCCGCGATCAGATCACGATCTGCGGCAGCAATTCGGCGGGAGGTCCTTCGCTCTCAGGCGGAGTGAGGGACCGTCCGCCGAATTGCCGCCGAATACCTGGACGTACCGCTCCTCTCCGGAGCTGCCGCCCCAAGCACCTGCTTGAGAAGCTGGTGCCTGGAGCCGGCCCTGGTCACCCCCCAGCACAGAAATGGATATAGCTAAATTCTCTCTCCCGGGCCGCATCATCTTCCTTCAATTAAGCCACTGGGGTAATATTAAAATGTGGGTGCTGATGTTTATGAGGACGGCTACCCACACCCTAGAATTCAGCCAATGGGAGAGACAGTCTGCAACCCACACAGTCTTGCTACATGACTGTGGGCAGGTCGCATCCCCTCTCTGTGACTCAGTTTCCCCATCTCTGTGATGATACTCTCCTTTTCGGCAAAGCTCAATGGATGGAGAATATGACTGTGCGCAATAGCATTACAGTACCCAACCAAGATCAAGGCGTCATTGTGCTGGGCACTCTACAGACACGTTGAGAGACAGTCCCTGCCTCTCAGAGCTGACAATCGAAATAGATAAAACAGGCCAGGGATGGGAGAAAAAGCGACTTGCCCAGGTAACCCCGCAGGTCAGAGACAGAGCTGGGAACAGCACCGAGATCTCCTGAGTCCCAGCCGGGTGCCTTAGCCATTAGACCCACCCCGCCTCGCTAAGTGGTATTATGATGAGACTAGAGTGACCAGCCAGCAAATGTGAAAAATCGGGACAGGGGATGGGGGTGGTAATAGGAGCCTATATAAGAAAAAGACCCAAAAATCGGGACTGTCCCTATGAAACCGGGACATCTGGTCACCCTAGATGAGACTCACGAAACTTCATTACACTTGTGACATCAGAGCTTGTCTACATGGGGACAAAGTGAATTAAGCTAAACCCAATGGAGACCATTTGAATTCTGAACGACCACATCCGCAGCCACACTGGGGTTTAACCGATCTGCTGTAAAGACATCTCTTTAGTTAATTCAGATGACAGTGGATCTTTGTCTCTGCGGCTTCAGAATCAAAGTAGCTCCACAGAGCCACTCAGAAAAATTACCGCAGCCCTTCAGGTCTGTCTGTTGAACGCAGCCTCACTCCCTTCTAGGCAATAGGGCTTGGCATGACCTTTATTCACATACCTTTGTGCAAATGGCTCAGGCAATTAGCAATTAGGGAGCAGAGCCAGTTCGAGAGCCAAATCGAGCAGCTGCGAGAGTGACTGCGGGGGAGGGAGGGGCCTGGAATTCATCAGTCAGTCTAGGGGGGGCGCTGGAGGAAGCATCCATCCCCCACCATTTTATCAGCTGGCCCTCCAGAACGGCTGCTTAACGGCCCCCTGCCTTGGGGGAGTTGTCTGCACTTCCGAAGCCGCATAGGGCACCCTCCAGACCGCACAGTGGCAACGGACACAGCCCTGTCTGCTTTTTGGAGCCCATGCTAATGCAATACCTAGTGCAGTGGGCCGCAGGTTGAGAACCACAGCGCACCCCTCCAATCCCCCCCACAGACCTCTATGCCCAGCACCTTCCACCCAGAAACCCTTTCACAGAGTGGGGTCAGGAGTGGAGCCCTGGGCAGGGGGGGCCGGGCAGCAGGGACCCTAGACCCCACTGGGCAGGGCCAGGTAGCAGCCCCGACCCCACAGGGCCGGCTGGCCTGGACCCCAAACCCCTGCCACACAGGGCCAGCCAGCCTGGACCCTGCAGCCAGGCAGCCGAGAACCTGGATCCCGTGTGGCCCGGCGGCCTTTAGAATGCAGCTTGTGTCTACAATGCAGGGGCACAAACTGCATTCATAGACTCTAGGACTGGAAGGGACCTCAAGAGGTCATCGAGTCCAGTCCCCTGCCCTCATGGCAGGACCAAATAGGGTGACCAGACAGCAAGTGTGAAAAATCGGGACGGGGTGGAAGGTAATAGGCGCTTATATAAGACAAAAACCCAAATATCGGGACTGTCCCTATAAAATCAGGACATCTGGTCACCTTACATGTAGATCGGGCTTACTACTTCAGCTCCACCATCTCCCCCAGCCCCCCAAAAGTCATCCTCTCTTCTAGGCCTTAACCCTATGCCTTCCCATTAACACACATAATAAAGGGGGGCTGGGATAGGGGGCTGATCCACCAATCCCATGATCTCGTCACACATGTATGGATTAAAGGATTGCCACATCCTCTTCATCTCTGCTTCTCCCTCCAGCCTTCCCCTTGCACCTTTCAGAAGTGAGGGCGGACTGGCTGGTTTTTTAACCGTTCCTTCGGAGCTTTGTTTGGGCGCTTCTTGGTTCCTGGTTACCGTGCCGCCCCTGTGGGCGGTTTTCGATTCTGGTGAGTGACAGGCGGATAACGAACCCAAGGCAGCTGTCAGGAGGTAAGCACCTGAAGCAGTTACAGCAACTTCCTCATCTGAAATCTCTTTACATAAGTGGGATCAACACCTGGAACGATACTTAATACCGTGAATTTCTATAGTGCTTTTCAGCGGAGGAGACCACATGGAATAGGGTGGCCTTGAGGGGAAAGGCACTGCTCAAACCACTAGACCCCCTTCCCGAGCCAGGAATCCTGACTCCCAGACCCCTGCTCTAGCCAGTAGAACCCACTCCCCTCCCAGAGCCAGGCACGAAACGCAGGATTCCTGAGTCACCAACTCGGCCTCTCTCACCGCTTATCCCTCTCAGAACCGGGAGTAGAACCCAGGAGTCCTATGATTTACGATGCTGTGGAAATACCAATTGCGATCCCAACTCCACCTTCTAGAGACAGCTGCTGTCAAAGAAACACCGCGTGGCGAAGTGGGGTGGAGAAAGCCTCCGTCCTACATTTGCAGCAGCATGCTCCAAGCATCAAAGCCAAAATCTCCATCCTGGGTGTGAGCCGTTCTCAGCGATGATTCAAATAATCCCACGATAGGAGCCAGTAACTTGCGTCAGCAGAATATAAACCAGAGCCTAGAATGGAAACATGTAGGCCAAGCCAAATACTTGGGAGCCTCAGTGGAGACGAGTAAGGAAATCAGCACCCTTAGGGGCGACGGGTCTCATCGCCCCCAAGTCATGGGTGAAGCAGGACTCGCTATCTCCTGTTTAATCTGCCTGGGCTAGAAGCTGCCAGGTCTCTCAAGCCCAGAATTTGGGAAAGCAGAGCGTCTGGTCTGTCCCGACATGCTGGAGAGATGATAGAGATACAGGATGGAGGGAGAAGCCTTTGCCAGCTCATCCAGAAGAAAAGGGGAGTCAGTTGCCCTCCACAAAACAAAACAAAAAAACCCCACATAACAGATCTCCAGCACACTTTAATCCACCCATAAAACAACATCGTCTTGCCTACAGCTCCACTGTTAGATCCCCCCCAAGCTGCAAAGTAAGATCAACCTCCTGGCCTTCCCCAAAAGGCTGGGGCGTAGTATCCTGAGGGGAGCTAGAGAAAGTCAGGTTGGAGGAGGAACCTAGGCTGCTGGGTACTAAGGGCCCAGGAATGCAAGCCAGGCTGCAGAAAGTCTGTAAATTCAAAGTGGTCCACCCTCTTCCCCAGCACAAGGGAGAGCAGGCACACTGCAATCGGGTGCTGGGATATCCTGCCACAGCAGCACCTTGGTGATGAGTGCTGCGGTTCTGTGAATGCTTTCGCAGCCTGTTGTAGGAGAACATGTCTGCCCTTTCCAGGGGGAAGCAGTGGCTTCCATATGGAACCATATTCCTAGCACCAGCTCACGTGAGTGAGGGGTGTTTTGCAGCGTAACGCTAACTCTCAGCATGTAACCCTGACCCCAGCAGGTTTAATGAAGATCTCTCTCTCTCTCCCCAGCAACTCTGCTTAGATTAGACAAACAGAGCTTTTCATAGACTATCAGGGTTGAAAGGGACCTCAGGAGGTCATCTAGTCCAACCCCCTGCTCAAAGCAGGACCAATCCCTAGACAGATTCTTTTCCCCCAGATCCTTAAATGGCCCCCTTAAGGATTGAGCTCACAACCCTGGGTTTAGCAGGCCAATGCTCAAACCACTGAGCTATCCCTCCCCCAATAAAAGCCACATGCCTAATTCCCATAGGCCCATTTGAGAATCCCATCCCTAGCTCAGACCATATTGTTCCTCTATGGGGCCTGCAACAAGGGGTTATCTTTGGGAAGGTCCTTCCCACCTTCCCAAAGCATCTGACACTGGCTGTTGCCAGCTCTGGTGCTTTTATTGCAAGTCTTGTAATATTTGCTCCTTTCCTTAAAGTCCCAGCTACCGGAGTAGGGCTGCCAACTTGCCTCTATCGTCCTGGAGTCTCCAAGATTTAAAGATAAATCTTTAATTAAAGATGATGTCATGTGACAAAACCTCCAGGAATACGCCCAACCAAAATTGGCAATTCTACGAACAGACCTGGAGTCATTTGCATACTAGAACATCTCAGCTGTCGTTTTAAATAAAAAGCAGGTTTCCCAACCTTCACGGTTGCAGGGGATCTGTCTGAAAATGTGACCCTCACGGGCTATGACACCAGAAGACAAGAACCCCACCGTTGTTTTTTTTAATCTTGTGATTTTTGGAGGCCTGACCGATGATTTTTCAATGCTAAGGGCCGGCAATGTTGCGACCTCGCCAGCAGAGGTGCTCAGACCTGCAGCCAGCCAGGAACCTCCCTGGCACATGAAACCACCAACGCAGCCTTGACCTGTTATTTGGGGCTTATGGGCTGGGTGACACTCCGCTCCCATTGTTACCTTCCTGTCTCATATAATTCTGCTCCCAGCTGGGTTGCTAGGAGGAAGGAGCAGTGGAGGGGGCCGTGATGGGTGTTACCATGGTTCATACCACAGACGGTCTTAGCACCTGTTTCTCTTAGAGCCGGTTTTCTCAGTAGCCTACCCTCCCACTCCCCTCCTGCCAGGGCTAAAGCTACTGCTGTGTCATTTGCTTATGAGCTACCCAGGAAACAGCTCACACGCTGTCATTTGCACCTCAACAGACACACTTCCTGTTATTACAGTAGATTACATCACAAAACTAGAGCAATCTATGTGTGCCTATTGAATGTGTAATTTGTATTAGGATAGCACTTATCGCTCAGTACGGATAGAGGATCACGTTCTCACCAATGTAGAAACATTCACATACTTGGGCAGCACCTCAGCCAGGACGGTGGAATAAGCCAGGACATCCGGCACAAAAATCAATAAAGCCAGGAACACCTTCAGGAGCTTAAATACAGTCTGGAAATCATCAAACTACACCACCAAAACCAAACTCAAGATTGATCAGAGCTGCATACTTTCAACACTACTTTATAGTGCAGAATGCTGGGGAATGAGAAAGTCTGACATATCCAAACTGTCTTCGGGTCATACGACCCGCCTCAGAAAAATCCTCCGTATCTTTTGGTCCAGAACAATCTCAAACCAAGATCTATTGACACAGTGCCAGGGGCGGCTCTATGTATTTTGCCGCCCCAAGCACGGCAGTCAGGCGGCTTTCGGCGGCGCACCTGCGGGAAGTCCGCCGGTAACGCGGATTTGGCGGCATGCCTGAGGGAGGTCCGCCGGTCCCGCGCCTTCAGCGTACCCGCCGCCCAATTGCCGCCGAAACCACAGGGCCGGTGGACCTCTCGCAGGCACGCCGCCGAAGGCAGCCTGACTGCCGCTCTCACGGCAACTGGCAGGCCGCCCCCCAAGGCTTGCTGCCCCAGGCACGCGCTTGCTGCGCTGGTGCCTGCAGCCGTCCCTGCACAGTGCAGCCAAGAGGATCTGAGCACCATCATTGCCAGGAGGCGTTGGAGATGGATCGGTCATGTGCTTCAGATGGAACCTGATTCCATCACCAGAATAGCAATAAGATGGACACCTGAAGGCAAGCGAAAATGAGGCCGCCCGAAAACAACCTGGCGAAGAGCTGTGGAAGCCGAGCTGAAAAACCTGGGGCACAGCTGGGGAACCACTGAAAGACTTGCCAGAAACAGACAGGAGTGGAGGAGCTTCCTCGCTGCCCTAAACGCCAGAGGCAGAATAGGAACATGATGATGATGATGATATAGGTGCAGACCAAGATTAGGGCTCCATGGGGCTGGGTACTGGGTACAGACACCCAGGGAACCGTCTTCACTGCAGAGATAACTCAGGTGATCAGCCCCCAGGTTAGCCTAGCCCTGGTACGAGCAGCCACATTGCAAAGCCCTACTTGAGTCACTGGGGCTACTTCTGGGGTCACAGCCCTGGGGTCTTTGGGCTGAAGTGAACTGAGCCATGCTATATTTTTTCCCAGTGAATTGTGGAGAAATTTGTCCTTCTGGACACACAGGGGATTTGGGGGAAGGCACTGGAGGACTAGCAGCCCTTGCGTGGTTTGTTAGCCTGTGTCCACACTGCAAAATGGGTGGGTTACCAGCCCAAATGAAAGCCTTGCTCGGGTTTTAGCCTAGACCCTAGGAAGGACCAGCTAGTTCAGGTGTAAAGCACCATTAAACTCTGATGACAGGGCGGTATGTGTGGACAGGAGGGGGAGTTAAGGGCAACACCCAGGTAAGAGCCCAGTTTAAATGTGCAGTGAACACATAGCCATAGTAAGAGAAAGTCCCTGCCCCAAAGACCTTGGAGTCAAAGCATGAGAGGGGAAACTGAGGCACAGAGACTGATCATCGGCCTCACAGCAGGCTAGTGGTAAACCCAGGAATAGAATGCAGGTCTCCTGATTCCCAGCTTAGTGCCCTATGGACTGTGCCGCCCAGCCTGTGCATTTAGCACTTTGCCCTGCTAGCCGGATTAGTAGAACTTCTTAAATTCATGTCTGATTACTGGACACGGAAATCCAGAAACTCTCCCCCCTGCTCAGAGCTGAGACCTTAGTTTAACCGGAGGGAAGGATGGTACAGAAGGCTATCTTTGGGTGTACACTCCCGCCCTCTGCTGTAAAGAATGGACAAACACACGGTAGAGAAATCAGCGTTAATAAAAGCAAGGTAAACTAAGAAAACTATTACTTCTCTTATTTCTCTTACTTAATTGCTGTCTCAGAGTTGGTAAGACAACTCCCACCTTTTCATGCTCTCTGTATGTGTATATATATCTCCCCAATATATGTTCCATTCTATGCATCCGAAGAAGCGGGCTGTAGTCCACGAAAGCTTATGCTCAAATAAATGTGTTAGTCTCTAAGGTGCCACGAGTACTCCTGTTCTTATTGCCACTACAGTGGATTTAGCATTCATGGCGCCGGTGTAAAAAGGGAGGCCCCACTGCCTGGTCTGTGACAGCTGTCTCCCCTTTACCATCAATGCTGAAGTCACATCTCAGCCACTTCAGGGATCAGGGATGGATAGGGTGACCAGATGAGGGGAAGAAAATATTGGGACACATGGGGGAGGGAGGGTGCCCACCAGCAGAGCAAAAAAAAATTAAATAAATATCAGGACATCTGGTCACCCTAGGGATGGATGGTGACCTAGATGAGCTCACCTGCTCCCCAGTGCATGTCCTCCTTTCCACATGCTGGCATGTTAGCATATGCATCATGGCTGCTTCCCAATGATCAGAAAGGTAAAGCTCTGAGTCTTATGTTTTCCTATGTTCTAAAATTGTTGGTGTTTTTATTTACTTACAGCCTGGCCCTGCACGTCTCCCAGGAGATGCCCGGCTCCTTCAACATCCACTGAGCAAAACGGGCACGGAGGCCACCCAGCACAATGCTGGATCAGACCCTCAATCTTTGTGCTAAAACCTACCCTGCTAACACCCCTGGCACTGTCGTCCAGGATCCAAGCCCTTTGCTGCCCATTTGTAGCTAATCCTGCTTGACAGTGACTTGCACACAGCCCTGGTGCAGCTCCAGGGTTACATAATGGACCCTTGTGTAGCCAGGAGGTATCAGCAATAAAAAGAAGAAAACAACCACAGCTCCTACTGACAAGGAGCGTATTGTTCAACAAAGGTGGGTCAAGAGCCATTGAGTTTTCCCAAGGTATTGTACTTCCTGGCACGATTACTGGAGGTGGCAAGCTAGCTACTAGCTAGATGCCAAGCAGACGGGGGCCGGGACGGATGCAGGATGCCAAGTCATGTAGTTAAAGAGATGGAGAGTCCAAATGTCCTGTAATCAATCCAGGGCTTCCCAGGTGTCCTGTTGTGGACACTTGGAACTTCATGGGAGCGGTAGGGACAGAACTTGGACCCCTCTACCCCAAAGAGCAAGAACCATAGAGAGGGCGAACCAGGGCTTAAATTCTCATAGAGCATTTCCTAGAGCCACCCACAGGAGGTGCCAGGGCTTGGGGCTTCTGCCCCACAGCTTTGAAAATATTTACCAGAGCTCTGCTCTGAACAGCTCTGGCTGAATTTAAGCACTGGGGTGAACCCGGGGCCAGGACACTGCTCTGGAAGGCCTGGCCCCAACAGTGCACTTTATGCCAGTGTGTGTGTGGGGGTGGGGGCAGAGTCCCCTCTTGCCTCTACCCCCTAAAGGGGGAGGGATGCTGGGGGTGGAGGTACCAGGAGAACCCCATACTGTGATGCGGAAGCACCCAAAGAGTTGTCAAAGGGATCAATGGCGTGCAAGTGACTGTGCTGGGTTGTTACCCAGATGGGAACCTTGGAGGTAATTTGACTAATGAAGCTGGAGCCTGGTTACAACCCATACCACGTGTCCTTGCCTCCTTCCATGCAGTGAGCACATGCCCCTGCTAACTGAGGTGGGGGAAAGTAGCACTGGCCAGCTAGCACGGGCCTAACTCTGCTTCCATTGAAAGCAAGTATTGACTTCCATGGGAGATGAGGTAGGCCAACGCTGACCACTTTAGGTAGCCCAACCCACAGGATGTATGACAATAGCCGGTTGGAAAATGGTGGGAGGGGAAGTGACAAAGAATGAGCATGTGTGTGAAAAAAAAAACAAAAGTGCAATGGAAAGACCAGAAAATTTCAATATACTTTCAGTTTAGGCTTGGGAGATTTGGCTTTTTGGTGAAAATCCCAAAAGTTATTAACAGCCATTTTTTAAACAACTTCTCTAGCTGCATCTCTGCCCTCTGAAATGTCCCAATTTCTCATTTCATCCATCAAAAAGTTTGTTATGTTCTGAAAAATTAAGAAAGGCCACACTGGGTCAGACAAATGGCCGATCTAGGCCAGTATCCCGCCTCTGACAGTGGCTGGTGTCAGATGCTTCAGAGGGAGTGAACAGAACAGGGCAATTATTGAGTGGTCCATTCCCTGTCGGCCAGTCCCAGCTTCTGACAGTGAGAAGTTTAGCGGCACCTGGAGCATGGGGTTACATCTCTGCCCATTGTGGCTAACAGCCACTGATGGACCTATCCTCCATGAACTTACCCAATTCTTTTTTTAATCCAGTTATACTTTTGGCCTTCCCCACATCCCCTGGCAATGAGTTCCACAGATTGACTGCACATTGAGTGAAGAAGTACTTCCTTTTGTTTTAAACCTGCTGCCTATTAATTTCATCAGATGACCCCTGGTTCTTGTGTTATGTGCAGGGCCACCGGGAGCAGGTTCAGGCCCTGGTGAAAAATTTTTTTTTGGGCCCCCCAGCAAGGGTGGACTGGCTAAACAGGGCTGATGGGGGGTGGGGGGAGGAGCCAGGCCACAGGCCCCCTTTCGGACCGCCAGGCCCCAGTAATTTGTATCAGCTTCCCCCGCCACTTGTCAGCCCTGGTTATGTGAAGAAGTAAACAACGCTTCCCCCTTCCCTTTTTCGACACCGCTCATGATTTTATAGGGTTCTATCACATGCCCCCTTAGTTCTCTCTTTTCTAAGGTGAGCAGTCCCAGTCTTTTCACTCACTCCTTATATGGAAGTTGTTCCATACCCTAATCATGGTTGTTGCCTTCCTCTGTACTTTTTCCAATTCTAATATATCTTCTTTGAGATGGATGCACGTGGTATTCAAGGTGTGGGCCTACCATGGAATTATATTGTGGCATTATGATATTTTCTCCTGTCGTCTATCCCTTTCCTAACATTAGCAGCTTTTTTTGGACTGGTGCTGCATACTGAGCATACAATAACTCCAAGACCAGCTCCTAGAGACTCCATCATTTTAGATGTATAGTTGGGATTAAATTCTCCAAAGTACATTACTTTGCATTTATCACATTCAATTGCAAAGCATCAGGAATATGTTCCAAGCACGCAGGGAAGAGTGAGTGCATGTATGTTGCATGACAACAGGCAAAGCATTGTACAATATTTGGGGCCACGTAAGACTTCTCTGCACATAGTGACTGCCCCTAGGGAATTCAGATCCTCCTGCTCCAAACGCACTGTCAACTGAGCTAAAGGAGAATCTCCATTCTTAGTCATACAGGGCATATGATACCCACATCTGAACAGCTCAGATGCTATTCAGTAGAGGGCAGTGAGGCATAATTAACATTCTCAAAGTGCTTTAAGATGGAAGGTACTACAGCGGGCAAATCAGAAGGATTTATTTTAATCTATATTGTTTAATGCTGGTTTAAAAAAAAAATTATCCATGATAAATGTTGTCTCAAGGGGCTAGTCAAAGTTCAGGGCTGTGGTGGTGGTGTTCCAGTTGGGAGCAAACAGTGATGGTAGGCAGATTTCTTTTGAAGCAGTGTTGTTTGTTTAAAAGGAATGTACGAAGTCCCATGCCTCTGAATGCAGAAGGAAGTAAGAACAATTTTTTAGACACAAAAGCTCCAGTGTTCTCAAAGGCAGGTTCCTGTTGGCTTTTCTTGCTTCTCTCTGTTCTTGGCTGTACAGATAATGAAGTCAGACTACCAGACATTACCCGAGCTGTTCTTCTACTGAAAACAAATTATAAACACTTGTTCTGAAGGAGTTCGTTACAAGACACTGATCATTAAGTTGTCGGATAAAATTCCGCCCTCCAAGAAATATGAATACTTTATACAGATATTTTACATACACAAAAGCTAGCTAAGCGACACACTTAAACAAAAGAAGACTTTTTTTTTTAAACTATATGTTAGCCCTGAAAAACACCACCACAAAAAAGTGTCCCAAATTTTGACTTTGAAAATATGGCCCCCTTACCTGTCTACTTAAAGAGAACTTGTAAGATTATTTGTAATTGCACCATCTAGTGGCTTCTAATATTTAATTTTTTTATTAACGCCAATGTTAAAAAATTATATAGTACACAGGTTAAGAAAAAAGCAACAAAGAGTCCTGTGGCACCTTATAGACTAACACACGTATTGGAGCATAAGCTTTCGTGGGTGAATACTCACTTCGTCAGGCGCATGTAGTGGAAATTTCCAGAGGCAGGTATAAATGTGCAGGCGAGAATCAGTCTAGAGATAACGAGGTTAGTTCAATGTGTCTGTACATCTAGTGCTTAGATTATCCAATAAAGTCATAAGATACATATAGTGCATGATCAGCAATAACCCAAATTTAGGTGAATAAATTTAAGAATACAATTTAGATATTAGCATCCAAGTATTTGGGTACATCACTCACAAAAAGGTATAGAGAGTTGGTTGTGGAAAGCGAAGATTCTCAGTTACCGAGGGACAATTTAGGGTAGGTTGTCCATTTAGAAAATACAATCCATGAGGAAAGAATTTCAGTTACTTTCCCGACTGCACTTCCAGCTCCTCTCTCCTGGTATTGCCAATGTTCTATGTAGATGTCCCTTGACCGCCTGATGGCATCGGACACCATGAGTTGCTGCATCGGCCAAGTGTAGCATTGACCGATTCCGCATTCCTGCAACACTCGCTCATTACTGGGGTCCCATGCGCCCAGGGCTCCAATGATCAGCATGTGTGTCCGAACCTGGTAACCCTTAGCTCTCAAGGTGTCAGCCAGAGGGGTGTATTTCTCCACCTTTCGAGCTCAGGTGTTGCGGAAGGCCAGGGTCTTGTTCTCGAAGGGCACTGTGATGTCACCATCATGATCTTTTTCGGGTCCTTGTTGGTGATGACAATGTCCAGTCGCAGTTGGCTGTCGGTTCCGGGGATGGTGGGGTTCACAGCAACCTTCCCTACGGGTGACGGAATGGCTCTGACCAGGTGATCTCAGATGGCCTTGTGTTGCAGATGCCAGGCTTGGAATAGGACTAATTACAAATTAGCTAACAATGGAAGGGCTGAATCAACTCTGCCAGAATGCAAACATGGGGCAAAAAAGGTAGCGTATTTCAAAACTGCTGTTTGCTAGTTCGCCTCCCCAAAGGTTCACAAAAAAGGCAGCTGCAGAAGCCCCTAGCTGAAGCAAGAATGGTTTTGTAACAAGGCAAAGGAACCTAAAGGCATAAATTATTGCCGAATTGCAGGAGTACACCTACACCTAATTGCTGTATTTGCATGTGTGAGGAATTATGATTTATAGAAAGGATCTCTGCAGAGATAAATCATATGTCTATAAATCATACGTCTCCTGTTACTGAGGGTTGGACTGGAATGAAAAACCAGTTCAAACTTTTAAAAATTTCTTTGCTGGGTAATTTTCTAGAGTGCTAAAAAAAGATGATAATCACTAGCACATCCTCGTGAAAAGTGGAATATTAGAAGGATGAAAATTAAACAAGAGTGCCACAGTTTTTGATCCAGACTTATATAGAATGTTTACCCCTGGTATAAGATTCTATAGAAGTATATTCTATAAGTAGGCCAGGCAGAATTTGATTATTATAATTATGATGGATAATAGCAATGTTTATTTTTAAGCCTTTTTTCAGGTTTTGTCTATTTCAGTGTTCACAGTAGCAGGAACTTATGGGGGGGTTGGACAATTATTTAATGACAGCAGTCATTGAGATGCAAAAAGTTAAAACTTTATCACCATTATAAACACAAATTGTCAACATCACAGGTCAAAGTCAGTAGCCTTAAAAATCAAACGCCAATAAGTTCTCAAGCAGCATTTTTCTTTCTTTGCCTATCTGAATTTTGATTCCTGTTGATGGAAAAAAAAAATCTCCTTTCATTGGTTTGTGTGTGTAGTGAAACCAATAAAAATATAAACCTTTAAAACCTACCTCTAATTGGATTCCGGACAGGGTATGTAAACAGGAGCTGGTCAAAATTTTCCAAATTTTAATTGTGGGATGAAATTTTTCATTGAAATTTCATCAGAAGGGGGTGGGGTTGGGGCAGAAAACCAGAAAAAGAATTTCAACTATTATTTTTTTCTCCCTTGTTTTTCAACCCGCTATTGAGCTAGGGTAAGTTATTTTTTAAAAGGCTTCAGGGCCAGATTTTCAAAGGCACCTGAAGATGCGGAGTGATGTCTTGTGAGATTTACAGAAGCACTTAAAAGTCAATAGGAGTTAGGCATATAACTTAATGGGAATTAGGTGCCTAACCTACTTAGGTGCTTTTGTGACTCCTACTAGACACCAGCTGCATCTTTAGGTGCCTAAATACCTTTAGTATCCTAAGTCACTTGGGGCCCGATTGCCAATCTCATTTTCAAAAAGTGAGTTTAGGCACTTATTTTTCTCCAGGGAGGGAAATTGACCAGAATCGCGATTGCAGAATAAATTGTTCAGGAATGGCTGTTTCAGCTAAACAGCAAAAGGCCGTGCTGGATCTTCTTTGGAAGGTTTTTAAGAACATCTGATGTGCCAGGACATGACAGAACTCAAACACTTTGAGCAACAGAAAAGTTGCATCACTTTTGAAAATTTTAACCTCCAATTAAAAAAAAATATATATATATTGAAATTATGAACATTTTTGTTGACTTTTTTTGATTTTGGCCAGAACAAAGAAAGGAAGGGGAAGTTTTCAACAATGTTAACTCCCCCCTGCCCCCATTTTTCTATGAGATCTTCTGTCAACCTCCCACAAATAATCATAGAATATCAGGGTTGGAAGGGCCCTCAGGAGGTCATCTAGTCCAACCCCCTGCTCAAAGCAGGACCAATCCTGCACTAAATCCCCAAATGGCCCCCTCAAGGATTGAACTCACAATGCTAGGTTTTGCAGGCCAATGCTCAAACCAGTGAGCTGTCCCCACCCCCCCTAATTGTTATGAACTGGGTGAAACCTTGTTATGGGTTCGCTTAAAGCCTCACTGAGCTTGGTTAACACCTATCGAGGTTGATAGGTGTGAACTCACCTGTCAATTAACATAGATGGGGCTTATGTTTACAGTTAAGGTAAAAAGGTATGTGTGAACTCACCCAGGAACTTTTGGGCTGGGTATTATTTTGGGTACAGGTGTGGGGGAGCGTGAAAGAACACATGTTCTTTCACTCCACACACTGGATTCGGTTCTCAGTAAACACAGAGCAAATACTATCTGGTTTAGTGACCTGTCATCCCAGGAGATGTCTCTCTCTCTCCCGCCCCCACACCCCTCCACCCATGATGTAATGTCATTTTCTTAAAATCTCCTGGATTGCTTTCAGTAGTCACCGGGAGATCAATGCCGATTCCAGCAGCCTCCAGGCCAATCCTGGAGGGTTGGCTACCGTATCAAAAACCAACAGCTCGTCGTCAATCCTGTCGAGGAACCAACGGGTTTTGATTTATGATGGAGAGACTGGTGTAATTGCCCCACATGTAGACATAGCGAAGCTAGCTTTACTCTAGCTAACTCAGGTACCAAGAGCAGTGAAGCTGTGGCAGCCTGGGCTAGCTACCCATGCACAAGCCCGCCAGGGACACAAATGGGTGGCTAATTCATGCTTCAGCACCTTGACCGCTATTGGTCCCCAAGCTAGCTAGATCCATCTCCCCCTGCTGCCATCACAGCTCCAATTACACTTTAGACACAGCCTAAGTGAGAAGATAGTACCCTAACCACTAGACCATCCTTCCTCTCTACCTTCTACTGCCAATCCCATCACCTGCTCTCATCTGAGGATTGGGGGGGGGGAGGTTCCTCCCCTGGACCAGTCACTGAGGCCAAGGTGTCAGAGGCAGCACAGCCCCTAAAGGGAAAGGCACAGATTAAGCACACAGGATGAACTAACGACAGAATCTACATACATCAGTCATAACATACACCACACAACCCCTCCTCCGGCTGACGAGGTCACCGCTGAAAGGCTTTGCCACTGAACAGACTATCAGGAATACACACAGCAACCAGGGCCTGCAACAGGGCTGCCCAGAGGATTCAGGGGGTCTGGGGTAAAGTGGGGGGAGCTGCGGAACTTGTACTCACCTGGCGGCGGTCCGGGTCTTCGGTGGCATGTCGGCAGCGGGGGGCCCTTCAGTTGCTCCGCGTCTTCTGCAGCACTGAAGGGCCCCCTGCTGCTGAAATGCTGCCGAAGACCCAGAGCGACTGAAGGACCCCCCGCCGCCAAAATGCCGGCCGAAGACCCAGATCACCGCCGGGCCAGGGCTCTCGGGGCCCCTGCGGGGCCCATGGCCTGGGGCAAATTGCCCCACTTGTCCCTCCCTCTGGGAGGCCCTGGCCTGCAATGAAGCAAGGAAGCCAAGAACCACAGTTGTGTGTCTGGGTGACCAGATGTCCTGATTTTATAGGGACAGTCCCGATTTTGGGGTCTTTTTCTTATATAGGCTCCTATTACTCCCCAATCCCTGTTGCGATTTTTCACACTTGCTGTCTGGTCACCCTAGCTCCACCTGCTGCAAATGCTCTGCGATGAACTTGTCTCAGATCCTTACAGCAGGCTGGGCAGGTGAGATCTGGGCTGAACCGTCAGCTCTGATCTGTTCAAACAAGACAGGCTGGAAGAAGGTCCGGTTTAAATCTCAACTGGTACATGCACAGACCGTAGGCTGGGCCTCAGAGGGGTCAGCACCACTTAGTTACCCCTGCTCTGGGGTATACAATAAAAGGCACAGGCAGGGGTTGTGTGCTCTAATGGTTAGGGGGGAATTAGGAATCCTGGGTTCCAGTCCCAGGTTTGGGATCTAGTATTTAGAGCAGGAGAGCTTCAAGACTAAGCTTGATAAGTTTATGGAGGGGATGGTATGATGGGATAGCCTAATTTTGACAATTAATTGATCTTTGATTATTAGCAGATAAATATGTCCAATGGCCTGTGATGGGATGTTAGATGGGGTGAGATCTGAGTTACTACAGAGAATTCTGTCCTGGGTGTCTGGCTGGTGAGTCTTCCCAAATATGGCAATCAGCATGTGGGCATCGGGAAGGAATTTTCTTCCAGGGCAGATTGGCAGAGGCCCTGGAAGTTTTTCGCCTTCCTCTGCAGCATGGGGCACGGGTCACTTGCTGGAGGATTCTCTGCACCTTGAGGTCTTTAAACCATGATTTGAGGACTTCAATAGCTCAGACATAGGTTAGGGGTTTGTTACAGGAGTGGGTGGGTGAGATTCTGTGGCCTGTGTTGTGCAGGAGGTCAGACTAGATGATCATAATGGTCCCTTCTGACCTTAAAGTCTATGAGCAGGAATCAGGATCCCTGGCTCTGAAAGGGAGTGCGTTTCCCAGTGTTTAGAACCAATCCATGGCTGCTCTGTATTATTGCTGTTCTGGGGAGACACCAAGTGGTGAAAGAAGATGGGACCACAACCCTCCAAAAAATTAGACTACGTGTGGACTGGAAGAAGGATCTTCTTCACGGAAACATGTAGTACCTGTGAAATTGCTCCTCCCCTCCCATAAATGTGTCTCTGCCCAGTGTTGCTAACTCTCACAATCTGCTCAGGAGTCTCACACTATTTTGTGTTTTACTTAAAGCGCCAGATCCCAGAGCCATGGGATTTGGTGGGACTCGCAGCTTCCCTTTGAAAAAACTAAAGGCTAGTTTCTAGCCCCAGCAATGACAAAGATTGAAAACGTGAACTGAGTGCACCTTATTATGATGATTTACCTTCAAGTCTCAGAAACCAGCCGCCAAACAAAATGAACCCCCGCAATATATATATTTAAATCTAAAGATTTGTTTTAAAGCAAACACATGATTTTTGAATGTTTGAGGTTAGCGATACCATGTACGACACCCTGTGTCATGATCTCACTGCCCTGACTCCCTTCTAACTATCGGGGGAGGGGTAGCTCAGTGGTTTGAGCATTGACCTGCTAAACCCAGGGTTGCAAGTTCAATCCTTGAGGGGGCAATCTAGGGCAAAAAAAAAAAAAAAATCTGTCTGGGGATTGGTCCTGCTTTGAGTGGGGGGTTGGACTACATAACTTCCTGAGGTCCCTTCCAACCCTGATAGTCTATGATTCTATGCATATGCCAGGGTTCCTTACTATTCTAGCCAGCAGAGGTGACAACATCTATAGGTAAGTTGGCTAACACTGTCCACCATCAGACCCTATTTTCAGTTGCTTATAAAACTTTGCCACATTTTAATCAGTTTAGCCAACGTTTTCTGGGCTGGGTGTCTGCCTCAGCCTGAATTATTTTATTTTACCTTCTCTTTTTTAAAAACTTTCAAAACTACCACACTTCAGATGTTTCCCAGGATGAGGTCAAGGAAAGTTACATTATTTCACCCATGGCAAAAAAATAAATAAATTTCACAACTGTTGGATTGAGAAGCTCCAGCCCCTCCATGCTTTCAAGCAAGGACTTAAAATTTGGCAATACAATGAGGGAAGTCACCACCTGAGCACCCCCTGGTAGCAGAATGCAGTATTACAACTCCTCCCCCCCCCCCCCCCCCCCATCTCCCTCCTTTGGCTCCCTATGGCTTGTTCTGGCAACTTGGCCCTCCAGCCAAATCACACTCAGTTTGTTCCCCCTCCTGGAGTTCAGGGGCAGTAGATAAAGAGGTCCAGCAAAAGAATCTTCATGTCCAACCAAAATAATCTCCTGCCATGCCTGGGCTCAATGAAAAGTGCTTTTTCCAGACTGCTGACTCTGGTTTCTTCCCCATGGAGAGTCCAAATTGAGTCACCATGGAATGGACACCCATTGCTTCCAACCAGTCATAGCCCAGCGGCTCTCAAGGGCTGCCCTCGCCCAGTCAGTCTGGGCTTCCTGGAGCACACGTTGCTCCCCTGACTTGTCTCACAGGCCCTTTGCAGCTCTCTGCTGCTTCCTTCCTTGCTACCGTGCCGAGAGCTCTCAATCCACCCAGCATCCTTTTACCTGCGCCTATTAATCCATGCAATGAAGCTAACGGATATCATCTAGGGAAGTGGCAACTGAGCCAGCAAAGATGTGGCTGGCCGAGCCTGGCCATCTTTAAAGGCCTAACCAACCTCTGACAGGCAAGGGAGCGCCCTCCGGGTCAGGAATGTGTCTTTTGCAGTTCCCCTGGGAAAGCTGCCCAAATTTGACCAAGGGATAAGCTGCTGGAAAAAAAAAAATTCAGTTTGCACATGCTCAGTAGAAAGTTGTTGGAGCTCAGCAGCTACGTTTTCTGAAGATTTCATCTGCACGGAGCATGTGCCATTCCCTCACAGCTCCTATGTGCCAACCAGCTTGCACATGAACCTCCATCGCAGGGTGGCTGGGCAGGACTTTCTCTACAATTGCTATTCTCGGCACCAATACAATGGTCCCTCACCTCCCCAGCAGAAGCATACCTTGTCCGTTATGCCCAAATGTCAAATCCAGAGCTTGGCAGATCGCTTAGAAGAGCAAAATGCTTCCCTGCCAGGAAAGGAAAGGCTCAGATTTCAGAAACAACTGTGTTAAGAGCCCCCCATTTTGTCCCAGGGCTAACTGTTCATTTTGGATCCAAGCCATTTTCTTCATTGATTGAAAGAAAAACAAAACAAAACACACTGCACCCCTTGGACAATATTCACCCTAAATCAGTATTTCCCGAGCAGTTGTGTGGGGTGTTCTTGTAGTTCGTGAGAATCTTTGTTACAGTAAAAATTCACATTTTTGATCATTACTAGAGTGTCCATCTCATTCTGCAGCTATAAGAATCATGATGAACCCTCGTATTTTTAGATATACTGGTTGAAACTGGATTCTTTCCCCATCCCTAGTAACTGTCACAGCTGACGTCTGGAGTCATTTACAAGGTCATGAGATCATTACACTATATCATAACAATGTCCCTGCAAACTAAATTGGGTAGCATTAATAAACAGGTAATATGGAGTGACGTGCTAGAGAGGAGTACAATTTGGACCTGTTTTCCAAAGGTTGAGCTAATTAATCTATTATTGCCTTGCTTTTGTGATGTCAAAAGCTCTCTTTTAAAACCATGATTATACCTAATTAGCAGAAGGTTCTTCTAGTCCGGCACCCATTTGAACCACAGTGATATTTGGACAGGGATATTAAAAAACCCTCTTTGGCGGAAAGATAATTACTTGGCTGTAATAGGACTGTTCCGAGACTGAAAAGCGTGAAGAATGTGAACAGCAGAGAAGTTAAAAATTGGAGCCACTGCATCTGTGTCGATACCAAAAGTTATAGGAATCAGACTGGGTTGAGCAGTCTGAGAAGAATGAATGAATCAATTCTGCAACAGAACAGGAAGTAGGAGATTTTCAAAAATGCTCAGGGCTGTTCCCAGTGAAGTAAATGGTCAAACTCCCACAGCCAGATTCTAATCTCATTTATACTAAAGAGTTGTCTACCTGACAAGTTACTCATGGCAAGCCATTATATGAATCTACGGCGCCCTAGCTTGTAACATCCGGTGTGGACACTGCAACAGTGCACATGAAGTCCCCGAGTGCACCTTGATGTATATAGTCGATTCACAGCCTGGCTTGCCACACAGTGACTGGCCATGTAAACAAGTCCTAAGGGCCCTTTATACCTCTCTGGTATTGTGAAGAGGCTTCAGTATTGCTGTAGTGGGTGTGGCTGCCCCATAGCACCACCTACTGGCCAAGCATAGTGGGCACTCCCTTGCCTCAGTTTCCCTCCCTGAGGTGAGTCTCCTCAGCTCTCAACAACCCAATCTGTGGTGGAGATATGGCTTAGCCCTCTGGCCGCCGACTAAACAGAGTCCCAATGAGCAAAATGGTGGTTCTGCTCTTTGGAGCTTCTCTTCAGCTCATCCCCTGGCCTTGTTCCTAGCTCCTTCTTGGTCTACCTTTGAAAGTATTTATGGCTGGGACAGAGAACGCAGCCTGGTTCCCCTGGTGTACTATTCTCAGCCTCTTTCTGTGCTCTGTGCCGTGTATCCTTTCCCGCTCCGGTTAGCGCCCTGGGTCCCCAGGCTGGTTCTCCTGCCTATCTGCAACTCCACTCTCAGACGACTTCTAATGCTTTATGGTGAAGCAGCCTCTCCTATGTACCTTCATGCCACTTCACACTTACCCTGCTCTGTATCCTTAGAAAACAGCAACCGCAGCCAAGCTTTTCTGGTGTGACCCTACTTTCCTGATACACCCACTAAACCCCTCATAGTATATTCCATCACCTTAAAGCCTCTAAATTCTTCACAAAGAACCCATCTTTCCTGGAAACACTCCCTACATTCCCACAGCAAGTGGGCAGCTTACATGCGTTCCACAACCCACCGTGGTGTCTATTCAACAGATAGAAACGATTCTTCACAACACAATGGCCAGTTAGCAAGTCTATATAGGGGTCCTTCACTCCTGCTGTCGGACTTTAGAGTCGCACGTTACCCTTTATTTTGGGGGGCATACTTCATAGAATCTTCTCTCTCATCCCTCCTTGGTCCACAATTCTTGCCATTTCTTTTTTAATCCTTTCCTTGCTAAACTTTGAAATTCCTGCTTACTCAAAGGAATCAGTTTGTTTGGCAATTTTGAGTAGTCGAGGGGAAAAAAATCATCGATTTAGGGTCAGACCAAAAAGGAAAATATTGAAATTTCTGGCAAGTCAAAGACGAGAAAAAAAAAATTCATTTCTGGTCAAATGAAATGTTTTGTTGCAACACTATCAAACCACTTTGTTTGGATTTTGGCCATTTGTAATTTTTTTTATTAAAAAGTTAAATTCAAGTTCACTTTAAAACAAAAGTCAAAATGTTTCATTTTCAAATATTTAGATGAAACATTCTGATGTTTTTGTTTGTTCATTGCAGGAAAAACAAATACCAACAATGGGGAAAAAGTTGGTATGGGGGGGGGGCGCAAGGGAAAAAGGGGGGGCGGGGGAAGAAAGTTCCAGACAAAAAAATTCTAGCCATTTACACACATGCCGGTAGAGCGCCATCTATTGGTAAAAAAAGGTATGTAACATGGTCCATAGTTTGGAGGACCAATAAAGTTTACACAGCTCTAAACAGGTGGTGAAAATTCTAATTCCCACTGGAGTTCCACCATTCAAACATTTGCTCCAGAATAGCATTGTAATCAACGTGGGACTGGGAGATCAGGGAAATGAGACAAAAAGGGCCTCCAACAGGCCTGGGTCTTAAGGAAAGAGGATGTAGAGTCCCAGGCTGACCTAGCTCACCGGGGTAATGGGAAATCTCCCGCAGTTCCAGGCGACAGAAATTCTCCACCAGTGTTTAATGCTAGACCTGAAAACTCTCAGACAGAGGTCTCTCAGCCCTTCCTTTCCCCAAGAGGAAACCTGCCGCTGCCTCGCTCCCTTCAAAGCCAGGGGACAGCTCCTTCAAATGGCAACAATGAAGAGCATCCCACGATGCAACGCAGGCACTGACATCTACTTTCTGCCTCGGGCACTGGTATCCCCCAGCAGTCCTTGAGGGGGCCATTTAGGGATTGGGGGCAAAAAAAAAAAAAAAAAAAAGTCTGTCTGGGGATTGGTCTTGCTTTGAGCAGGGGGTTGGACTAGATGACTTCCTGAGGTCCCTTCCAACCCTATGATTCCTGAGTAGGGGGTGAATAACCTGACAATCATTCTTCCCCAGAAGGGCTGAGAAGAGGGTGTAAAGTTACCCACTGTCTGGGTAGATTTTCTGCTGGAGGGGGTTAAAAGGCTTTGCAGTAAATGTTGCCTGTGCAGAATTTTTCACTGCAAAGACTAGTGTGGCATTCATGCATTGGCAGGGAGCCCTGGTGCAGAGGCCATATGGGATAATAGTGCCCTGGCAGGGGGCTGGACTGGATGACTCAAGCAGTTTTCCTTCTCTAGCTTCAGTGATATAGAAATGATTAGAACAATTTTCACAGAAGGAAAAACACTGCGTCCTTTCCCCAGGACACATCAAAGCAAGCTGGTCTGATCAACTCCCAAATATTCCCCAGAACTGGGCTGAGAACAAGCACCAAATCAAAAGGCGCGGGGCCAGATCCTCAGCTAATTTGAATCAGCGTCGCTCCATCAAAATCAGAGTGATGCCAGTTTACACCAGCTGAGCATCTAGCCTGTTTGAGGGGGAAGTTAGAGGTGGCCAAAATAGGGCTTGGGATGGAAAGTTCATCGTCAGTAGACAAGTTCAATCCAGGACTTTAATTTAAGCAAGTCGTTGTAAGACAGTGAGGGCTGGTCCACACTAAGCCCCCAGTTCAAATTAAGATACGCAACTTTAGCTACGTGAATAACGTAGCTGAAGTCGAAGTATCTTAGTTCGAACTTAAAGGTACTTACCGCGGGTCCACATGCGGCAGGCAGGCTCCCCCGTCGACTCCGCCTACTCCTCTCACGGAGCAGGATTACCGGCATCGACGGCGAGCACTTCCGGGATCGATTTATCGCATCTTGTCTAGACGCGATAAATCGATCCCAGAAGATCGATTGCTTGCCCCCGAACCAGCAGGTAAGTATAGACGTACCCTGAGATTCCTCATTCATTTATATTTCAAGAGCGCCTAGGAGGCAAACTCATGAGCCATGACATTGTGTCAAATCCATCTTAAAGTTATTTGAGATTCATGGCTGATCTTCCAGAGATCAAGGACGATTATCAATGTAAGTATTTTTGTCCCACAATGGGGTGGGTTTCTTTGGCACTCTGGCTCTTTTCTTTTCACTTGAGCAGAAAGGTGTTTGGAACAGAAACCCTGCAGGCTCAGAAATCATTTCTCCACATAGGATGTGTTGTGGCAATAAGGGACTAGTTTATCTACAAGGGAAAAATTGATAGGTAGCTTGATTGGTCTGAGCACTGCAAAAAACACGTTGCTGAAGGCGTACGTTGAAAAAAATGCGGCAACTGTATTTTTTGCAACAGATCCACACACATAAAAAAAACCCACCATGTAATGATTCATAACGACCCATGCAACTAAAACCAGGAGTACCGGTGACCCACCTGTCATCTTTTAGCATCCTGCTAACAAGCTTAAAAGCACTGGTGAGGAGCAGAGTTTAGCCACAACCGGTTTGTACAAGGAAAACAAGATTCTGATTTTAGGAGACCACTGGTTCTTGTGCAAGGTAAGCCTTTTCCCCCCTTCTCAGTATCCAGTTTCAGCACTTTGAAGAAGTGAAGTCAGGGTGATGTATTTGATGGTTGGGAAAGGATTAAACAGTCTAAATTATTCATGAAACTAGGGAGCTTTAAAAAAAAAAAAAAAAAAAAAATCAAATAATCATTTGGATTTTGACTAACCTCCTCAGGAAACGGTCTGATTTACTTGCTTCAGTGATGTGTTGTTGTCCTAGAAGTGACCAGCTAAAGGAAGAGATGGGGATAATGAGCAATTTCAAACGTTGGGGCTCAAACTACCGGTCCAGGGGGCGCTGCTACACCCCCGGCTTGAAGTGGATTCCATCATATACAGGGTTTAGAATTTGATTCATTGGTTCTCAGCATCCCACCCCTCCCCATAAAAATGGTTCCGGCACCCCGGTTTCAAACCTTTGAACCATTATTAATTAGATCTTCTAAAGGGTGTGTGTGGGTGTGTGTGTGATTTATATATATATTATATAAAAATACACTAAAGATTGTGAAGTGCGCAGCTGGCTGCTGTAGTAAGGGGGACCATATAGACAGGAGTGCAGGGTAAGGTTTATTACCATAAAATGAGTCTTTGAAATATACAGCTGTTTTCTTGTAATCATGTACTTTTGACTAACCATTATATATGCCTATAGGTAATCAGGTCCTAGGATCCAATTTTCCACCCATCGAAGTGCTGGAAATGCACTTCAAAATTACTTGTGTTGTAATTCATCCAGCTAAGACTGGATTTAGTTTGTTGGCAAATTATAACCTTGGGTGTTCTTGTCTTGTACAGAAGGCCAAATGAAAAGCATACAGTGCCTCTACCTATATGGACTAGTAATCGTGGTGTTGATTCCAGCCAGTTGGCAGATTGTCCTCAACAATTTGTCCGATGAGTCTAGGTAAGGTGCTTTTGAGACTGACAAGTACACCGTGGGTTGGTGGTACTGGGCTGAAGTAGGGGGAGAGAACACAAATGCGACCCATCAGATACAGCTTAATCATGTCAATTACTTGGTTTTATTTGGCTTTGCTGCCAGGTGATGGTACGGCATATTGCGATGGGTAGCAGATGAAAAAGTGAATAAGATGGTGAGGTGCATTAGGAAAGGAGCAGAGAATATGGACCATATTATTAGGCACTGCAGTATCATCTAGGAACCCTAGTGATCATAGGATGGGAAAAGACCTCAAGAGGTCATCTAGTCCAGTCCCCTGCACCCATGGCAGAGGGCTAAGTATTATCTAGACTGTCGCTGACAGGTGCTGGTCTCACTTGCTCTTAAAAATCTCCAGTTACAGATATTCCATAATCTCCGTAGGCAAATTTATTCCAGTGTTCAACTATCCTGACAGTTAGGACATTTTTCCTAACGTCTGAACCTAAACCTCCCTTGCTGCAATTTAAGCCCATTGCTTCTTGTTCTAGCCTCAGAGGTTAAGGAAAACATTCTCTCCCTCCTTCTTGTAACAACCTTTTATGTACTTGAAAAAAAACTGTTCTCATGTCCTCCCTCAGTCACCTCCTGACTAAACAAACCCATTTGTTTCAATCTGCCCTCATAGGTTATGTTTTCTAGACCTTTAATCATTTTGGTTGCTCTTCTTTGGACTTTCTCCAATTTGTCCACCTCTTTTCTGAAGTGCGTCACCCAGAACTGGACGCAATACTCCAGCTGAGGCCTAATCAGAGCGGAAGAATTACTTTCCGCGTCTTGCTTACAACACTCCTGTCCTGCTAATACAGCCCAGAATGAGGTTTGCTTTTTTCACAACAGTGTTACACTGACTCATTTAGCTTGTGATCCGCTCTGACCCCCAGATCCCTTTCTGCAGTACTCCTTCCTAGGCGGTTATTCCCATTTTCTATGTGCACAGCTCCTTCCTAAATGGAGTACAGGTCTGTCTCATCTTACGCGGGGGTTCCGTTCCGCCGCTAGCGCGTAAAGCGAAAACCGCGTATAGTCAAAATTACATTGAGTTCAATGGCGGGCGGACTCGCCCACACTACAGGTACAGTATTCAAATTCTGCATCTGAAGAAGTGAGGTTCTTACCCACGAAAGCTTATGCTCCCAAGACTTCTGTTAGTCTTAAAGGTGCCACAGGACCCTCGGTTGCTTTTTACAGTATTAAAATTGTTATTTCTCTTTTTTTTGTTTTGCTTTGGCCGACCACGTAAAGCTGAAATCGCGCATGTTAACTGCGCGTAAGAGGCGACAGACCTGCACTTTGCATTTGTCCTTATTGAATTTCATCCTATTTACTTCAGACCATTTCAAATTTTAATCCTATCCTCCGGAAGCACTTGCAACCCCTCCACTGCTGGATATTGTCCTGATGAAGCAGGACCACATTGTGCTCGTGTTGTATAGATTTGGTCCTGTAAGACACTGAGCAGGCAGTGCCAGGTCCTGTTGTAGATTATGTGGGTAACTAAGAGGCAGTGGGTCCTAGTGGGTAGAGCACTGGACAGGGATTTAGGAGAGCTGGGTTGCTCCTAGCTCTGCCACTGGTCTACTGGGGGACCTTGGGCAAATCACTTCACTGCCCCATGTCTCAGTTTCCCCATCTGTAAAATGTGGATATGATGCTGACCCCCTTGATAAAGCACTTTGAGATCTACAGTAGACGCGCGCTAAAGAAAGGCAATGTATTATTATTAATTGTATATAGTGTAGCTCTGCATAAGCAATGTATGTTTTGGTATTACGGCAGCACTTACAGGCTCAGGCCAAGATCAGGGCCCTGTTACGCTAGATAGTCTGGGCCCTGGAGAACTTAGTCTAAACACACCCAGGACAAAAGGGATGGGACTTACCTACAGTTACGTTGTCATAGCAAGTCAGCGGCAAGGGCAGGAACAGAATTCATGCCTGCCGACTGCCGCTACAGTGTGCTCTCCACAGGACCCTGTATCCATCCCAGTGCAGCACCCTCCTTAACGTTTCCCATCCCTCTCTCCCAAACAGATGGCAATCTTTTGAATCAAAAAGCGCTCGGAGTTTTACTTCCGACATAAAGCGGCATTCGGAAGGCACCTTCACCAGTGATTTTACCAGATATTTGGACAAGATGAAGGCCAAGGACTTTGTGCACTGGCTTATCAACACGAAACGTTACAGGTATACAAGCGGAATATGGCTGAAATGGTAGAACAGAGACACGGTTCTAGGCAGACTCCTGAGAACGTAGTGACTTAAGGATTGGAAGGGGGCGGCCTAGGACTACTTGAAAGATTTCTGTCAAGGCCATTTCATAGTGGAAAATTGTGGGTTTTGACAAAATGAATTTTTTCATGCAAGTATTGGCTCTCTGTGGGAAATTTCGATCTTTTGTCAAAAAGCCAAAACACCCAACTACCGAAATAGTTTGGCCAAAAACCAAAATATTTTGGCCCAAACCAGAAAATGTTGGTGGCCCAAAGTTTTTCAGGATTCAAAATTTCCACCCAACAAAACTTGAAAATTGTGTGTGGAAATGTTTAGATGGCGGGGTGGGGGGGGAGGAGGAGAAGAGAAAAACCCCCACACACTTCTTCGTTTGTCAAAATTTTCTGTGGAAATTTTCTAGTGGGATGGGGAGTGGGTCAGATTCCCACAGAGAGGAAAACTCTGGGGTACATACGCTGCACTGGAAGCATGTCTCCCAGGCCAGGCCAGCCAGCCAGGGCTAGCTATTTTTGAGCTACTGCACTAAAAATAGTAGTGGGGACGTTGTGGCAAGGGCTGAGGCATGGACTAGCCACCCAAGTACAAGCCCACCTGACCCCCTGGGTGTATTTTGGGTGGCTATCCCTTGCCATAATCTCCACACTAGCTCGAGCAGAGGTAGCACATGACCATCTACCCAGGCTGAAAGGCCTGCGTCCAGCTGCAGTGTCGATGTAGCACGGAGACAGGGCCTCTGAGAGTATCAGAATCCCTCTCTGATCACCCAAATGGCAACGCCCCAGGCCAAGCCAAGGTCGTCTGGGCAGCTCTGAGAGGCAGGCACATGGGCACAGGCATCTTGGGTGAAAGAACGAGAACAGAAGTCAACGAGGGGCAGTTTTTAAGGGGGAAGAGTTTCCGAAAGATCAGGCAGACGGGAAAGACGAGGCATAAATAAAAAATAAATTTCTTCTGCTCTTTAATAATGCAGTATACCAAGGAGTGAGGGTTGAATGGATGTTTTGCACAGTTAGTACATTTACAGATGGGTTTTCCTTATTTTCCACAGCTCTACAAAGAGGTACATAAAAGGAGACCACAACATCATCTCCTTCCCTTCTGACCACTCGCTATTTAGGTCAGTCAGCTACACTTTGAATTTCCAAACGTCTATTTCTCGCAAACTGCTCCCATAGCTAGGTTGTCCTGACTTCTGGATCTGACAGCATAAGCTAAAGAACTAGTACATGAGCTCGAGGTCAGTAGCAAGGGGGGCGGAGGCAAACAGCAGCATTCGCATGGATTACACACTCCCGTTGCCTGGGAAGACTGTACCAAGCAGAGCGGGTTGAGAACACTGTGTAATCAAAGTCAAAATGTTTCATGCGACCGTATCGATTCCAAAGATATTTTCCCCAGAAATTGTTCGAACTGATTCAAAATTGCAGCGGCCTATTTTGTTCGGACTGTCCTGGTTTATTGCTCTCCGGTTTTCTCAGATTAATTTTAATCTTATAGCTAATAATATAGTTCTACGTTCTCAAAGCAAAAAGGTTTCAATGAGGTTTTTCGGTGTTTCCAAACTGAATTGTTTTGGCATTTCTGTTCTGCGAAAAAATAGGACACGTCCCAAACTGGGATGGAAAAATTGAAAAAACAAGTGTCAGAAATGTCATTTGTGACTAGCTCTTGTAGCAAGCAGTAGAGGGCTACAGCAATTCCATTCAAATCAGCAACAGATACTGAACTGAGGACTTGCTTTCTGCTCCGCATGGGCTCCTACTTCCTGGGCTAGAAGACCCACTCCCTAGTAGCCCCATAGACCTACGTAGGTGGTCTAAGCAGTAGAGCTGGACATTGTGTTACTGTTGGCCAGTCAATCTACCAAGCAAAAACGATTCATGGAACTAATTCAGCGCTAGGCTGTGGTAAGGGTGTAGTTAGACTGCCCAGCGCAGAGCCAGACGCAGTATTATATTTAGTCCCTGGTGCCTCCTGGCTGGCTGGGTGAGTGGGGAAAGTCATACCTGGCACAGAGCATCTTCCCCTCTGTGTTGGCCAATGCGTTTGATGGGGCAGAGTCAAAGCTCCGCTGGTCCCTGCCCTTGCCAAGCCGATCGCTGCCCACTGGCAAAGGAAGGGTAGTAGAAGGCTGACAACACTGCTCTATGGGTAGCAATACCAACAGGTTGCACAGGAGAAAAAGAGGGAGCTTTATGCCCCGTTACTCCCCTGTGCTGATGCATGCGGAGGGGCAGCGTCTCCGTGACTCAAGACTAAAACAGCCGTGAGCTGATTGTGAACAGTCTGCAAACAGAAAGAGAAGGGGACTTCATTGTCTTTCTAGCCCAATGAATAGATTGGTAGCAAACAGTATGCGTTAACCAGACCCTGCCTAAAGCATTGACCTAGTAGCTACTGATTTAGGAGGAAATCTATACCTATTTTAATCCCAGAAGTAAGCCATCCATTGCAGTCCCAGGAAACACTGAATAGCAGTGGCAAACACTACTGGCAATATAAACCTGTTTCACTGCCCTATATGCCTGAGCTCCCATGGCGTTGTGTGTGTTTGTTTCCTAGGTCTGATTAGCCACCAGACCAAGAAATCAACCTTGCGGAAGGATCTTCCCACAGCTGTCTCGTGGATCTAGTCATATCCGACAATGATCAAAGGACTCCTCAATGAAACTGAATTGTACTAAGTGTTCACTGCTCCCCAGCTATTGTCATGACAAGGTATAGTGAAATATCCAACCTCTGTGACTAACGAGGTCAACATGCCATGTTAAACTGGGTTTGTTTCAAACCTTTACGCCACTGTTTTAGTGTTGTCTGCGGGCTGCTTCTCTGGCACCAGAGTTTCTGTACGTTCTCATAAATGACAATAAAGCCATGGTAAATGAAGCCTTTTGTTTTCTCAAGCCAAGATCTGCCATACTTTAGAGAAAGTCATCCTGATCATTTTCCAATTTGCACCATTAGTGAAGAAACATCTACCAAACAGTGTCCAAGGGCCGAAGATATTTAAGGTTCCAAGTCACGAACACACTGAAGCATGTGCTAAACATTAACACAGGGCTGTGTGAGAAAGGACTTTGCTCTGAGACATCCATCGCTCTATAGAACAGTTGGACAATGGGGTCCTGGTCCGTGATGAGTACTTCATATAATACAAACAGAAAAAGGCTGGCAGTTCTAAATATAACTCAGCCTGTTGGACTCAGATTAGAAAAGACACCTGCAAGCCCCGGAGTATGCAGTTAGAGGAGATTAAGTAGCCAGGCCTTGCTTTTATACAAGATGACTTTTCACCCATGGCTCTCAAAGCACTCTACAGAGATGGTAAGAATCATTCTCGTAAGTATCACTCTCTCTATTGGGAAACTGAGGCACAAAGGCAGGTTGAGTTACCCAAGACTACTCAACAGCCTAGCCAGGAATAGAACATGGTTCTCGGGGATCCCTGCACCAGGGTCTAGCCACAAAACCAGGGCTGTGCTCTGCCCTAAAGCCACTGTTTGAGCACATTCTTAACTTTAAGCAGCTGCTTAATTCCCGAGAAGTCCATGGGATTTCAGCAAGCACTTTGCCAAGTCAAGGCGTTAGCTCAATCCAGACATCTCTTCGGACTTCACTGGGGTCAGGGACATGTGGCCAAAGGTGGAGCACAGCTGTTTGCTTTATGCATTTCAAGGCCAATTTAGTGGTTCCTATTTCCACCCCCATCCCAGGGTACACTCACCACAGATAGCACCTCCTCCTGGTCACTCTGGGGATTAACTCTTTCTGGGTCCAAGGCTTGGGGCATTCCTTGCTGCTGACTCAGCCGGTTCCCTCTTCATGACTTGACCCTCCAGCCAAGTCACTATGTGAGTTTCCCCTTCCAGGGGACCAAAGTCTTTTCTAACCAGCGGTCTTCTCATTCACTACCCCTCTGGGGCCACTTCCAGACTGGTAGGGGAGCCCACACTCACTCTCTGCTCCAGGTTACAGTCCAGGGACCCTATGACTGTCAACTGTAGGATCATGGTTCTCTTTTCCTAGACTCCCTCCTACAGCTTCTGGCTTCCCCCTTCTCTAGGTGCTCCAGCTCCCACCTCTCGGGATGTAACTGCAAATCACTCAGTTCTCCCACACCATCTAACTCCCAGGGAATAACTGCAGGCTACTTCCCTGCAGCCCCTTTCTTTTGCTAGCCTTTTTTCTAGCCCTGCCTTTTCCTTCTCAGCTGAGTACCCTCAGCCTTACTTTGGCCACCTAATTCCCCTCAGCTGTGGCCTTAGCTGGTTAATTGGCCCCTTCTCAGCCTCATTAACCCCTTCCAGGCATAGGTGTTGGAAGTAGGCGTGCTGCCGCACCCCCTGGTTTGACATGGTTTCCATCCTATCCAGGGTTTACAGTTTGGTCCAGCACCCTTGCTTCTGGGCTATTGTGGGGGGAACACCCCCCCCCCCCCCCAAAAAAAAAAAACAGTTGTATCTGCATTAGGGTTTGTAGAACTGTTAGCTGTTTGGTAGCACTCGCTGGCAAAGAAAGGAGATTCTCATCACTGAATCTTGACTTGATTAAAGGTGGCTCGCCCCTTTCTGAAGGGGGGGAAAAGAAGTGAATCTAAAACTGAAATAAAATGCCTCTCCCGAGCGGCTCCACAAAATAAAACGCTGGAATGTTGCTATTAGAACAAGCAGCCATGCTCTGTAGCGGTCATCAGTACGTTTGTCAATTCCAACTTCTTTTGGTTTTAATCCATTAGAAGTTGGGGGAATTCACTGTCCTCTAAGAGTCAGGCATCCAACTCCCCAATAGGAGCTGGTCTCCTTTCTTGCACTGCTGAGAAAACTTTAAGTGCCTGGGGGAAGGTTAAGCCCATTGAGAGACTTCCTAAAGACATCTCTGTCTATACCAGGGATGGGCAAACTACGGCCCGTGGGCCAGATCCGGCCTGCCAGCCGTTTTAAACCAGCCCTCAAGCTCCCACTGGGGAGCAGGGTTTGGGGCTTGCCCCGCTCCGGTGCTCCAGCCGGGGAGCAGGGTCGGGGGCTGCTCCACGCAGCTCCCAGAAGCCATGGCATGGTTCCCCTCCAGCTCCAATGGCCCACTGTAATGGCCCGCTCCCCAGCGCTCCAATGGGAGCTGCAGAGGCGGTGCCTGCAGACGGCACAGCGTTAGGCTGACCAGATAGCAAGTGTCAAAAATCAGGACAGGGGGTGAGGGGTAATAGGTGCCTATGTGAGAAAAAGACCCCAAAATCAGGACTGTCCCTATAAAATCGGGACATCTGGTCACCCTAGGCAGCGTGCAGAGCCCCCTGGCCACGCCTCTGCATAGGAGCCAGAGGGGGGACATGCCGCTGCTTCCAGAAGCCACTTGAGGTAAGCGCCACCCAGAGACTGCACCTCTGAGCCTCTCCCCATGCCCCAACCCCCTGCCCTGATCCCCCTCGCACCCTCCGAACCCCTCGATCCCAGCCCGGAGCACCCTCCTCCCCCCCAAACCTCTCACCCCCAGCCCAGACATAGCTGCCTCTCGCACCCTGAACTCCTCATTTCTGGCCCCACCCTGGAGCCCGCACCCCCAGCCGGAGCCCTCACCCCCTCCCACACCCCAACCCTAATTTTGTGAGCATTCATGGCTGGCCATACAATTTCTATTCCCCGATGTGGCCCTCGGGCCAAAAAGTTTGCCCACCCCTGGTCTATACAGTAGGGTGCTGGGAAGCTGGGCATGAAAGGAAAAGGGGAAAACACGAATAAATCTAGTTAGAAAAGCTGAGAGAGTTGGGGAGGGTGTTGATGGAAATCGGTGAGGAGAGGCTGGCCTAGCCCATGGCATCAGATTAATGTCTACGTCTCTAGTCATTTATTGTGCTACACAGACACTGCCCAATTTAGAATCAGCTAGTCGCTTCTTTCACTAATCCTCCCCAGCCCCCCCAGCTAAATGACAAAAGATCTTGTCCCCGTTTGCAATAATTAGGGGCAAAGCTTTCTCTCTACTGCTATGACACCCTTCCCCTCCATTGTCCTTTTTTCACCCCAAGTCATAGACACTCTTCCTACAGACACAATACATCAGCTACACTCTGCCACGTCTCTTGTGCCCAGGAAAATCAGCAAAACAGGCGGCATTCACAGTGCATTTTAATTTGGATCTCTGTTACAACCTTCAGGCCTGGACTCCGCAAGGTGTTTGCCCAATGTTAAGCAAGCAAGTCATCCCATAGATTTCAGCGACTCCTCACAAGCTTAAGGTTGATTTCCATGGGCTTAGTGTTTGCTTCTTGTTTAAGTGTCTTGCTGAATAAAGGCCAAAGGCTGTAGAGTTTGGTGAGTAATACGCAGCAAATTATATTTGTTGTGGATTTGGGTAAGGCTTTCAAAAGCGCCAAAGGGTAAAATTTTCAAAAGTGCCCATGGGCCAGATTTTTCAAGGTAACTAGTAGGATCAAAAGGCACCTAAATCTCATTCATTTCAATGGGTGTCCAGGCTTTTGAAAACCCCATTAGGGACCCAAATACCATTTAAAATCTGGTCCTAAGTCTCTAGGAATAGAACTGGGATATATATTTTTTATCAACATTTATTTTTGGTCCAAAAAAATTGCAGATTTGGTGACACCAAAATATTTCACAAATTCATATCAGTTTCACCAAATTGTTTTAGTTGGAAAAAGCCCTAAAAAATAAATACATCTGAAAAAAATCAAAACATTTCAATTTTTCCAGCTGAAATGTTTATTTCGAAATTTCATTTATTTATTTTTTAAATTCAACTGTGAAGAATGGTTGAAATTTAAACAAAATGTTTCAATTGACCCCAAATGGTTTTGGTTTTGTTCTTCTGACATTTCGATTTTCTGGAAATTTCAAAACATTTAGTTTTGACTCCTGAAAGTTGTTTCAACCTGAAACAATTTTTTGTTGTGCAGCTGTAGGAGCGTAAGTCCCATTTTCAAATATGATGAAGGACCACATTTTTAAAGGTAATTAGGCACCTCCTGGGATTTTCAAAAGCATTTGGGCAGACTCATAGAGATTAATTTAGGGCCCCAGCACGTCATGTTTGCTAGGGCCGCATCCCCTCCCATTTCACTTGATTTACACAGACTTTTGGGGACGGGGGCCTGAGCTCAGGTTCCCAGTACAATTGTCTTCCTTTCTGTATCTAGCCACCTAACACCCACTGAAATTAATCAGATCGAGGTGCCAAGGTGTTTCTGAAACTCCCGCTAGGGGCCTAAATACGTTCATTGAGATTTAGGGTAAAAATGTTCAAAAGCACTGTGATAGGGTGTCCCTGCCTAGGGCGCCCTCCAGTGGCAGGCTGCAGCATGACCTGCACATCTGCTTCCGTTTCCCTTTTTTCCTGCCTACAAAAGGAGCGTAGCCCTCGTTGTGAAATACAAAGTCCCACCTCTGGACATGATTTATTCATATACACCA
The DNA here is from genome assembly GCF_013100865.1 of Trachemys scripta elegans. Lineage (NCBI taxonomy): Eukaryota > Metazoa > Chordata > Testudines > Emydidae > Trachemys > Trachemys scripta. The sequence goes on along the minus strand of NC_048313.1, from coordinate 18,157,005 downwards.
GTGGAGTAGTTCCTCCAAAACCCTGGTCGTAGAACCATTCCTGGCAAACCCACAGTCCAAGTATACAGGTAACCCCGTTTTCCCAGTCCTCTCTTCTGGGACATCACCTCCAGGTCCCCCACCCAGGCGTCAATAGCAGCACTGCGTCCCCAGTTCCATTTGTCTCTAGACCAGGGCCCCACACTCCAGATCGTCCATCTGAGAGTGAGCCATCTCCGGACTCTTACCAGTGTCCCCCAAGAGAGCTCCCCGCAAGGTTCCTCAGGGGAAGCGCTCTCCAGCACCTCACCCCTCCGGCAACTCTCCACTCCAGTCCTCACCCCAAGGGCTACCTGCAGTAGGCAACGAGGCCTGGGGAGTGGAATGCAAGTCCTACCCCTGCTTGGGCAGGGCCTGACCAAGCTGGACCTTTCCCTTTTTCCTAGGGGACCCCATTGACCAAACTTTCCCCAGCTGTGGTCAGTTCTCACCAGAGGTTCTGCTCCAGCTCTTTGCCGAACTCAGCTCCCTTGACAGGGTCTCCTGTAGCTCTCTCCCGTGCCCCTGTCTCTGACTTGTTTTTTAGGCAGTTCTCACTTGCCGATCACCTCCATCAAGAGGCCAGGTGCCTTCTCGAGCCGGGTGCATTGGCTTCTTTCATCTCAAAGGGCCGGGGTCACCCTGTGAGAAGCACCAACGGGATTTAGGTGCCTAAATTCCATTTTTAAAAGTCACTTAGGCGACTATGTGTCACTGAAAGTCGATGGACTTTAGGATCCTACATGACTTTGGAAAATATTACCCTGAGCCACTTCTGACCATTAACACATGCTTAACTTGACACATCTGAGAAATCTCATTGAGCTCTATTCACCTGCTTAAAACTAAGCACATGCTTAAGGGCTTATCTGGATCAGGGTCAGAGTGCACTGCCACCCCCCACCCACACACACACACACACAAAACTGAGCACCTTGGTACAGTCCTTTTCCTCCACAAAACAGAGAAAAACAAGCAAACACACCTGTGGTTTCCTTTGGCTATGTCCGCAAAGCCACCCCAGCACTGTTTACTCAGTGTTCCCTTCTCCCCCGACCCCTGCTGCTTCTTACTCAAAAATATATCTGAAAAGCCCCTTCGGATTCCTGCCATATCTCTCAATGTGCAGCGACAGTCAAAAAAGCAAACAGTGTTGGGAATCGTTAAAAAAGGGATAGAGAATAAGACAGAAAATATCATATTGCCTCTATATAAATCCATGGTAATGCCCACATCTTGGATACTGCGTGCAGATGTGGTTGACCCATCTCAAAAAAGATAAATTGGACTTCGGAAAGGTTCAGAAAAGGGCAACAAAAATGATTGGAGATATGGAACGGCTGCTGCATGAGACGAGATTAATAAGACTGGGAAGATTAATAAAAAGAGACGACTAAGGAGGAATATGATAGAGGTCTATAAAATCTTGACTCATGTGGAGTAAGTAAATAAGGAAGTGTTATTTACTCCTTCTCATAACACAAGAACTAGGGGTCACCCAATGAAATTAATAGGCAGCACGTTAAAACAAACAAATGGAAGTATTTTTTCACACAATGCACAGTCAGTCTGTGGAACACTTTGCCAGAGGCTGTTGTGAAGGCCAAGACTATAACAGGGTTCCAAAAGGAACTAGATAAGTTCATAGACTATCAGGGTTGGAAGGGACTGCAGGAGGTCATCTAGTCCACCTACCTGCTCAATGCAGGACCAATCCCCAGGCAGATTTTTGCCCCAGATCCCTAAATGGCCCTCTCAAGGATTGAGCTCACAACCCTGGGTTTAGCAGGCCAATGCTCAAACCACTGAGCTATCCCTCCCACAATGGAGGATTGGTCCATCAATGGCTATTTGCCAGGATGGGCAGGGATGGTGTCCCTAGCCTCTGTTTGCCAGAAATTGGGATTGGTCAACAGGGGATGGATCACTTGATGATTACCTGTTCTGTTCATTCCCTCTGAAGCACCTGGCATTGGCCACTGTCAGAAGACAGGATACTGGGCTAGATGGACCTTTGGTCTGACCCAGTATGGCCGTTCTTATGTTCTTTCCAACAGCAGGATTTTTCTCTTTCAAATACACTGAAGGTGGCATTCAGAGTCAAACACATTTTTTATTATTTTTTTCAATTATTTTCAATGAGCTACAGATCAATCAAAGACAGGCACAGTTCCGACTGTTGAGGTACCACAATCACCAAGCAACATTTCACAGACATGAACCACAGGACAACAACATTTTTTTACATAACAAAACCCCCAGCCCTGAAATAAAATCAATCAAATCACATGTCGGACTTTTAGCAAACAGTTTAATTTGTAAATAACACATAGTTCAATTCTGTTTTCCAGTTTTATTTACAACGTGGAGTGTTTTCAAACTACATCATCTCTTACAACAAAATAAATATATTTCAGTATCTCTAGAAAGAAAATAAATTTCTCCATTTCTACATGTAGCGTACGAGGAGGAAAAAAATATACTAGAAAAAATGTGCCAGCACCTTTTTACATTTTTTTCCTTCCTTGTTTAGGGAATATTATGCACATCATTTTAGCTACTATTTTCAATGGGACTGAAGGGAACCAGGCATCAGATTCCCTTCACGAAATTTGGTACCTAACTCCTCCCAGCCTTCATCATTCTCTGAACTAAAAAAAACAGACAAATTAGATCCATCAGATTTACAGGGAACTATTAAAAAATGCCTTACAAGAGCGAGAAAAGACATGAACTTACGTGACTGTAAAAGAATCCACCCATTAGAAATTATCTCTGTCTATTGGTACTATAGGTGTTTAAAAAGAAAAAATGATGCCGATTTAAAACACTTTGAGGTGATGGTACATTTTGCTCCAGGGGGAAATTTTCAAAGGCACACATGGGAATTAGGAGCCTAATTTCTAGTTAAAGTCAAAGGCGTTAGGTACCAAACAGCCACATGTGCCTTTGAAAATCTTTCCACAGTGTATTACAGCATTGCCAACCTCGAGTAGTCGAAAATCCTAAGTCAGACCCTCCCAAAATCACAAGAATTAAAATCATGAGATTTTTTTAAATTGAAAAATCCGGGGTGAGAGGGAGTCCTGCTGGGTTTTTTTGAATGTTAGGGTTCGCTGGAGTAACATTTTCAAGTTTTTCCCTGCAACCACGAGAGCTAGATTTTTTTTTTTTTTAATAAAAGCTGAGATTTTCATGTCATCACCTGACTCCAGGAGCTGGGCCTTCAAATCAAAACACCGACATAACATTTGTGAGAATATCATGAGAGCTGGCAACACTGTGGGATTCTGACTTCATCATAGTGCCAAGGCAGAATGTAAGAATAATCCTCCAAGGAGAGCTATGAAATGGTTAGAGCGATGCTTGAAACGAATGAAAACAATTTATTTTAAAGGAAGGGAAAGGCTAGTAATGATGCATGAGTAGAGGGAGCAAATTTTCCCCTGAGATGCAAAGAGTTTCCATTTTCCTTAAGGCGGAACTAATCCAGACTAGTTTTAGCAGGATTTTTCATCTTCAGACGTTGGTGGAAGTATTACCTTTCAAGTCACCAAGATCATCTAGGTCTTTGACCTCTCTGGCTGAGACTGCTGTATTGTGCTCTGTCCTGAATACACCAAATTATGTCTACACTGCAAAGAAAAACCCACGGCACCGAGTCTCAGAGCCCGGGTCAATTGACTCAGGTTCACAGGGATTAGGAGGTGGGGCTAAAAATAGCAGTGTAGATGTTTCTTTTCGGGCTGGAGCCCCGGCTCCAAGACTATCCCACCCCGCCAGGTTTCAGAGCCCCAGCTCCAGCCCAAGCAGGAATGTCTATGCTGCTATTTTTAGCCCTGTGAACCTGGGTCAACATACCCGAAGAGACACCAAGTGGTGAGAACACAGTGGCCTGCGGGGTGTTGCTATTATGGGGGAGGGATAGCTCAGTGGTTTGAGCATTGGCCTGCTAAACCCAGGGTTGTGAGTTCAATTGTTGAGGGGGCCACTTAGGGATCTGGGGCAAAAATCAGTACTTGGTCCTGTTAGTGAAGGCAGGGAGCTGGACTTGATGACCTTCCAAGGTCAAGATCCCATCCAGTTCTAGGATATCCCCATTAATTTCATTTTATTTTATGAACCCCACAACATGCACTTGTATTAGCTCTGCCTTCAGAACTGGTTGCAATTCAAGCTGCTGCTTCTGCCCCCGGTGGCCTTATGGGGCTGGCAGCTGTATTTAAGAACAGAGGGGTTCTCTTTACCATAGAGCGTCCACCACCGTGGGTTGAACACAGTAATAAAGATTCCATGGTGCTAAGGTGACCAGATGTCCCGATTTTATAGAGACAGTCCCGATTTTGAGGTCTTTATTACCTATTACCCCCCAACCCCTGTCCCGATGTTTCACATTTGCGGTCTGGTCACCCTACATGGTGCAGTCCCTGGAACCAGCCCTAGGGGAACCCTGACTTTGGAGCTCACCTTGTTGGTGTGGCAGGTATCAGGGGTTGTCGGGGTTAATCACAGGCTGCACTGCTCTTCAGCCAGCCGCTCTACCTTTCTTCCTTGTTTGCTCTGACTCTGGATAATTTAGCCTGTTGTAGGGATTTGCCGCAGCTCTGCTTAGTGCTGCCCTCTAGGGGCAGCTTTGAGCACCTTGCTCGATGCACTTTGTTGCTGCAAAGAGTAGAACCGGGCAAAAATCGTTGACAGTTTTGGGGGGGTGAAAAAATACAGATTTGGTGACCTCTAAAGACTAATTTGTGAGGATTGGGGGGGAAAACAACCTAAAAAGCTCCCACCGCTCCTCCAAATTCCATTTGCAAGAAGACATGCTTTGATTTTTCGAGTTGAAATGACTTTTGGTGTCCAATTTTCCTTTCATTTGATTTTAAAATAATAAAAAGGCTCAAAATCTAACTGAATTTTTCCCCATTCACCAAAAAAAAATTGGGGAAAAAAATCTTTTTCATTTCCACCCTGAATCTGCGGTGGCAGTCAATGTTCAATTTTTCATAATTGCCAGAGACCTGAAAAAACTATTATAGCATCACAGAATCATGGAAGGGACCTCAGAAGGTCATCTAGTCCAGTCCCCTGTACTCAAGGCAGGACTAAGTAATAACTAGACCATTCCTGACAGAGGTTTGTCTAACCTGTTCTTAAAAACCTGTAACGACAGAGATTCCACAACCTCCCCTAGTTAATTTGTTCCGGTGCTTAACCACCCTGACAGTCAGGAAGTTTTTCCTAATGTTCAACCTAAACCTTCCTTGCTGCAATTTAAGCCCATTGCTTCTTGTCCCATTCTCAGAGGATAAAGAGAACAATTTTTCACTCTCCTCCTTGTAACAACTTTTTATATCCTTGAAAACGGTTATTTTGTCTACCTCAGTCTTCTCTTCTCCAGACTAAACAAACCCATTTTTTTTCACCCTCTCCTTGTAGGCCATGTTTTCTAGACCTTTAATCGTTTTTGCTGCTGTCCTCTGGACTTCCTCCAATTTGTCCACCTCTTTTACGAAATGTGATTCCCCCACCTCTAGTAAAGGTAACCTAGCTGTCCCAGAGAGAGGTTCTTTAGCGGTCCTTCTGCCCTGTTGTGTCCGCCATCCACCACAACATCCCATGCCCTTCTGTCCAGCACCCTCTCAATCACAGCACTGTTACCCCCACCCCGCTACCTCAGCACAGTATCATCTCTCTTGCCCCATACGGCATCCCTTTGAACCTTCCCCAGAGCACGGCATCACCCCAGCATCATGTCATGTCCCCGCCTGCACATTCCTCAGCACAGCATCATGTCCCACAGCACATCCCCCATGCACCCCAGTACCTTCCCCAGCCTAGCCCCTTGCCCCTGCATTCTCCACTAAGAGCAGTCTATCACCATGCCCCCATGAGGCCTTAGGCATGTACGTAGAAGAGGAGGCATAGCTGGGGGACTGGCCATTGAAGTCTTTGCAGAGACACTGCCCTACATCCTTCAGGGAGCTGCACAATCCGACCGTGCTCAGTGGAAGAAGAAGGGGACTCGCACATTTCAATTTGTTATCAATCTAGTGTGAAATCGGTGATGGGCCAGATTCTCCATCATTGACACCAGTGCCAAGTGTAAAATGCAAGGCTATAAAACGCACGAGGCCAACTAGAATAGCAGCCCTTCGCATTGGTATAAATGATTGCACGAGACAGCAGAGAACCAAGGTCCAATGCCTTTCTATGGGATGTTTTTAGCTGACGGATTACAAAGTAATTAGATTCTTTGGTGTTTGCAATCTGCTTCTGCATGTCCTGTTCTAGAAACAGGTCAGCTCTCTAGTCATTACCGTTAGGTAACAAGTCAACCAATCATGATACGTGGTAGGAAACAGAGGCATGCTCAAAACATAGGCAACGAAGATGGCAGCTAAACATTGATGTTGACCCTTGGGATCTTTGATGTTTTCCTTAAAGCTCCTGCTCCTGGAGTCATGTTGTTATGCAAGAACCTCAGCTTTCATAAAACAAAAAAAGCTTCTAGTCTTCGTGGTTGCAGAGAAAAACTTGAAATTATGACCTGAGAGCACCCTATAGGCTCAGAAACTAGAAGGCAACATGAACCCAAAATGGGATTGTTTTTCCCCCCCGTTTGTTAGTTTTTGGTTTTCTTAATCTCATGGTTTTTAAGTCAATCTCATGATTTATGAACAGTTTGGGGATTGGCCATACTGGTTACATCTCTTTTCTGGAACTATCTATTTTGATTCTAGCTGAGGGCCAGTCCCTGACAAAGCTCTGCAGTTTTATTGTAGGTTGGGTTGTGCTTATGTAAAAGGAGGGGATGTGGTACTGCAGCAAGCTGTGTTTGTGTTGTAAACAGTTCCACAATGTGCGTCATTTTACCCCATCCGTAATACAATTAAAAGTTGGCCACTTTTAAAGATACAGCCAGCTCTCCCTGAGCAATGTCGTCACTTTCAACCACTCCAGAGTGCTAGCATTTTTAAAGTAAAAAAAAAAATATGTTGCTAAAGTCACTTAAAAAGGACCCAGTAATTTCTTATAGAAAGCATATAGAAAGAAGTGTTCTCCTGTGCAGTAGAAACAATCGTAACCATTGCATAAACAAGCCACTTTATTATTTAACGGAACTCATATTTCTTTTTAAAATGGCAGGAAAATCATGGATTTTCTCCATGCTATATTTTTCTTCCCTGGAGTGGTCAGCGGGAGCAAACAATCTAACTCGTTTGAACACAGAGCTTGATACGTTTATGAATGGAGTTCTGTGATGGGGTGACCGGAGGCTGGATTATATCATTATATGGAATAATGATATAAATGATTATATGCGATAACAGGAGACTGGACTCGATGATCCCTTCAGGCCTATTTAATGAGGGAGAGATGCTTGTTTCAGACACTGACGGGTCAGCTATTGCAGGTCCTAAACCTACAAGTGCTGCTGGATCTGAATGCAAAGAACCCACCCTCCTCCTCAGCTCAAAGGCTGTAGCTGACTCTAACCGCTCGAGGGCACAGACAGCCTCGCTGAGCAGGGATGGGTTACACTGGCACAGACGTCGAGGATAAAATAGCACGTTATATTAATGCAGCCAGGCCGTCACGAGTTCTGCGCAGATGCAGCCGGGCAGGAGTGAGAATAAAACCCAAGCTGTCTGTTATTATCAGGGAAGCGAAAGCAGAGCTAGAACAAGAGGCCTGACCTTTTCCTTCCTCGAGCTGACACGTTTTCAGCTCCCAGGGCTGTTGACCTGAAGGTCCCGCCCCACCAGTGGTCATTAGCAGAGAAGATGACTGGAAATTCTTCTGTGCTTCAGTGGGCCCTTGGTGGATGACAGGGTCAAGAACCCCACCCCACCCCTGCATCAGCCTGCATTATGCAAGTCAGGCTGGGGATCAAAATGGACCCTTCTTCTGGTCTATCAATCTATGGATCCTGGGCTGGGGGAGATTCCCAGCTTTTGACAAGGGGCCTTAGATCTTTCAGACCCTAGTCCTTACTGCGGTAGCCCTATAGTTTGCGGGAGTAAGTCAAGCCCATTAGCATCTTTATCATTCAACAGCTGAAGGGAGGGCATTATGCAAGTGCACGAGGGAACCAGGCAGCCCTTGCCGATCGGGGCAGCCAGTAAATATGTGACCGACATCTTCTTATTGGTCACAGTAGCAAAGGCGGGAGTCACGAAGGGTGTGATGCAGCCACGTTCCCAACGTAGACCCTGTAAGGACCCTGCTTCAGCAGGGGAAACCAAACCTGCAACCAGCAGGCCAACTCTTTTAGATCCCGGCCAGCATGGACTTTCAAGCTGCAGCCAGGCATAAGAGCCACTGCAGGTTCCTAGCTGTAATTGCTATAGATAGTGTGTGTGAGAGAACAGGGATGAGTAAACGGTATTCTAAGTCAGTTTGCCACCCCAGTTCATCACTCCTGCGCAGGGAACTTCCTTTCCTTCCCGCTCCCGCCATGTATCACGTCTACCATCTGCAGAAGTTTTCTGGGTTCCCTCACCATCTTTTCTCAAGATCTGTTTGTATTTTCATGATTCCCCTCTCACCCGCCAAACTTACCGGCTGCGAGCTAGGAACTTTTTTTCAGATTTGTCTATTCGTGGGTCATTGGGCTACTCTGAATGGATCATGCAAGCCTTGGAGAAAATCAATTTTTGCAGAAACAGTAGTCCTAGAAAAAGATCCTTTGCAAAGCTTTCGCGCTACCAGCTGTGGACAGTCTGACATAAACCAGAGGCGGGTAAAAGACCGTCCTAAAGTTTCCATCTCACAAGGATAGGTGTAAAGATCAAGGGGTTACAACAAAGCTCTACTATGATGCAAGAAAACAATCTAAAGCGCTGGCCCCAAAATACTACCCAACATATTCCTCTTCAACCAAATCTGTTGGGGTAGCAAAAAGAATTCAATCATTCTCCCCTACCACCCTCCGTTCTTATGTTCAATTTAGAAGGCCTGATTCTGATCTCACTTCCACCATTCAGGTGCCAGCATAATGTTGGCGTTACGCCCGATTAACACCAGCGAGGCTGGAATGAGGCTCGGCCCCTGTGTAACGCTTTCCACGGGCGCTTAGTAATATAGTAAATCAGGCAACTGTATTCAAAGAAGAAACTTCCACTGAGACAATTCCTTTAAGAGAATGAGCGACGTAACACTACATAATGGATGCTGAGAAAGCAATTTACAAAGCAAATAAATCAAAGTACATTCATTTTATAATTCGGGCCTCCACATTCAGCCCTCTGGATGATCATAATCAGTCAGATCAATAATTCTGGAAGGAATAAATGAATGCATTTTGAAAGAAAGGAGATCTATGTTTGGAGTGAGTTTCACTGCAGGCGTTAGCATTTACAGTAAACATTCAAGTACTGTTCAGGTGAGTAAGTGCTACCATAACACCTAGCCGTGCACGCTGCAGGACAGTCAGTAAACTTGGAAACTCCTGATCGTAGACTACTCAGATTTGCTTCCCATAAGCATAAAAGATTCCACCCATCGAGAACCCTATGTGCTTTTTAAAAACATAGACCCTGATCTTGAAAATCTAACCTGTGGGGACTCTCTTCTTGAATTCGATGGGAACTGAGTTTTGGCTGCGTAAGAAAAGCAGAATGAAGCCCTGATTCAGCAAGGTATTTAAGCACCTGATTGAATGATAAGCATCTGAGTAGGCCCGTGAGCAGGGCCGGCTCCAGGTTTTTTGCCGCCCCAAGCAAAAAAAAAAAAGAGCCCCGCCCCCAAAAGAGGACCGGAATGCCGCCCCTTAAGAAGTGCCGCCCCAAGCACATGCTTGGAACGCTGGTGCCTAGAGCCGGCCCTGCCCGTGAGAGTTAACAGGTGAGATTCTGAGTTGTACACAGCACAGAGGGGGGTGGCGCCTTTCTGATCCCGGGCTGCACCGGGGACTACAATGGCCCTTGCTGTAATTTAGAAACCCCCGTGGGCCAGTCAAAGTTACAGCAGCCTCCCGGGGCTGACCTATGGGCCACGGCCCTGCCTGGAATCGCTGCACCCTCTGACGCATCCTTCCCAGCTCTGGCATGGCCTCTACCGCAGAGATGTACGGAGGGTTCCTCAGAGGACAGCCTTATGGAGCTGCTGGTGGAATCCATCCCAACTGGATCGGTGACTTGTAGAGCCCCTCTACTCCAGCTGAACGGGAGGGAGAGTTCTGCCCCAGACTAGGATGAAGGACTGGATGACCCCTCAAGACCCCTTCCAGCCATCCAACTTTATGATTCCCTTATGCCCAGAACTAGATGTATTTAAAGTTACGTGCCTAAGTGCTTTGCTGAACGCGGACCTCAGATGAACACTGATTTCTAAAAGGGATTCGATAGCTGATCTGATTGTGATACTCTGCCAAGCGGAATAACAAAGAGAAAGCCCCCAGACTATGATACAGCTAGACAACGTGACAGTCGTCTGACAGCTCTTGTTTTCAGATGACGTATTAATTAGTTTTGCCTCTTTCCGCCCAAGAAGTGAGCACCACGAGATTGCCGTTTTCTCCAAATCGAGCATGGTTAGAACCTATTCGCTGAAGAGCTGGTGTGAATAAATCTTGGGCTGACGTTCGCACAGGAGCGCGTCACTGCAGCATCCAAGCTATTCTGATTGGCCTCTGAGGTCGCAACTAATGTTTCTGTCCCATTATGGGACGAGGGTGACACTTCAGAGCGGGCTTATGCCATGAATACTCACCATTATGAATCATCTGCAATATTCCCTGTTCCCATGTGCAGCGTGAGTTAACATAGGCCCTGATTCAGCAAAGCACTCAGGCACAGCAGGTGAACAAGCAAGAAAGAAGCTTTGTCTAATGGACAGAACACAGGACTGGGCCATAGGTCTGGCCGTCCCTTCCAATCTGGGGGGGAAAGAAAGGTACTTTGGAGTGGGGGGGAAGGAGACACCCAAAGCCCCTGACATGGAGCAGGAAGAATGGGGGACCCTGGCATAGGGGGAGAGCAAAAGGGGGGTACACAGAGCCCCAGGCATAGAGGAGAGGAGGAAATGGGGGTAC
>NC_048313.1:18129819-18145947 GCF_013100865.1 Trachemys scripta elegans | reverse complement strand
GGGGGTACACAGAGCCCCAGGCATAGAGGAGAGGAGGAAATGGGGGTACTCAGAGCCCCAGGCATAGGGGAGAGGAGGAAATGGGGGTACACAGAGCCCCAGGCATAGGGGAGAGGAGTAAATGGGGGTACACAGAGCCCCCGGCATAGGGGGTTTAATGGAAGACCCTGGTCTGGAGGGGGAAGGGGCTATGTGGATACACAAAACTCCTAGCATGAGGGAGGTGGGGGTTCCAGGGACTCCCTAAAACAGAGAGGGTTGGGAGGGGTACTCAGGGAGCTTGTGGGGGAGGAATGGAGAGATGCAAGGAGCCCGGGTGTGTGCACGGAGCTCGGCCGACAGAAGCAATAATGCCTGCATGACCCTCCTGTCTAGACAGTCTGCAAGCTCTTTGGGACAGGGATACACTTTCAGCACAATGGAGCCCCAATCTTAGTCAGCGCCACTTAGGGGCTACCATAACACACAGGATTAATTTACATAATCAGCAGAGCTTTTCATTTTAAGCAAGTTCCATTAACTTCAGTGGGACTTAGAATCATAGAATATCAGGGTTGGAAGGGACCTCAGGAGGTCATCTAGTCCAACCCCCTGCTCAAAGCAGGACCAGCACCAACTCAATCAAGAATGTGCTTAAGGCCCAGATTTTTAAAGGTATTTAGAGGCGTCGCTGTGCTCAGCCGTGCAATGCCGAACTGATTTAGAAGCTTAAGTATCATTGCCAAAAGGGATTTAGACACTCAGAAACCTCAATCCCGCCGACCATCCACCCTAAATTAGGCGCTGCACGGCTGAGCACAGACGGTCCAGGCCTTAGGTGCCAGAATGTGTGCAAAATTGCAAAAACTAGAATGAGCGTGTACTGAAAAGCCAGTTTGCAGCTTTGGTCCAGATCTGCTGAAGATATTCCCATTACACTGGCCCGCCATGGACTGTCGCTAGATGGACCTGTGACAACTACTAAAATACACGCGAAATCACTGCAGAACCCGACCAACCCAATAGCCAGCTAGGGAAGAACAGTAAACCGACGGTGGCCCAGAAAGACCAGAAAAATGAATTTTGTACATTCAGAGTTTATATTTTTAAAAGAAAATCAGATGGAAAAATCTGTCCCACTCAATGGCTGTGCGGTAGCAATCTCTCTACCACGAAGAGAACAGAACACACGCACGCACACACAGAGAGAGGCTTAATAACACTGAATTGTCATCGATTGCAATGGCCACCTCAGCTTGCTGGTCTGAAGAGAATAAACGCCCACCGAAGCACACCAAAGATCATTGAAAATGTCTGAATGGCTTTAATGTGAATCCAGTTACTTGAATGAAAAAAGTACCAGAGGAGAGCGGTGGCTTTTTTCCCCCCCTTTCTCCGTTTTTAAGAGTATTTTCTCCCCGTGTCTGTACATCTTGGCTCATCCCTGAGTCATCTTCACGGTCTCCTCCCCCGCCGCCAAAGTCAAGGTCCCTAAATGGAAAAACTAAGCATAGAGAGACAGCCTCATTGGCTAGAGAAGGTAACATCTGCTGTCGGATGCTGAATTATTCCTGCCCATAGGAAAACCACAGGGGCAGGGGGTGGATTTCTGCCAGGGACGACTTGTGGGAGGGGCACAAAGGGTCAAGTGACCCTCGCCAGGGTGAAGTGCCCCCAGCAGCCAGCCTGGGCGGGGAGAGGAGGGGGGGCAGAGATGGAAGGGAAGGGGCGGAGCTAGAACCTCTCCTGGGACACTGCCCGGTGCAATGAAGCAGCTGCCTGGGATAGCACCGGGCTGCAGTAGGCTGCCCCCAACCCAGGTTCAGCTTCTTGGGACAGTGGCCGAGCGAGCCGGAGCCGCCCCGCTCCCCATAGGCTCAGAGTTGGCTCCTGTCTCCAGAACCTGGGCCTGGGCAGATCAGGTCTCAGAGAGAACCCCCAAGCTAGCTCTGTGTCTGACACACACACACACTCGCGTGCGCATGCTCACACCCATCCAGCTGGCATGCACACGGACACGTGCCGAGGAGCACCGCGGCTCAGTTAACTCAGATCACGCCATCGTTTTACCTCTTCTCCTGGGATTTAGAGATTTTCTGTATTCATGCTGAGAGCTTTCCATACAGTCGTCTTAGGCATTTCGTCTGAGATGTTTATCTCTGAAGGATCGTCCCTGCAACAAATAGTATAGGTGTTGATTGGCTCCGGTCCAGCAAAGCACTTAAGCACGTGCTTATCTTTAAGCAGGTGAAGAGTCTGAAGTCAACGAGACTGCCCATGTGGTTAAAGTGAACCTGGGGCTTAATGCCTTGCCTGATCATTGACCTTAGGAACCAACCCACACAAGTGCTGAGCATCTACTGGGTGCACTGGGAGTTGCAAGCTCCTAAACCATTCGTGGTGATAAAAACACTTCTGCACATCATTCTAAATGGGCTGGTGTCAATATGTCAGAACTGCAGCCAGCTGTTCTCTGAGAAAGCTTCTGTGCAAAAACGTGCAAAAACGTGCGGTCCCGCCCACTGTTTGCTCACAGTTTCATTGCCCATTTAGCTAACTTGGGAGTCCTCAACACAAAGGACAAATGGATTGCTTCTTCGGACTGCGTTTGTCTGATAGGCCCAGTCTGAGAACACCAGAGAGGGCTGGTCTTGACAGTGTTTGAAACAGCCTCTTAAAACCAGCACGAAGGAATGTCGGTTACGCTCGGAAGAAGCCGAGTCTGGAGTTTTTAATCCCATATAATGAGTTTCCAGTAAGATTAAAAGCAACAGACCAGCATGCAGGTGGTGAAGTGACGGCAACATCCTTTAAAGCAGAGGACCATGTCTTGGCTGCTGATGCTGCTGGTGCTGTTCATAACACCTGGGCTGCCAGCGCCCAGGGGAGTAGTAGGTAGGAGCCACAATAATGTTACCTAGCTCACACATCACGCTTTCCCTCTGCAGATCTCCCAGCACTTGACAAAAGGAGATAATCACCATTACCCCATTTCCCAGATGGGGAATGGAATCAGTTGACCCAAGGTCAACCAGCCGGCCACTGGCAGAGCCAGGCGTAGAATTCAGGGCTCCCACATCCCAGTTCAGTGCCTGTAGGGAGCCAGGGTGGCTTCCCTCCGAACCTGAGGGTAAAGTGCCTGTCCCTCAGCCTGAGTGGGCGGGGCCAGCCCAAGCTCGCTCCACCCCCCGGAAGGGGAGGGGTGGAACAGGAAGTATAAAGGGCGGGGCCCTTAGCTCAGTTAGGGCAGCACCAGGGAGGGAGGCAGACACAGACCGTGGGCTGCTCCCTTCAGAGCCTGCTGCCACACCAGGGGAGGCCCTGGGCCAGTGGAGACCTCACCTGGAGGACGGACTGGGGTTGCCAGGACTGCCCGCTGCCGAGTACCCAGAGGAACTGGAGGAGTCGGAGGGGGAGCGGGAGCTGCCAGCAGCCGAGTACCCAGAGGAGCTGGAGGAGCCTGAGCCTGAGGGGGAGCCGGAGCTGCCAGCAGCGGAATACCCCGACGCACTCACGGGACCGGAGGGATTCGGGGAAAGCTGTCGGGTAGGAAGTAGCCCAGGGACAGAGCTGCACAGTGGTGAGTCTATGTAGCGGGACGACCCCGCTGACCCAGTGGTGGGACCCTCGTTCTGCCACTGTCAGGGCCCTGGGCTGGAGCGCAGTGGTGTAGGGTGGGCCTGCGCTCCCCTACCCGGCAGAGCCACGCCGGGACCTTTGCCGGCGCTCCCCTGCCTGAGGGGCGCGCTACTGACCCTTGCCGGCGCTCCCCTGCCTGAGGGGCGCGCTACTGACCTTTGCCGGCGCTCCCCTGCCTGAGGGGCGCGCTACTGACCTTTGCCGGCGCTCCCCTGCCTGAGGGGCGCGCTACTGACCTTTGCCGGCGCTCCCCTGCCTGAGGGGCGCGCTACTGACCTTTGCCGGCGCTCCCCTGCCTGAGGGGCGCGCTACTGACCTTTGCCGGCGCTCCCCTGCCTGAGGGGCGCGCTACTGACCTTAGCCGGCGCTCCCCTGCCTGAGGGGCGCGCTACTGACCTTAGCCGGCGCTCCCCTGCCTGAGGGGCGCGCTACAGACTCTGGCTGGCGGCCGCCCCGCCGCTAATTCCCCGCTGACGGAGGCGTGACCCAGGCCGGCCAGTGACCTCATAGCTCCCCACCGCCCCCTAGCGGGTAGGTGGGCCAACGCCGATCACAGTGCCCTAACCACGAGCAGCACTTCCTTACAAAATGTAAAGGCACCTTAGTTTTCACATCCACCACCAGGTCTTGGCTTCAATAGGTTTTCCCATGAGGAAGGGGCAGGAGCGGTGCCAGGGTTTTTGGCGCCCTAGGCGGGGGTCCTTCCAAGCTCCTGGTCGTCGTCGTCAGTTCTGCGACGGGGTGGGGGTCCTTCCGTGCTCCCAGTCTTCGGGGCACTTTGGCAGCGGGTCCCGGAGCGAGTGAAGGACCCGCCGCCGAATTGCCGCTGAAGACTCGGAGCATGGAAGGACCGCCCAGCCGCCGAATTGCCGCCGCCGACCAGGAGTGCGGAAGGACCCCAGCAAAATGCTGCCCCGCCCCCCAAATCCTGGTGCCCTAGGAGACCGCCTAGGTCACCTAAATGGAAGCACCGGCCCTGGGAAGGGGTGAGAAACCTCATATCACTTTCATTTCAGGACATGTCAGCCACTTGATTCTGCCTAACGGGGGATGCCAACAAGGAACAATGGGAAGTCTGGCTATTAAGACTCATGAAAATCCCCTTTTACACCCTTATCATTCTCCTTGTGAATAGAGCTGGTCGGAAAAAAGTCGGCAACACAGTTTTCTGTCGGAAAATGCCGTTTCGGCAAAACTGAACTTTTTCGCAAAATCGTATAGATTTTTAGGGTTGGAAATGTTGAAAGTTCCCATTTTGACATTTTCAGAACACAAAGTTGCCATTTTCATTTCAAAATTACTTTTTGTTTTGAAATTGACTTTATTTTAAAAACATTTTTAAAAATAAAAAGCGTCAAAATTGAAACAAAACATTCTGACTGATCCAACACTATTATTTTTAAAATTTCATTTCACAAGTTTGGCATTTCGTCCCAATACGGGCTGAAAAAAAATGTGAAATCTTGAAATTTTTCACAGGATGAAAAATCTGTTTTCCAACCAACTCTATTTTATTAACACATCTGCTCTCATGAGCGATTATGAGGGAGGGGAGTGGAATCAGTTCATGTTAGGAACACCACCACAGATGTCTGGAGATTTTTCTTTACACGCTTGATCTGCCTGGGGAGCGCAAAGCTATGTAACAGCCTTTGTATTTATTGGAATATGAAGGACATTTAAATATGTGGCATTAGAAGAAAGTCAACCTATTTTTTTTTTTAGTTTAGATTATAATGACTAGGGCTTGGATGTTCAAAGTGCCCAAATCTCATTGAAATTCAACTCCCTTAGCCTGCTGTGAAAATGCCAGCCTAGATCACTAATGCTGAGAAATGCCTGGGTTGATGGAAATACAGCACATCCATGAAGATACTAGTGGAGCAAAGAATGTGGCAACAAAACATTCATGCTGGGGGATTTCCTTGGTGAATTGTACCTGAAATTGTTATTTCGTCCTGGAACAGTCAAATATTTCGTTTTCCCCAATGGTAACTGCATGACAGTTGCTTCAGCAGCTTCAAGCATTTTCTGAGACTCCTGTTTTAAAAAAAACAAAACAAGTTCTCTCTCTGTTGAGGAAGAAATTAAGGGCGGTCTCAGTTGGTTATTTCTGCTGGCCAGGGTACAGATGAAGTAGAACCGTGAGAGCAAAAGCTGTTGGATCTTCCGCCCCAAGTGCAAGTGGCTTTTTTTTTACCTTGCCTTCTCTGACATAAATAAATAGCAACACGTATATTTTAAAAAAAACAACCCTACCCAAACAAAACACTCCACGGAACACGCAGCACGAGAGAATGAATTACGTGTTGTTATGTAACGCCTCTGTTCAATCTAGTAGACTGCGATTGTAAGATTTGTAACTTTTCAGTCATTGCTAGTATGATCATTAAGTTCTGTAACCTTTTGCAAACTTTGTAACTTTAGTTATTGTTAGCATAACCTTTTAAGTTCTGTAACTTTTGCAAGCTTTGTAACCTTTTCAGTTACTACTTGTATAAACCTCCAAGCTTTGCAATATTCCATCATGCAATCAGAGAGAGTGTGAACAAGGGAGTGTGTGTGGGAGATAAGGGAGTGTGAACAAAGGAGTGTATGTGGGACTGGGCGGAGAGGAACTGCAAGGAAAATAGAGCCAGGAGACAGGAGACAAGTGTGTCTGATGTAATCTGCCCTGAGAAGACAATCATGGGGTGCTGTAAAGAGAAGAACTTGGTATGCATGAAAGGAAGGAGGGCTGGAAATGCTTCTCGGTGATGGACACAGAAGGGAAACTCAGCGTACATGACAGGAGCCGCCCAGTTCCATAAAAGGAAGAAGGCATGCACACAAGCCCGCTGCTTCTTGACCTGCTCGCTGGCTGGGATCCATGACCGCAGGCGGACACACCAGATCTACTATGCTTTGGCTTCTCGGCTTCCTCTGCTGTCTCTGGTAACTCTCCGAGTGTGTGGCTGCATGTGGGAATGAATGTGATGAATGTGTGCATGCATGAATAAGCCCCATCCCTTTTCTGTTTGATCCAACAACGGCATTTAATAAAAACAATGTAACCCTGGGTTGGTCTCTAGGGAAACTGAGGTAACACATGTGCCCAGATGTTAGCCACATCGCTTAATGCCCGACTGGAAGGCACTGAGATACGACAGTGATGTGTGTGGTATAAGAACCCGTATGGTTTAGTACAGTCATACTCAGACTGAGATTCAGGAGACGCAAGTGGCTCTTCATTGTGTCTCCTCCGGCACATGATATTAAAACACGGCGTGATTTAACTATTATCCAATCTAAGTTATCCATGAATCAGGATCCTTTTGCTAGGTCATTAACCAATTGTACTTGGTCAGTCATTTTGCTGATATATATGAATTCATACTGCTGCGGCTCTTCTGGGTAATGTTGATCATTAATTTGATTCCTGAATCCCTGAGGTCTGGATAAAACTGGTATAGTACATAGTATAGCATAGTTCTGGCCCACCTAGTGTGTTGTATATCCTGCAAAACATTTCAATTTCAATGTAACTGCATTTTCCAAAGGAAAACAGTTCCGTTGAAAATGACCAGCCCTAACCCTCCTGCTTCCAAATACATTACATTGCTCTTTATTTATGGTCCTCCAGCCAGGTTTCAATCCATAAACAAAGGGTAATACTGGCAAGAGGAAATGTTCTGAGTTCATAGGCGCTGTCTAGCCCGGGACACTCAATGGATATTACCTCTTCTTCCTTGGCTTTATTTTTGGCATCATCCAGTTTTTTCTTCTTGCTTTCTGGCATGAGGTCATCAAGCCAGCTGAGCTCCCGCTTCGAGAAGCAGAAATCCATGACTTGCCGGACAAAGACCAGAGCCAGGACCTACATGGATACAAATGAACAGCTAATCAGTTCAAAGACGGCTCCGAGCCACTTTTCATACTAGAGTTCACCAGTGAAGTCGATTCGGGTCTAAACGGGTGAAATGGACCCAGTTGATTATGGTTTCACTCCATTTTCAGATTCAGAACATCTTTTGTTTTCAGGTATTATTGTATCAACCAGGCAAGGTACTAACAAGCTTCAACAGGACTTCATTTTTACAGTGGAAACCGCTTTACCAAGCTGTGGCTGCACCCTCTGTAACTCTCACTCAGCCTCCTCAACTCCTCCCCCCTCCTTCCTGTTTCCTGTCCTTTCAGACTCCCAACAGCCAGTGCTCCCGCGTCTAATAATTACAGCAGCATCTAAACATCACAGGCATGCATTAATCAACATTCTGCAAACACATTGGGCCCGATCCTCATGTACAGTGAGGCCCCTCAACAGTGCTCAGGTGATGCACAGGGGCCTTGTCTTCATTAGGGAAAAGTGTGTTTTTAAAAAGTGGTGAAATCCTAGTGTAGACAAGGCAAACGATCATTTTAGCAGGCGTTAGCTGGTTGAGTTCAACCCTGGACTCCTGCTCTGGGTTGTCCTCAAGCAGCTAACTACAACTGCCTCATCTACACGGGGATTTTGACCTGGTTAGTTCACACGTGTTAAAAATACATCTTTTTTCCCAGTTTGGACATGGACCCAGAAGCAGGCCCAATACCTGTCCAGTTAACCTAGCGAGCGTAACAAAAATGCTGCCCCAGCTCATTCCTAATGGCAGGCTTCAATGAAACCGCTCATGTGAGCAGGGGCGACTCCAGGCACCAGCACACGAAGCGCATGCCTGGGGCAGCAAGCCGCAGGGGGCAGCCTTCGGCAGCATGCCTGCAGGAGGTCCGCCGGTCCTGCGGCTTTGGCGGCAATTCAGCGGTGGGTACCTCCCGCAGGCATGCCGCCGAATCTGCATTACCAGCAGACCTCCCGCAGGCATGCCGCCGAAGGATGCCTGACTGCCGTGCTTGGGGCGGCAAAAGACATAGAGCCGCCCCTGCGTGTGAGTAAGGGATATAGACGAGGTCTTTAGGGATCTCTTCTCGTTTGCACCGCACAAAAGCACCTGAATAGGGAATTATATTGACACTCAATTTACTTTGGCATTGGAGGCTGTAGGGGAAATGAGACTCAGTAAGACCCTTACTAATTCTTGAACAAAACCGCCAATCACACCCTAAAGCAGACGACTGGTGTCTATCGATACAAACCATCCAGCTAGTAAAGAACAAGAGCTTTACCATCATGGGAAAGACGATGGCAGCAGGAGACACTTTGATGGCCCAGAGTGAAACAAGGCACATCAGCTGGATCACGGTGAAGAGATGTACTTTTCGCAAGGGGACGTGCCGTAAGTAGATAAAGTCGGGCTGGTGTTTTGCCGGCATTCCAAACAGCTTCAGGCGATCGAAGAACTGAAAAGACCACGTACAGAGGAGGTTCTGATTACACAGAATTTCAAATGCTGGCCGAGATTTGCATTCAGTAGTTTAAGTTATTAACAGGAAGGGAAATAAAAGAGTCTCCTTTAAAATAACAATCTAGTAGGATGTTGAAAATATGCAAACCAGCGTGAGTCTTTGTCCCCCCCAGTGGCTAGATCACGTGTAGTGGTTTGTGATTCTACTACTGCCTGTAAGCTAATGGACAAGGTAATAACACCACCATATTACTCTTATACAGCACTTTCCATCAGCAGATCTCAGAACACTTTACACATGGGGAAACTGAGGCACGGGGTGGGCAATGGCTTGCCTAACATCATCCAGACGGCCAGCGCCAGGAATAGAACCTAGGTTTTGGGAGTCCTAATTCAGTGCGCCATCTATTGCCACACTATCTGGCATACAGCCTTGCGTTACAAAATTACATACCTGAATTCCTCTGAGTGAAGAAACGCCCATGTAAAGGAACACACCATAAAGCACTGGCATCGGGATAAACTGCAAAGAGAACGTAAGTATTAAAGATAATCCCGTCAACAGTCAATAACAGCCATTTATCTAAGTCTCGCCCATCATTAAGGCTGACATTTTCCATGCTTCAGCTCTGTTTCAGAATGACTTTTTGGGGAAAGTTACATCAAAAACGATTCGGTCGTTTCCGAGAACGAGGTTAGAGGAAAGTAGGTTCTTTTGCCAATGTTCAGAAGTACTTATCTCAACGCTGCTGCACTCCGTGACATTAAAGAAAAGCCATCCCCATAGTTCACTGTGACGATCATGCTTCATCTTAGCCCACAGATGATGTTTTGGGGTGAAAACTTGTAAGAAAGTCTGTGCGGCCACTATGGAAGGGTTAGCCTTTATGAAAGCAGTGCATGCTGGGAACCACAGTCAATTGTAACTGGAAGACCAGCAACTGGATGTGGTACTGGTCTGAATATGCTTGATTTCATCCAGTTTTAAAAATTAAAAAAGGGATGAGTCTGGCCCTGGCTGGAAGAAAAGAGGAGTTTGTGGCACATGCTCATGTGCTCCAGGATGATGGCCTAGACATGACCCGAGTCCAGACTCTGACTCCATGTCTTCATTCAGTTTTAAATCAGTTCCACAGAGGGAAATCCATCCAGGCAGGCGCTCCCCTCCTCAGCACTCCGGGTCTTATGGCTTGCACACACATCCCCGTCATCGACACATGCAAATGAGAGGGCTCCTGTGTGCAAAACCTACAGCCAGGCACATGAATCATAGAACAGCAGGCTTGGAAGGGACATCAGGAGGTCATCTAGTCCAAGCCCCTGCTCAAAGCAGGACCAATCCCCAGACAATTAAATTCACATTCACATGTGGCGCAGGCATGAAAAACACAGGCATAGAAATATACACGCACAAACAGAAGGCCCATTTGGACAACCTGGCTGTATGGGTCTGCCACTTTGTCCATTAGCCCTCTTTAAGGGCATGTTTTCACTACATAAAGCGATGTGTTCTTAACTCGGGCTAGCTTGCTCAGGTTAAAATAGCAGCGAATACACAGCAACTCGGCTTTTAACTCAGGTTGGTAGCTCGAGATAAAGTCTATGGGGAGACTGAGGTTGAACACAAGCTGCTAACGTGAATGAACAGCTGAGTAGACATGTCTTCACTGCTGTTTTAACCAGGGTTAGCTAACCTGAAAACATACCTTTTTTTTTTTTTTTTTTTTTTTGCTTCAGTGAAGACATACTCTAAGATGGAAGCCAGTTCTGAGGAAGTGAGTAGGGTAAGCTGCCACCTCTTATGATAATGCTCCTTGTAATATTTCTTATCACATTATCCCTGGAAATAGGAACCTGGGAGTTGCCAGACTGAATCAGACCTGAGGTCCATCTAATGGGTACCAGATGCACCAGAGGAAGTGCAAAGACCCAGCAATAGGCAAATGTGGGATAATCTGCCCTCCCCTGAAGTCTCACCTTAATAATTAATAGTTAGAGACTGGCTTAAACCCTGCAGCACAGGATTCTTTATCTCTTTTTACCCCTTGAATTATGTGTTATAACTATGGATATTATTGATATCCATATAAATGTCCAATCCCGCTTTGAATCTTATTAAGTTCTTGGCCCCAGCAACATCATGTGGCAGTGAGTTCCACAGTTCAATCACAATATTTCTCCATATATTTATTGTCCCAATGAACTTTGGGTACTTTGTGTTCTGTTACCTTTAACACAGCAGTCATGAAGACGGAACAGCCCATAAGCACAAAGATCATGAGGCCAGTGACTCTTTGCTCTCGTATCCCGAGAAATTTCGGTTGTTCTCCCGGAGCTGAGCAGCCAGACTCTAGTTTAAGGCTGTTCACATGGGTGATGGATAGAACAGTCGCAGCGACAAACCAGGGCAGCCCCATCACGGAGCACACCCCAAGCATTATTGCTACCATCAGAAGGTCCAGGTGGTAGCCACATCCTTTCTGCAAGAAAACAGAATCCAGTGAGACAGGACACAAGGTTCCCCCAAAGGGATGTTCTTTGAAAACAGATTCATGGGTTGAAATCCTGGTTCACGTTAATGGCAGTTTTGCCATTGACTTCAATAGAGCCAGGATTTCACCCGTAGATATTAAGGCCGGAAGTGACTGTTATGATTAGCTAGTCTAATCTGCACAACACAGGCCATTCACAGAATTTCACTCAGTTATTCCATATTTTGAAGTTGAGCTGGAGCACAGATTTCAGAAACACAAACTAAACCTTGATGTACGACGCACAAGTTCGGTTTTGTCATTAAATGCCATGTAACGATCTCAAAAACACCAATATTAATACAAGAAATAAAGAAGCACTGAGTTATTTGTGCTCATAAGAATTCTTTCAGAAACAGAGAATTCATCATTTTTATCCAGAAAAGTTCCAGCAGGAAGATTTTATGCTTTAATAAAGCGCCTTGGAAAACTAACATCCTTCAAGTCTATAATTGTCCAGTCGTGTAGAAGTTAACTTTTAAGTAGAGTTTGGTGGGAAAACATTTTAATTCTTTGATAAAAATGAAAAACACTCAAGTTTGTTGACATTGTTCTTGAAAAACTGTCCAAAAAAATCTCTTTAGCTTTTGGAAACTGAAAACCAGTAACAAAAATTAGGCTTTTTTAATATGAAAACCTGGAAATTATCAACAAAACCAGATTTTTTTTTTGGTAGAAATTTCCATTTAATCAGAAAGCTATTTTTCATCAGAAAAATTTCAACCGGTTTTATTTTTAATCAACTAAGAGAAAGCTATAGTATGAGTTGCTTTGTGGTGTGTCAAACTAATTAATTCCCCAGTCACTGATGGTAATACAAACCTCTCCTTGATATTTTGGTTTTAGGCTAATTTATTTGTTTGGAAGATTATTGGCCGAATTCTCGGTTGCTCTGCTCCATGTGTAGTCATTTAGGGCCTAATTCAGGAAAGCAATTAAGCAATTGCTTAAAGTTAAGCATGTGCTTAAGTCAGGGCCTTGCAAGGTGAGTGCAAAGCTCCGATGTGGAAGAATGTTACGCTCACTTTGCACGGGGGGTAAATGACGCAAGGTTCAGAGTAATGGAGAATCAGGTCTCTTCATCCACTCCTAAAACACTGTTACCTTGAGTTTATGCTCCTTTCTGTTTATGATAACAGCAGTGATTTGCTGGTCCATGAATATCAAGATGGTGCAGAGGAGAGCTGGGATGAGAGCTGCTAACACCGTCCACCAGGGATTGGGGCCTATCGGGCTAATAATCCACCCACGGTCATCTCTTGTCGGCTACGGCAAAATACACACACACAGCATAATAAAAGCCATTTATTGAAGCAATTGTACCATCCATTCTCAGTCATCTTTCTATCTATGTACTTATCCGGCTCCCATCTCCACAGTACCTGAGGGCCTCAGTCTTGAATGTATTTATACTCACAACACCCCTGCAAGTTAGGGCAGTGCTACTGTCCTCATTTTACAGATGGGGAACATGTTACTAAAGAGAACATTTTCTAAAGCTTCCAAAGGATTTAGGAGCCTATGTCCATTTTTTCCCAAAGTAAAATATCCCATTGATTTAGGCTCCTAAGATCCTTGAAGGAGTATGCCTTACTCTCATTGATTTCAATGGGAGTTAAGTGCTTAAGTATCTTTAAGGATCTAGGCCTAAGTGCCTAAATCACTTCTAAAAACAGAACAACCCCCAAGCCACTCGGGGGCTTTTGAAAATTCCACCCTGAGAGTTGAAGAGGCTTTCCAAGGTCACCCAGGGATACAGTGACAAAATCAGGACAGAGCTCACATCTCCTGAGTCCCACTCCTCACTGTTTCAAGCATGAGATCCCACAGCTAGGAATTGGAACCAGGAGTCCTGTCTCTCGCTGCTTTAATCACTAATCCATACTCCCCATCCAGAAATGGGAATAGAACCCAGGAGTCCTGACTTCTAGTCTGCCATCCTCCATCCACTAAAGCATGCTGCCTTTCACAACATACAATGTCATTACAAATGTGGATTGTTCAGTGAACCCAAATCTGTTACACCATTTGCTTACCTTGAAGACACCGGGAACCTGTAGCTTTGGTGATGGGACTCCAATTAAGAAATCAAAAGTCACCATAGTGACAATAGTTAAGAAAACAGCAAAGTCACTTATCATGGCTCGTACCTGGTATGAGAAATTAAAGAAGCATTTGGCATTAGTAAGGCTGCGAGTTTGTCACGGAGGTCATGGAAATCCGATTCCGTGACTTTCTGGGACCTCCGTGGCTTCTGCTGGAGTAGAATCATAGAGTCATAGAATATCAGGGTTGGAAGGGACCTCAGGAGGTCATCTAGTCCAACCCCCTGCTCAAAGGTAGTCTCGGACCACATGCCGCCTCCCCAGCAGCAGCAGGAGTTTGGGTGCATGTGGGAGGGGGCTAAGGGTTGGGGCACAGGACGGGGTGAGGGCTCTGGGTGGCACTTACCTTGGGGGGCTCTCCAGAAGCGGCGACATGTCCCTCCCTCAGCTCCTACCTCCACGTGCTGCCTCTGCCCACAGGCACTGCCCCACAGCTCCCATTGGCTGTGGTTCCTGGCCAATGGGAGCGGCGGAGCCAGCGCTAGGGGCAGTGCACGGAGCTAGGAACTGAGGGAAGGACATGTCACCACTTCCGGGGAGCCGCGAGGAGCCGGGTGGGAAGCCTAGGGTGACCAGATAAGAGGAAGAAAATATCGGGATACTGTGGGGGAGGGTTGCCAGCGGAGAAAAACAAAAAGCGGAGTGCTGCGAAATATTGGGACAGGGACACAGGACAAACACCTAAATATCGGGACAGTCCCGATTTTATCGGGAGGTCTGGTCACCCTAGGGAAGCCTGCCAGCCCTGCCAACCCCGAGCTCAGCTCCAGTGGGGGTCCTGGGCTGCTCTCCCCCGAGCACCAGTGGCGCCCCCGGGCCGACCCCCCATTAAGATTTAGTCAGGGGTATACAGTACAAGTCATGGACAGGTCATGGGCTGTGAATTTTTGTTTACTGCCCATGATCTGTTCATTACTTTTACTAAAAATACCCATGACTAAAGTGTAGCCTTAGGCATTAGTAAACTGTCAAAACAAAACAATGAACAGTCCAGTCAAAGGCAAATGATCTTCCCATTGAAATTCTTTCCCTTTTTATTGTTAAACGTAATGTTAATTTTTAGCAAACAGCCAGATTCAAACATACTTTTTAATACAAGATTCTACCATTCAGAATTGTTTTTAAATCCCTGGATTCTTCCCTTTAGGAACAGATCAATACCTATAGTCAATTCCAATAGTTCTATTACTTTATCCATATCACTGCATTCTCAATTTAACAATATTGGTGTTAGTCCAAATTGTTCAGGTGCCTGGGAGTGCATGCAATGGGGTTTGTGGGCACTGGCAGTATTCCACATTGTGGGCACTGGCTAGATTTCACTAGACTATTTGAATTTTGATATGCTGCCATGATGCTTCATGGGAGATGTAGTTCAGGTGCCTCAATCTCCCATTCTCCTCTATAGTCTGGGCTCCCACCTCAAACTACATCTCCCAGGATGCACTCTGATCTTCCCTCTTGTAAGGGGAGGCAGTGTATCATGGGAGTCCTTGGCCATGGTGCATCATGGGTGATGTAGCCTACCTGGGAAACCCAGACCATAGTGGAGGATGGGGACATGAAAGCAATGAACTATAGTTCTCATGAAGGACCATGGCAAAATTTATGACCAGTCCTAATTTCCTCTCAGCCTTGGAATTTATAGCAATATACACTAATAAAAGCTACCATGAAATACTGGTCTTTCAGGAAAGAGAGGGTTGGCAGTTAGCCACCATTTTCTACCTACTTTTGTTGGGAAATAGTGGCTGGTTTTAAACATCTTCAGTGCGCCGGACATGATGAAGGTGGTGAAGAAGAGAATGCAAGACCAGAAGAGGACATCTGGCGTGTAGGGGCCATGGTGCCCACAGGCGGGTCCAGTAAATTCTCCATGCATTTTCCGACATTCCTGGAGAAACAGGTAATCAAGACAGCACCATAAACACACACAATGCCCGTGATACACCACAAATGTGACGTGACATCTCAAAAAAGAGGCTCTTTAACGGCCTTTGTATCTGTATAGTCTGAAGACAGCATTCAGAGCTAAATCCTGCTATTCTTACATAGGCCAAACTCCCACTGACTACGATGCGCCTTTGGCTGACAGCGTATGGCTTTAATATGCATTAGGTGGCAACATGTAGAAATGATCAGAAGGGCTGTGATGATTCATGGATATTAACACCCTCTTGTTACAAGTGTTGGTTGCTAACTTTTTTCATTCATAGATTTGAAGCCCTGAAGAGACATTTAGATCATCTAGTAAGACCTCTGATCCTCTAACTCTGAACTTGACAGGAGTAAACTATTAGTTACTTAAACTGCAATCACTTAATAGATGAGAGTCATCGCTTGGGGTCATGTTTTCAAAAGTGTTCATTACACTATGGTTCCTGTCATGACACGTAGGCAGGGCTGGTGCAAGGAAGTTTTGCACCCTAGGCGAAACTTTCACCTTTCACCCCCCCCCCCCCCCCCCCCCCTCCCTTCCCCCCCCCCCCCCCCCCCCCCCCCCCCCCCTACCCCCCCCCCCCCCCCCCCCCCCCCGCCCCCCCCCCCCCCCCC
>NC_048313.1:18098610-18129778 GCF_013100865.1 Trachemys scripta elegans | reverse complement strand
CCCCCCCGGGGGAGCCGTGCAGCAGCTCCCCACCCCAGCTCACCTCTGCTCCGCCTCCTCCCCGAGCACACCGCCCCCGCTCTAATTCTCCTCCCAGGCTTGCGGCACCAAACAGCTGATTGGCGCTGCAAGCCTGGGAGGTGGGAGAAGTGGAGCGGCGATCGTGCGCTCAAGGAGGACGCTGTCAAAAAAAAAATTGGGGGCACCACTTTTTGGCGCCCCCAAATCTTGGCGCCCTAGGCAACCACCTAGTTCACCTTAATGGTAGCACCGGCCCTGCACGTAGGGCCAGATTTTCAAAACAGCTCAGCACCTAATCTGCTGACTAGAGCTGGTCAGAAAATAGATTTTCTGTCCTGTGAAACATTTGTGAATGTTGAAAAAAAAAATTGTTCCAAATCATGACAAGAAGCCAAAAATTTTTAGCAAAAGGAGATTCTTAAAAAAATTTATTTTGGGGGGGGGTCATTCGAAACGTTCAATAAATTTGAAATGTTTTGTTTCGATTTTGAGCACTTTTTAAAATGTATTTTTATTTTTTATCCAAAATAAAGTATGTTTCAAAATAAAAAATAAATTTGAAACAAACAAACAAAAAACCCTTTTGTTCCAAATATATCAAAATGGGACATTTCAATGTGTTCTAAATGTTTTTTTCTTTTTTTTTAAGTGAAATTTTACTGCAAATATAATTTCGCAGAAAATTTAAGTTGCATCAAAGTGGAATTGTCAGATAGAAAACTGTTTGGACAAAATTTTTCCGACCAGCTGTAGTGTTCACCTCTTTTGACAATCTCTTCCTAATCACTGGCATGCTTATGCTTTGTCACTTATTAACCTTGGGTAACCAAGAACTCATCTAGCACGACACTTACCTGAATCGTTGCACTAATGACATAATTTGTGCAAACATTGTAAGACAAGCTGTTTACTAATGGAAAAACAGTAATGGAAATGTAATGGAAAAACAGCTGAGAGCATTACAGCCCTGCCAACGTGCACGTAATCTTAACAGAGTGGAAACGACACCGGCTTTATTTAAAAACTACCCCCTACAAAAAAATGCACTAATGCTTTGCATCACAATTGGCTAGCAGAATATGGGCTATATTGTGGTCGCCCTATAGGGTGCTCTAGAGTGCCGAAAGGGCAGGGAGCGCTCACGCACAAAGCAGATGCAATCTGTTAACTGCTTGAAGGAAATTGGTAGTAGGTAAAAAGACACAACATTGCTCCAGGTCCCACAGGAAGCTAGCTAGGAATCATCCCCTGCTAGCAGCAGCAGGCTACCAAGCCAACGTTAGAGAAAGTGCAGGTTGTATAGCTACAGAACAGGGGCACTCCCTGCTGCTCCTGAGTGTGTTGCAGTAGTTTGAGTATTAGCCTGCTAAACCCATGGTTGTGAGTTCAATCCTTGAGAAGACCACTTAGGGATCTGGGGCAAAAATCAGTACGTGGTCCTGCTAGTGAAGGCAGGGGCTGGACTGGATGACCTTCCAGCTCTGTGAGAGAGGTATATCTCCATATATATTATTGCAAGTCTTGTGATTTTTTTTTGCTCACGGTTTTTAAGCCTAACTCATGATTTCAGGGGGCTGGACTCACGATTGCTCACCATTTGGGGTTGGCTGTATGGGCACTATCCCTCCTGATACATTGTGCCTGCCCAGGGCAGTCATGCTCTTCGGATTCGCTTGCTCAGACAGGGCTCCTCCCGCCTCCTCTCCCAGCTCTGACCTGGCTCACAGAGTCAAATCCTCAGAGGTGCGGCTTAGACATTCCTAGTAAAATGCATTTAAACTGGCAGCTCCCAATGGAGATGCCTGCTCGCTGCACAGTGGCCGTCGAACAAGCAGCCCCGCCCCGCACTGGCCCCAGCGATGTCAGACCAGTAGCTCTGACAGAGGAAGTCCCGCCCCGTTCGTACTGGGCATGCTCCAAATGCTCACTGAGTATAAAAGGAGGAAACTCAGCTCAGTCGGGGCTGGCGGCCGCAGGGGAAGGATCTAACTGGGAAGCTCCTGCAGAGGACCAGCCGATGCTCTTGAAGCTGCCAGGAACAGAGGCTTCTACAGGCTGGCACGAACCCCGACGGCGGGAGGAACCGGAGGAGGCGACGGATCCGGAGACTCACGGAGAACCCTGGGATCCGTGGGAGACCCCAACTCCCCACCCGGTAGGGAGCGACCCGGGGGAGGTGATGGACTGGTACCTTGACCCCGGTAAGCCTCAGCGTGTTTCGGTAGGACCCCCTCGCTGAGCCAGTAGTAAGGTCCTACGGCCCTGCAACCCGGGGCGCTTACGTGGACTTTGGCCATTAGGCCGTGCTGCCCTGCGACAAGGGTTGATCCTGTGGACTCTGGCCACTAGGCCATGCTGCCCTGTAAGGAGGGGCGTGGACCTCACAGGTGGGTTAGGGTGCATTAAGGAGGGAATAGGCAGCAGGTTTAAAACAAACAAAAGGAAGTATTACTTTACACAATGCACAGTCAACCTGTGCAACTCGCTGCCAGAGGATGTTGTGAAGGCCAAAAGTATAACGGGGCTAAAAGCAGAATTAGATAATTAGATACATTCATGAAGGATAGGTCCATCAATGGCTATTAGCCAAGATAGTCAGGGATGCAATCCCTAGCCTTTGACTGCCAGAATCTGGGACTGGACAATAAATATGGCTCACTCGATGACTGCCTGTTTTGGTCATTCCCTCTGGGGCACCTGGCATTGGCCACTGTCGGAAGCCGGGATACAGGGCTAGAGGGTCCATTGCTCTCACCCAGCATGGCCATTCTTACAAATAGAGAACAAAACCCAACGTAACGCTGAACTGAAAATCAACAGCACATCCTCCGCTTAAACTGTGAGTGCTGCTTTCATCTCGAGAGACCGCACAGAAAAAGGAAGAGTTCAGGGAAGGCGAGAGAGGGATGGAAAGGAGGGTTAACTCAGTGATAATGGTGGAAGGAGAGGTAAGTTCTCATGGAAAAACCCACAGGAAGTGATCGGGAGATTTTGGGAAAAGACCTTTTTATGTTCCACACAGGGTCCCCGATTCCATTGAAGGACTTAAGCACACACCTAGCTTTAAGCAGTTCCCCAACTCACATGCTTAAAGTTAGGCACATGCTTAAGCACATTACTGAATCAGAGTCCTGGGCTTGGAGAAATTAGGCCCCAAATCAGGAAAACACTTGTACACGTTCTTAACTTTAAGCATGCGCTTATGTCCCATTGACTTCAACGAGACATAAGTTGTGGACTTAGAGACGAGCACAGGATTGCTTTCCTGAACGGAGATGCTTTCCTAAACCAGAGGCATAGGCAGGCTGCATTTACTACTTAGGTCTTTGCACCTCCCCGGGCCAAGAGAATGCTGGTCCCAAGCATTTAAACTAGAGCTGGTAAGGAAATTTTTGACAATGTTTTTCCATCAGAAAATGCCAATTTGTCAAAACTGTAATTTTTGGTAGGAAGGGGTTAGTTTTGGCAACATTTTCGCAGAACCTGGATGGGATGTCTGGGGAGTGACTTCTGAATAGCCAATAGACTAAGGCACTCAGCTGAATGATAGACAAAGCAAGGACTTGAACCTGTGCCTCCCACGTGCTAGGTAAGCGTCCGAACCACCAGGCTAGAGTCAGTTTCCCTCTGCCCCACTATTTTCTGGTGGAATGTTTTATTTATACAAAGTGCAGCAGCCACAACAGGAGAGATTCTGACAATATATTCCAGCTGTTATGACACTCCCCTGGAGACCCAGGTTCAAGTCTCTCCTCCATATCAGATAGAACAGGGCTCCCATAGGCCAGGTGAGTGCTCTAACCACCAAGCTACTCAGGGCAGGCCTTAGGCTCACTCACGCTCTCTCTCTCCTCTTGTATTCACAGGAAACGGTGAAAGGTTTCTGTTTCATTGCACATTGCGGTGAAAACAAATGCTGAAACTTTGACATTTTTTGCAAAACAGAATTCCTGTTTTCCAGCCAACCCTAATTTTAGACTCACAAGAATCTGAACTGCATTATTTCTATTACAGTAGTTCTAGTACAGTTGGAGGCCTGGGATAACTTAGGGGCCTTAGGTAACAATTAGCAGCATGAAAAGGCAGAACTAACATTAGCAGGAGTGTGACACGATGGTTATTTGGACCATGATGCCCTTCCGCTCCATTTTGATCTATATAGGGTGACCACACTGCAAGTGAGAAAAATCAGGACAGAGGGTGAGGGGTAATAGGCACCTATAGAAGGCAAAGCCCCAAATATCAGGATTGCCCCGATAAAATCTGGACATCTGGTCACCCAAGATCTGTAATATACCACAGCTAAGAGCACAGGGGCCCATGCACTTACACTGACAGTGAGGTTCGCCCACTCCATCGCAGAAGGGACAATCTTCTTGTCGCTCCAGAACTGTAGGGTTTGATTGCTGGGATTGTCAGGAGCGGCACACTTACAGCTAAGAGCAAAGAAAACATATTAGGGTTAAAGTACCAAAAGAGGGGAACTCCTCAGCGATAACAGAACCCCTTAGCTTTTCATTGGGGGGGAAGATATGCTGTATTCTTCAGGATTAAGCACAAAAACAAAAAGGTTTAAGAGCAAAACTGAGCTCAGCCTGAGTTACAGAGGCACACCCAGCACCTCCAAAGCGAAATATGTACCGTTATCCACACTGTGCAGATGGGGAAACTGAGGCAGAGAGCGGGGCAGGGACTTGTTCAAGGGCTCCTGAACACAGATGTCCTGACTCCCTGCCCAGTGCCCGAACCACTAGATCATTAAAATGCTCTCAAAGTACATAGCAAAATGCCAGTGGTTTCTAGGTGCTGGTGGATTCCCTGTTCAAAAGTTCCCAAATCTCTGTGGCACATCTCTGCGCTTTACCACTGAACATTCACACATTATGTTAGCTGGAGTTCAAGAAGTCCCTGCATTAAGACCCGATTCAGCAAAGCACTTAAGCGTGTGCTTAAATTCGACTCCTGACACGTCTATGGCCTTCACCATCATTTCTGAGCATCCTACAATCATGGTGGATTTGATCCTCCCAACTCCCCTGCGGACAGAAAAGAATTCTTACAGGCACATTAAGTGATTTGCCCAGGGCCACACAGAAAGCCTGATGCAGAGGGCTTGTCGACAGCTATTCCAGAAAAAGGCAGGATGTGTCTTCAAAGCAGAATAGCTATTCCTGAATAACACCATGTGTGGACACTTGTTCTGGATTTTTCTTAATCCACTTCCGAAGTGGATTCTGGAATAAGAATGTCCACACAGGGAGCTATTCAGGAGTAGCTGTCAACTGAAGTTGGGTCTCATGAACCCCAGCCCATCGTTCTATCCCCTAGATCCTAATTTTTACTAAACAGTAATAAGTCACCAGGACCAGATGGGATTCACCCAAGAGTTCTGAAGGAACTCAAATGTGAAATTGCAGAACTACTAATTGTCGTTTGTACCTATCATTTAAATCAGCTTCTGTACCAAATGACTGGAGGATAGCTAATGTGACACTAATTTTTAAAAAGGGCTTCAGAGGTGACCCTGGCAATTACAGGTCAATAAGCCTGACTGCAGTACCGGGCAAACTGGTTGAAACTATAGTAAAGAACAAAATTGTCAGACACATAGATGAACATAATTTGTTGGGGAATAGTCAACATGGTTTTTCAAAGGGAAATCATGCCTCGCCAATCTACTTAGAATTCTTTGAGTGGGTCAATAAACATGTGGACAAGGGGGATCCAGTGGATATAGTGCATTTAGATTTTCAGAAAGCCTTTGACAAGTTCCCTCACCAAAGGCTCTTAAGCAAAGTAAGCAGTCATGGAATAAAAGGGAAGGTCCTCTCATGGACTGGTAATTGGTTAAAAGATAGGAAACAAAGGGTAGGAATAAATGGTCAGTTTTCAGAATAGAGAGAGGTAAACAGTGGTGTTCCTCAGGGTCAGTACTGGGCCCAGTCCTATTTAACATATTCATAAATGATCTGGAGAAAGGGGTAAACAGTGAGGTGGCAAAATTTACAGATGATATAAAAGTACTCAAGATAGTTAAGTCCCAGGCAGACTGCGAAGAGCTACAAAAGGATCTCTCAAAACTGGGTGACTGGGCAACAAAATGGCAGATGAAATACAATGTTGATAAATGCAAAGTAATGGACATTGGAAAACATAATCCTAACTATACATATACAATGATGGGGTCTAATTTATCTGTTGCCACTCAAGAAAGAGATCTTGGAGTCATTGTGGATAGTTCTCTGAAAACATCCATTTAATGTGCAGCGGCAGTCAAAAAAAGCAAACAGAATCATCAAGAAAGGGATAGATAATACAACAAAAAATATCATATTGCCTCTATATAAATCCATGGTACGCCCACACCTTGAATACTGCGTGCAGATGTGGTCGCCCCATCTCAAAACAGATATATTGGAATTGGAAAAGGTTCAGAAAAGGGCAACAAAAATTATTAGGGGTATGGAACAGCTGCCGTATGAGGAGAGATTAATAAGACTGGGACTTTTCAGCTTGGAAAAGAGGCAACTAAGGGGGGATATGATAGGGGTCTATAAAATCATGAATGGTCTAGAGAAAGTAAATAAGGTAGTGTTATTTACTCCTTCTCATAACACAAGAACTAGGGGGCACCAAATAAAATTAATAGGCAGCAGATTTAAAACAAACAAAAGGAAGCATTTTTTCACACAACGCAGAGTCAACCTGTGGAACTCCTTGCCAGAGGATGTTGTGAAGGCCAAGACTATAACAGGGTTCAAAAAAGAACTAGATAAATTCATGGAGGATAGGTCCATCAATGGCTATTAGCCAGGATGGGCAAGGATGGTGTCCTTAGCTTCTGTTTGCCAGAAACTGGGAATGGGCGACAGGGAATGGATCATTTGATGATTACCTGTTCCGTTTGTTCCCTCTGGGGCCCCTGGCCTTGGCTGCTGATCCTGGGCTAGATGGACCTTTGGTATGACCCAGTATGGCCATTGTTATGGTTTTTATCCATGGACCAGTGCCGGTCCCTGAGATCTCCCTGACAGAACTTAGGAAGGCAACAAGCTGGTCCCTGTTATCAAAAAGGCTGAGAAACACTGCGCTAGATCATCTTCCTCTAAGCACGTGTTTAAACCCATTCTTATTCAGCAAGGTGCTGCAGTCCTGCTGACGTCAAAGGGAATTAAACATGTGCTTAAGTGCTTTGCTAAACAGGGATGGGCTTAGGCATACTTTGCTGAATCAGCATCTTACTGTCCTGTTTGATGAGAGTAGCTTTAGAAAAGAAAAGAAGAAAAAAAAACCAAGATGAACTCACTAGTAGAAGGTAAGGTGGTCGAGTTGGCTGTGCATGTGGATGGGGTAGGTCACCCCCAGCTTAATCAGTTTCTCTAGAGCTTCGTAGATGAAAATGATACAGATCAGAGAAGCAAATGCTTCTTCAGTAAAGCGAGTGATGTAGCATACTAGGGAGCTGGAGTCTGTTGCCACAAGGACGATGCACAGGAAAGCAGTCCACAGTCCAATGCTGGTTCTCAGGGAAAGGTAGGAGAGTGAGTAGTCTCTGCAAAAAGGAGCCAGGGACAAGCGCCAAAGGTCAGAATAAGCAAACAGGTGCACAGTTTTCAGTGAACGGCACAGGAAATTGGGAAGGATTTTATTCATGCATTAAGACTCTTATGAGGACCAATTAAGTGCATCACTGCTCTCCAGGCGAACAACCACCAATCAAGGGTGTAGACCAGGCAGAGAAGAGCTCAAATCTATTATTATTATTTATTAATCAACCTAGCAGTGGCCCAATTAAGCCAGGCACTGTAAACTTCTATGTTAAAATTTCAGTCCTTGCCCTGAAGAGCTCACAGTCTTCAAACACACACATGCATAACATTAAGAATGTATAATCCTTAAATTCGATGGGACTAGTTACTACGGCTGGTAGGAAATTTTCCATCCCAAAAAAACCAATTTCTATTGATAGTTTCTTTAGAAATTTTTTTTTGGATGGAAAATTTCCTACCAGCCATAGTAACTAGTCCCATTGAATTTAAGGATTATACATTCGGATTTCCAATGAATTATTTTTTATTGAAAGTGTCTGCTTTCTGCAGAAAAACTAAATGCTTGGAAAGCAAAATATGTCAGCCAAAAAATGAAATATTTCACTTTGTGGACAAAGTTTTTCAGTATTCAAATTTCTACCCAAAAATCAATATTCTCTAGGGGGGGGACACCACTTTTTCCATCAGCTCTATTAGATATATGCTTAAAGTTAAGCATGTGCATACGTGTTTCCAGGATCCAGACCTAAAAGACAGGACATAAGAAGTGGAAGAGACAAGCATTTGGGGATGGGGGCTAGGAACTTGAGAATGTGCGTAACTTTAAGCATATGAGCAACACATTCATGGCTCATGAAAGTCCGTGTATTGTTCACTGTTCCAATTTTTATTAAATCTATTCACACTATTCCACTCTTACACCATCACTCGTGAAAGCAGCAATGTTTTATTTCCAAGGAGGAAATAAAACTGCATCTTACATTTGCGGGTTTTTTTTAAATACACATTTTCCCTGCTATTCTTTTAATCTGCCACCTGGCCACATGCATCAATTCTGTACATTCTAAAGAGCACACGGCCTTACTTGCAGAACTTGAACAAAATCTTTTCAAACACCAGCACCGGTCCAGTGCTTCCTAAGATAGTGAGGGGTTGTCCAGCGAACAGAGAGTATACAACTCCAGTCATCGAGGCACCAAATAAGGATTCTATTGCGCTCTGAAGTTAAAAACAAACAAGCAAGCAACAGATAAATGTTCCTCCATCTTTAAGTTTTATACACATTGGGTCTGAATCTCATTTAGGTGGGCGTAAACTATATTCACACCATTTTAAGCTGAGTCTACACTGCCAGAGCGTTGTACAGGACCTTAATGGAGAATTCATGCGATTTTTTTCAAAAGAGACTAACACCCGGCCAGATTTTTAATGGGAATCTGGCACCCAAATCCCTTAGTTGGTTTGAAAATCCCAATTTGCGTCTCTTTGCTTGCATTTTACATGACTAAACAGCAATAAGCATATGGGTGTAGTACTAAGGGACTTCAGTCAGTGACCGAGGAGATCCTTCCCAGTCCTATATTCCTTTTGATGGAACTAAATACGCTGCCTCAGTTTTCCCATCTGTACAATGGAGATAATGAGAACGCCCTCTTTTGTAAAGCACTTTGAGAGCTACTGATGAAAAGTGCCAGATAAGAGCTAGGGATGAGTATTGTTTATGGATTGCAATGTATTGGATTTAGTGAGTAAAATCTGCAAATGCCTCTTCCTTCCTTAAGATTTTATACCATTCTGGGGGTTCTGGACTCCAGCCCACGACTGCAAAATGCTGCCATATAAAAGAACACGTGCACAGTATTGAATGAAAATGGCGTGGGCTCATGGCACACTCTTGCCAACCTTTACATAAATACACAACCTGTGGGGGTGTGGGGAGATAGTCACACTGGCAAAGACAAGCTGAGGAGTTGTACGGGCTAACGCAGCGCAATGGGAAACCAAATTACTAGAGACTTTGGACTTGTGCTCACAGCGGCTAGTCCCTGCTGCCCCTCCTATTGCAACAGCTACACTCGATTTTTAGCACACTAGTTCAATTGGAGCTAGCACGGATATACCTCCTCCAACCAGAATCTACACCTCCAGCTCCAGATAAGTGTAGATGTACCCTGAGAGTTTTACACAGACACCCATCACCTTCTATCTATGCCTCCCATCCTACCTACGGCAGGATCTTAATTTTAAATAGCAATCACTCCGCCAGGTTAGTGTTATTCACCTATCCAAACGGAGCGGGCTGCCCCGTGGAATAACAGCTTTGAAAATGTAACCTTGAAAGCTACTCTTTGTTAGCCTGCCCGAAGCATAAGCAGCACATGCCATGGAATGCCATGGGGCAGAGGCTTTGCGGATGTGAATTAATACGGTTCCACGAAATCAGTCAGTGTTGCCAACTCTCATGAGTTTATCACGAGCCTCATGATATTTGGTGGGGTTTCTTAAAGCCCCAGCTCCCGGAGTCAAGTGATTACGCCAGAATCTCAGCTTTCATTGAAACAAAAATTAAATTCCTAGACTGCCTGGTTGTGGAGAAAACCTGCCCCCTAAAGCCTCAACTAGCAGAAGGCAAATCAATAGAACTCAAAACATATTAGCAGCAGTGAAATGCAATGCTGATTGCTCTTGGTGTTCTCTGATGTAGCTTGTTCTCCTGGGAATCGTACACTATGCATTAGAAAAAAATATTCTTACTATTTGTCCATCAGTCGCTTCTCCAAGCAGCCCCCCAAAGGTAATCACGGGGGACATGCAGGCACAGTATAGAAAGAGGAAAGACGCCAAGCACTGCAAGCTCAGAGCGTCCCTGAAGTCACTCCAGAACCAAGGAGCTTTTCGTTTCACATCCATGATCAAACCACCAAAGAGCCTGCAAAAAAGAAAAGAAAATGATATTTTTTCCCCCTATTGGAGACAACAATGGCAGATTTTCTTTTTTAAACAAGAGACAAGCAATGCTGTCTTGTAAATTCTCTATGTTGCAAGCCACCCTACACCTTGCTCTGACACTATTCATAATGAAATGATGCCTCGCTCCAATGCTTTTCATCAGACCTTAAAGCGCTTTACACAGGAGGGAAGTGTCAGTAACCTCATTTAAAGATGGGGAAACTGAGGCACATAGCGAGGAACTGACTTGCCCGAAGTCACCCAACAAGCCAATAATAATGAGGAGTTCCAGTGTTGTTCAAATAATTGTTTTCATCCCACAGCAAGAGAAATCGGGATACAACAACGCCCCTGGTTGTGATTAAACCTAGGATCCCTACATCTTAAAGCATAAGCTGCTACTGCTTGACCTAAAGAACCAGCCGTTAGGATGGAAAGATAGGTAGGTACGATAGCCTGGTGGATAGGCCACTAGTCTAGGGGGAAAGAACCGCACTCGATCCCCAGCTCAGCCAGAAAACATCCTGCGTGACGGTGGATAAGTCACCTAAGGTATCCTGCATCTCATTTCCCCATCTGGAATATGGCGACAGTCCTTCTCTGCCTAGCAGAGATGCTGGGAAGATAAAACCCATTAGTCATTGGGATATACTCAGATACTACACTAAAGGGGGTCATATAAGCATGGAAGCCCAGGGACAGTTGCAGGACCTCTCTACATGGTCTAGCCACTAGAGGGAAACAAAGAGCCACATCAGGCTAATGCGAGTTGCCCCTAAGTTTTGCTCCTCCTTCCCCCGTGGAAAATTTTGACAAAAAAATGATTTTTCCCCCTTTTTTGATTAAAAAAATTCTGAGAAAAATCTCAGCTTTCCTGTGAAATATTGAAATCCTAAGTATTTTTATTTTAAAAGTGCCTCATGGGCATTGTAGTTCAGCTACGTTATGTTCTCATTCTCCTATAGAGGCCCGGCACTCTCGCAGGCCTGCATCTCCCATGCTACAACACCACCCCGAATTGCTATGATGCAGCCACGCTCCTCAAAAGGGGGAGAAAGTGGTGCATCATGGGAGATGAAGTCCAACCAGAAAGCTCCAGCCAGAAAGGAGACTGGCAGCATAAGCCACCCAAACTACAACTCCCACGAGGCACCATCTTGAAAGGAAATATTTTGGTTTTCAGGTACAATATTTAGGTTTTCAATTTGGTGCCAAAAAGTCAATGTTTTCCCTTAAGAAAACCTTCCCATTTTCCAACCAGCTCTATTGTCAAGGCTTATATTCTTCCTTTAATCATTATAATATAATATATGGAGATATACCTATCTCATAGAGCTGGAAGGGACCCTGAAAGGTCATCAAGTCCAGCCCCCTGCCTTCACTAGCAGGATGAAGTACTGATTTTGCCCCAGATCCCTAAGTGGCCCCCTCAAGGATTGAACTCACAACCCTGGGTTTAGGAGGCCAATGCTCAAACCACTGAGCTATCTCTCCCCCCACCCTGGTGGTATCTGACTCAAATTAAGGCTCTTTATCCAAATGTTCCTACCTACAGCTATGCGAGATACGGTGCATTACTGGTCATAAACCACGTTGCCTGGTGCAGGAAACACACTGTCTTTACTAAGCAGTCCTCTTCAGCGATTCTTGTAGTTTGTGTTTGTTAAGAGCTCCACTGAGTTACACAACAAGCTTGATTGGTCCTACAAAATCCAGGAACTACTCTACTTAGACTGGAGCATCATCATATACACCTTATCTATTAACCAATTGATAACGAATTAACTAATTAGTTGATAACTAATTGATAACTATATAAACTAATATACTACACCTCTCAATTTTAGAGTGGTCTCAGGACAAGCATTGACCCACATCGATAAATTTTTCCTCCCCATAAGCCCATTTCCGAAACAAAATATTTTCATTTTTCAATTGAAAAGGACTTTTTGTTTAGAAATGTCCTTTACTTTTATTTTTAAGACATTCACATGTGTGAAAAAAATTGCTTCAACTTAAACAAAACACTTCATTCAACCCAAAATTAATGTTCTAGACTTTTCAATTTGCCAAAAAAAAAAATTGTGCCAACTTGAAACCTTTTTAGCCCTGACTTTAAAAAAAAATTATTATTTATTTGTATTCTCTTAGCATGTCAGACCCCCTGTTGCGCAAGGTGCTGTACAAACACAACAAAAAGACAGGTGACAGCCAACCAAAAAAAAATCCATTATTCGCAAAGCTCTAGGGTGAACTTTAAGGAGAGGCAGATGAATGTTAAATCTTGCCGCACTAACCTTCCCGTTCGTTCAAGTTCGGGTCCACTGTGCTGTTCTGGCTCAGTATGGCAAGCCGTGCCATTAGGGACACCTGGCATCTTCCTCTTGTCCTGTTAAAACAGAAACACAAGAGCGAGATCTTTGTGGTGTTTGCCTCTAGATCCCAGGCATCTGATTGTAAGACACTCTTCCGTGCTTAGTGGAGTGTGCAGGAACTGGGTCGTATTCCCTGGGTACATGTATATACTGCTGCTCTGGTAGGTTCTGGTGGCTTCTGCCATAACAGAAAGGCCCACTAGAGAGCTACCAAACTATTTAAAGGGGTACTACCCAATTCCTATACACTACACTAAGGCCTTGGTCTTACAAACACTGATGCATGCAGTTAATTTTATGCTGTCAATGGCGCTACACACACAAGTAAAGTGATACTCATGCGTAAGCAGTGGCGGATTAGTCATAGGCCCAGGGACCCCAGCCAATCGGGGGACCCCGGAAAAATGGGTACCCCCCATGCCCCGACCCCGCTCCCGCCACCCGCCCGGCACTCCTATGGGGAGCGGGGTTGGGGCACGGTGGCTTGCCCCGCTCTGCCCGCCCAGTGCTCCTGCCAGGGAGCTGGGGAAGCCCCTGCGTCCTGATCCCGCTCCCCAGCAGGAGTGTTGGGTGGGCAGGGGAAGCCCCCACGCCCCGACCCTATTTCTTCGGCAGGAGAAGCTCTCCTGCCGACATACCGCTGTGCGCACAAGCGGTTATGTCAGTGTAATTTACGTCGCTCAGGGGAGTAGCTTATTCACACTGTTTCTTTCACATTCCATTTTACCCAGGGTGATCAGCCGTCCTGACATTAGGGGCTTTGTCTGTGCCCTGGTCTACGCTGAGGGGTGGGGAGAGGGGGATCGATCTAAGTTATGCAACTTCAGCTACGTGAATAATGTAGCTGAAGTCGACGTACTTAGATCAACTTACTGTGGTGTCTTCACTGCGATGAGTCAACTGCCGCTGCTCCCCCATTGACTCTGTCTGCGCCTCTCACAGCACTGGAGTACAGGAGTCGACGGGACAGGGCTCGGGGGCCGATTTAAAATCAATCCCCGCGGGATCGATCG
Source organism: Trachemys scripta elegans (assembly GCF_013100865.1). Taxonomy (NCBI): domain Eukaryota; kingdom Metazoa; phylum Chordata; order Testudines; family Emydidae; genus Trachemys; species Trachemys scripta. The sequence goes on along the minus strand of NC_048313.1, from coordinate 18,115,870 downwards.
CTGCCCGCCGATCCGGCAGGTAGTGTAGACATACCCTTAGATATGCAACTAAACCTTCATTCCCCGAAAATAAAAATTGGGAAAAAGTCCCAATTTTTTGCACTTGTTATCTGGTCACCCTAATTGTCTCCAGGGCAGCATTAGGACCTTGCCAATCACATCTCTACATTGAAACATCCAGCCTCATTAAGAAACTCTGCTGCAATTACTTACTGGTTTCTGTTCTTTTCTTCTGACTTGCATACAGTGCTCTGCCATCAATTACACAACCAGATACAGAATTAAACAGCCCCAAACTCCCGCTGCACAAATGAACCCCTACCTGACTTTGTACTAACAGATACACTTTGCACCAGGCATAAAAGATGAACACAACCAGTTTATTTTGGACTGGTTTTTAGATCCAGAGCTGAGGGTCTCTCATACAGAACAGTGTTCCACCAGCCCCTCTCTTTGGAATCCAGCCTGGCCGTTTCTGCTATCTAAGTACTTATACGGCCAACATTACTGTAGTAGAGACAGCTCATGGTGTCCGACACCATCAGGGGGTCGAGAGACATTTATACGGAACACATCCCAGGACACCGTCAAAACCACATTGAGTAATCGAGACCGCCGACCAGGGAAATCACCCACTTCCTTCCCTGACGAACCGAGGGACGCACCCCACCCATGTACTTATCCGCTACACCGATATTGACTTGGACTCTTTATACATTCCATGGGTGGCGTACCCGAGCCCACTTATCCACTGACCCTCTAAAAACTCCCGCACCCCAATCTGGGTCTATGCTGGTTATGTGAAATGTATGTATTTCTTCATCCTTGTAACCGATCCCTGTAATCCCTCACAACTCAAGCCTGACCCCAGATGTACAGTACCTTCCCTCTTAACTTCTGTATATTTAATTTCAAACATTAACTTTAATAAAATTTTTAAATCTGCATGTCTCACAATCTTTCCTGTATTTATCCTCACAACCCCTCTGTGAGCTAATGAAGTGCTCTGATCAGGGCTTGGTGTTTGTCACGGAGGTCACAGGAAGTCACAGAATTCTGCAGCAGCCAGTGTGGCTGACCCCAGGGCTGCCCAAGCAGCTGGCCCCAGGGACCACCCGAGCAACAGCCGATGCAGCTGGTCCTGGAGACCGCCTGAGCAGCGGTCCCGGGGTGGCCGGAGCAGCGGCTGGTCCCCTGGGGGGCTCCCCCCACGGTGGTGACCAGAACAGCCGCTGGCTACCCCCTGGCCGCACGCCCCCCGGGACTCCCCTGTGCAGCTGGTGCCATGGGCCCCCAGGCCTCTCCTCGCAGCAGCTGGTGCTGTGTGCTTCCCCCTGGCAGCGACGCCCCCAAGATTCAATCAGGGGTATTTATGGTATAAGTCATGGACAGGTCACAGGCTGTGATTGTTTGTTTCTCGTCCATGACTTTTACTAAAAATACCCATGATTAAGTCGTAGCCTTAGCTATGATCCCTATTTTAGAGACGGGGAAACTGAGGCAGAGAGAGGGGAAGTGACTTGCCCCAAGCGTGGGTGACAGTTGCAGAGCCATGAACAAAACCTAGGTCCCATCCTGTGCTCTGTCCAGTATGACATGCTGCTTCACAGGGGTCTCATTTGTACAGTTCCTGCTCATACATCCCCATCAGCCATTCTAGTCTCTCTCTCATTCTGGAAGTGAAAAATATTACCTACCTGGGAAGGTACATTTTTCGGTGGTTCAATTCTAATCGATGGATCCCATTCTCCAGGAGGCAATACCGTCACCTGATCCAGGAATTCATCAATACCAGCTACAAGGTCACCACGGTCTTTGGCTTTATAAGCAACGTCATGGAAAATCTACAAATAAGAGAGTAAGGTTTAGGCATGCTTAGTTTAGGAAGGGGAAACTGAGGCACAGAAAGCTGGCGTGGCCTGCCTTTGGGGGGTTAGACTAGATGACCCTTGCAGTCCCTTCTAACCCTATGATTCCATGTTGCACAGCAGGTCAGAGACAGAGCAGGGAACTAAAAACAGTTCTCCTGAATCCCAGTCGAGTGCTTTATCCACTAGATTGCACTGCCTTGCTTGAGTAATAACAAAAAGATAATAATAATGGGCCAGATTGTCAAGTGCTAGTTGACTAGAGCTGGTCAGAGAATGAGGTTTATTCCCAGAGAAAATTTCAAGAGCTCAGTGAAAAAAAAAATATTTTGATTCTGAAATGCCACCGATTTGCCTCATGGGAATTGTAGTGTGGTTGCCTCATGCTCCCATTGTCCTGTAAAAGCCAGGTTCTCTGGTCAGACTACATCTCCCATGATGCACCATGGCCTCCCCTCTTGGACAATCACTGGCAGTGGTGCATCATGGGAGGTGTAGTCTGCCTGGGGAACCCAGCACATAGAGGAGAATGGGAGCCTGAGGTGCTTGAACTACACGTCCCATGAGGCATTGCAGTGGCATTTCAGAGTCAAAATATTTCAGAATTTGGCTGTTATATTTCAACTTTTAACTAAAATATTTCCACTTTCAGACATTCAGTTTTTCAACGAAATCTCAGAATTTTCCTCAGAACACACTTTTTGTAAAACATTTTGTTTTGTTGAAATTACACTCAACCTTCCATCAAAAAACAGTTTCAATGGAAAATTTTCAGACAGCCTATTTGTCACCCACAATCAGGGCCATTATGCAGAGTTGTTGAAAAGCCGGATGCTTATTTTGACGCCTAAATGGGGGCTGAGCTATTTTGCAAATGTGGATTTTGACTGCTGCTGGGGAAGAGAACAAACTTCCCTAGTGTTACACACCCATCCTGATCTCATTCTTCATCTTATCCGTCTGGAAACAGACAGTACAACATGCCCTTAAATCCTGGGCTGAAAGACAGAATGATTTAGAAGAGGGCAGAAAACAAGGAAACGCAAAGGAGAAGAGCTGAAATGGTCACTTGTGCAATACCGTACCTCATCTGTCATGAGGGTGGCCATTGACCTGCCAATCTCATGGTACTGTTGTGCTTTCCCTTCTGGTCCCAACAAGATAAATAAGAACCTGGACACAGAAAACAGAAAAAAAAATGCCTTTATTAAATGGTGGTAAAGAGCAAAAAGAAACCGCCTGAAGTTTCCAAAGGGATCCGCACAATAAATCAGCTTCAATGGGAGTTAGCACACAATGCTCATGGACTTGCAATGGGAGTTAGGGCTGGTCTACACTGGGGGAGATCGATCTAAGATACGCAACTTCAGCTACGCTATTCACGTAGCTGAAGTCGAAGTAACTTAGTTCGATTTACCTGTCCGTCCTCACGACGGCAAGTCGATTGCCGCGGCTCCCCTGTCGACTCTGCTTACTCCTCCTGCTGAGGTGGGCTATGGGCGTCAATTCGGGGATTGATTTATCGCGTCTAGATGAGACGCGATAAATCAATCCCCGATAGATCGATTACTACCCGCCAATCCGGCGGGTAGTGTAGACGTGGCCTTAGGCACATTAATGCCTCTGAAAAGCTCTCCCTTTAAGTGTATTGCTTCTGTAAAAACTTCACTTCACCCACTGGGTGGAGTTCATTCGGAACCCGTACCCGTGCACTAAGCTAATAAAAGGCATAAGAGAAAAGCTGGCCTGAGTGTACTGGGACTTTCCATAGAATTTTTTTTATCTGATTTGAATATATATACATAATTTAATTTAATTTTTTTAATATTTTTTAATTTTAAAAAAAAAGGTAAAGTGTTTTTTAACATCCTTACCTCGTTGGGATCGGGACTTCCGTCATGCCTGAGAGAAGGACGGCTGGCGTCAGACGCACAAACGCCACCATGGGACGAAGGAGGAAATCCAACTCTCCCACTAGAACGTTGGAAGCTTCTGCTCCGGTAGGAATTTTCTTCATGAAATGAAGCTCCGCCTAGTTATGAAGAAATAATTTTTAGACAATTAGGAGTCACTCCTCCAGATCAACAACTGCACCTTCGAGGCCTGCTCTCTACACAGGTGTTATATCGGTTTAATTATTCTGGTTGGAAGGGGTGCTTTTCTACTGAAATCATTAAATCGATACAACCGTAGCGCGGATGCAGTTGTACTGTTATAAAGGTGCCTTAGGACTTGTTTCCATGGGAAAGTTTTTTCTGTATAATCTAAGGAGAAGAGATGAGCTAATATTTGATATTATGTTCGGGGTGAGGAGGGGAGGCAAACCAAAAAAAATCTGAAACAAAATTCAGTTCAGTTCCTATCAAAAACTAAACGTTTTTTATATTTTTTTAATGAAACGAAGAAAAAAAAATCATTTCGGTCAAAGAAAACTTTTTGGTTGATCTGAAACTAATAGTTTCGTTTCATTTTGGGTCAACCAAAAATGTTTTGTTCAACCCAAAATGAAAGTCTTTGGGGGTACTTTTGTTTTGGGACATTTGGGGGTATTTTGACTTTTTTTGAAAAAATTTTTTGTTTCTGTTGAAACTATTTGCCAAATTCAACTCAAATTTGTGAAGAGCGTCACCACCTGGAAAAATGGCAAATTTACTATTTTTCAAAAAACCTTCACCTGGCTCTAACAACGAGTGAATTTAAATCTATATAGTTATTCCAGTATAACCTCCCATGTGGAATAAGCATCACACGTCAATGGTTGATCTCAGTGGACAAATGGTTAAGGCAATATGGCCCTACCCAAGGGCCAAACCAAGTTGTAAGAACTCATGAACAGATTTTCAAGTTCTCAGAAACCACAATTAGGATCTGATTTTCAAAATAACTCAGCTCCCATTTAAGCATCTAAATAAGGATGTCTGTCAAAGCACTGAGCGCTAGACCTGTGCAAATAATCAATTTTTTGGTTTGCTGGCCAAACCAGAAAAAATTGGGAGCAAATAATTGTTTCGGGTCACATGAAATATTTTGTTCAACCTGAAAGAAACTTTTTGTTTCATTTTTTGGAACTGAGGTAAAATTCAAAAGGAAAAGTTGTTTCCAATCAAAATGAATCAGTCAGAAAATGTCAAAACCAAAAAATTTGATTTTTTTTCCATTTTTTCCCCAACTGAAACATTTCAGCAAATTCAATACAAATACACAAAAGGTTTCAGACAACCCAAATCTGTATTTTTTTAGCCAAAAAAAGTTTTGACTAAAAAATGTCACCAATTCCTACTTCGCCCCCATTATGAAATTTATGACCAGTTTTTTCAAGCGGGCTCCTCACCCAGTATGCTGAGCTCTCGAAACATCTGGCCCCATCGAATTATGCACATTGCTTGTATTTACCTTGACTGACACAGCCACACGTAGCATCTCACCTTGCTTAAATCCATAGGACTAGTGTCGTGGGTCACTCCGTTTTTAATTTCTAGACTGGTAGTGCCAGGTTGAGGAGACAGCGTGTGCATTGCTAAAAGAAAAAGATAACAGAAAGCCAAAGGAAGCATGTTTCCTCTGTACCAATTGTGGCAAACACACACTGTTGCAGGACAGTAGTTAGTACTATGTGATGTACTGACCAGCATTGTATTTGCATGAATGCTAAGTAATCACACACTGCTCCCATTAGCTAAAAGGACACTAGAGCAAACATATTAATAGCTTTTGAGCTGCCCAAGACCAGCTCCTTCTCCCAAGGTCCCGTAATGAAAAACCAAAATAACTAAAGAGAAATAAAGAAAATAAAACCCTTATAGAAACTTCCTCCCAATTTCCCTGAGTCCCATTACAAGAAGTCTTCTTATTTTGGGGCGTCTTGATAAGTGATAGCTTCATGCGTTTTACAGAATCACCTCTTATTTCTAATACATGTTAAAGGCTATAGTTTCACTGCAGGAAAAGGTGTATTTTTTACGAGACCTGGGTAGTTTTGACGTCAGTGTAGCTATTTGAGGTTAGCTGTATACCCCTCACCTAAAGTGCATCGTCTCCACTAAGATTTTACATTGATACTTATCAAAGGGGTAGCCGTGTTAGTCTGTACCCACAAAAACAACAAGGAGTCCAGTGGCACCGTAAAGACTAACATAAGCTTTTCGTGGGTTGCATCTGAAGAAGTGGGTTTTTTACCCATCAATGCTTATGCCCAAATAAATCTGTTAGTCTTTACTGATACTTATGACACAGCGATCAGCATTGCATGAACACCAAGGACTCAAAACTACCATGCAGTGCTTGAAATTGAAACAGAGCATTTTGTTTGGCCTGAAATAAGGTGGGTTTCTTTTTTTACTTTTTTGCTTTGCAAAAATTGCAAAATATTTCATTTTGCAGGAGGGTGACCAGATGTCCCGATTTTATAGGGACAGTCCCGATTTTTGGGTCTTTTTCTTATATAGGCTCGTATTACCCCCCACCCCCATCCCGATTTTTCACATTTGCCGTCTGGTCACCCTATTTTGCAGTCAACCCACAATGATTTTTTTAATCATGATGTAAAAAACCAACGCCGTTTTTTTCCAGTGAAGTCATAGATAACTCAGCTGGGACTTGTGCTCCTAGGTGATTTAGGCCTTTTGGAAAATCCCACCTCAAAGGGTCAGGCTGTCTGAAGGCGCGACCCAGAAATCCTCACCCGTTTTGTCTAGTAAGTGTGGATCCGACTGCTTCTTGCTGACGTCAGTGAAAGAGCGGACAATCGGAAGGAGGTTGTTCCTCTTCTTCTCGTTCTGGTGGTGATGCTTTTTTAAGAGGGCATCCCGGACACTCTCTCTCATTCTTTCATCAAACTCACTGCTTGGTTCCTGCTGATCCAGGATCATATCTGTGGGGGGGAGGGGAAGCAATTCTCTAGCTTGCAAAAAGTGCAGATTGTGTCCCTGATGAATGTCCATGTGCTAAATGTACAAGCCAATAGGAAGGGTGGAACAGTGATTAGGGCGCTATTCTAGGACTGAATTTGTGTACCTGCTCTGCCACACACTTGCTGTGTGACCTTGGGCAAGTCTCTCTATGCCTCAGTTACACCTGTAAAATGGGCTAATAGCATTACTCTACCTACCAGGGGGAGTTCTGAGGATAAATGCATTAAGGAATGGGAGGTGCTCAGAAAACAGCAGTATATGTACCGTAGACAGAACTAAACATGCCCTCAAACTATTCTTATTTAGCTCTGTGCTGAGAAAGACTTCATGGCCACAGCAATCACTGAATTACACTTCCACAATGTCCCCATATGATGGGGAGGTAGTGGAATCTCTTTCCTTAGAGATTTTTAAGGTCAGGCTTGACAAAGCCCTGGCTGGGATGATTTAGTTGGGAATTGGTCCTGCTTTGAGCAGGGGATTGGACTAGATACCTCCTGAGGTCCCTTCCATCCCTGATATTCTATGATTCTATGAAGGACTATCCCCATTTCACTCATGGGGAAAACGGAGGTACCACACAGATTAAGTGCCCCCTTCAAGCCCTTGCCTGAGCTGAGAATTAAACCTTTCCCCTTTGTTTCCTGGTGAAGATTCCCAAGATCATCCTTCCCCTCTGCAAACCACCCCCTCGTGTTCGTATTGCAGTCGTGCTGACAGCATGCTTTCCAAACACCGAGGAAGAGAGAGGGTGAGACTGTAACTTCGGTGGAGCCCGGACTCACTCCAAGAACCACTACAGCCCCAGACAGCCAGCAAACAGCGGTGGGACAAAACCTGTGATCGTCTCAACCCACGATGAGCCGGGAATAAGCACGCCTCCTAGGAGAGCGTTACTACTGCCAGACGGAAGAGCCAACCAATGCCGACGCGATCTTATTTAGGGAGACATTGTAGCATTGTTAATACGTCTTTGGGTATGCCAGCGCAGCTGCTGGGAATGTATTTCCTAGCATGGATAGACAGACACACGCTGGTTCTGCTCGAGTTAGCGTGCTAAAAGTAGCAGCGTGGCCATGGTGGCACGCGCAGTGACTCTGGCTAGCCATCTGAGTACATACCCAGGGGATAGGGCTTTTACTCAGACAGCTAACTCAAGCAGAGCTAGCACACGTGTGTCTAACCATGCAGAGAAGCACACTCCCAGCCACTGTGTAAACATATCCTTTGTCTTTCAACGAAGGCAGGGATTTTTCTGTGCTAAAAAGTCCCTGCGAAACGATTATTCACTGCTGAGCTAATGCAGTTATTATTCCCCATCCTCAGTAATGCAGTTTTCTTTCCTGATTGCATTGCTCTACACATTTAACCAAATTATAACCAGTCTATAACTGGCTTCCCTGAGATTTCTTGGATAATTGACTGTAACTGGCAGTGCTCGGGGAGGAATGTGCTAAGAACGGATCTGACATCACCAGACCTTGGAAGAGTTTGAATGGAGACCTGCCAGTCAAAAATAATTTCTACAAAGCTGCTTCCTCAATTACCCTCAATTATCTCCTCAACAGAAATGTATTACTTGGCCATCTGCCAAAGGAACCCTGGCTTTGAAAGTTAGGTCTTGTCTACATATTGCAAAATAAAGTAGGGACTGAATATAAAGTGCAATAGCTATTCTATGTGGACACGCCTATTCCACAGTAAGGTTTTATCTACATGGGGAGTTATTCCAAACTGACTATTCTGATTTATTCTGAATCGTCTCAATCCACTTTGGAAATGGATTAAGGTAATGCGGAATTAGGATTGGTCCACATATGAAACCCAATCCAAAATAAGATTGGGGCATGAATTTAAAGAGGATTAACTATTCCTGATTATCTTCATGTGTGGATGCTCTTACCCCAGAGTAAGAATGCAATATTCTGAATTATTTATAATGTACTTATCTTAATCCAAACTATTTGAATTAAACTAATAAAAGTGTCCACTCATGGCTAATTAAACTAATAAAAGTGTTCAATCAGGAATAGTTATTACACTTTAAATTTATACCTTACTTTATTCCGGATTAATTTTCATGTGTACGCAAATGCTAAGAGTGCCTTTTTGCAGTTTAGCTTAATCCATTTTCAAAGAGGATTAAATTAAACCAGATACAAGCACCCTTGGTGTGGAATAAAAGTGTCCACATGGGGAGTTAGAATAGCTATCCTGCAATAGCTATTCTGGACTGTTTTCCTATGTAGATAAGCCCTTAAAGAACTTGCATAGTTCACACAGATTCCCACATCTTAAAACGTTTTTTGCCGCCCCAAGCACGGCAGGCAGGCAGCTTTTGGCAGCGCGCCTGCGGGCGGTCCACTGGTCACGTGGATTCGGCGGTATGCCTGCGGGAGGTCTGCCGGTCCCGCGGCTTCGGCGTACCCACCGCCGAAGACACAGGACTGGGACCTCCCGCAGGCATGCTGCCGAAAGCCGCCTGCCTGCCGCCCTCACAGCGACTGGCAGGCTGCCNGTGTCCACATGGGGAGTTAGAATAGCTATCCTGCAATAGCTATTCTGGACTGTTTTCCTGTGTAGATAAGCCCTTAAAGGACTTGCATAGTTCACACAGATTCCCACGTCTTAAAACGTTTTTTGCCGTCCCAAGCACAGCAGGCAGGCAGCTTTCGGCAGCACGCCTGCGGGTGGTCCACTGGTCACGTGGATTCAGTAGCATGCCTGCGGGAGGTCTGCCGGTCCCGCGGCTTCCGCGTACCCGCCGCCGAATTGCCGCCAAAGACACAGGGCCGGGACCTCCCGCAGGCATGCTGCTGAAAGCCGCCTGACTGCCGCCCTCACAGCAACTGGCAGGCTGCCCCCCGTGGATGGCCGCCCCAAGCACAAGCTTGCTGCGCTGGTGCCTGGAGCTGCCCCTGCTTAAAACAGAATAAATTTAGGTTACTTATTTGTAACAAATAGTTTATTCAATGAATTTTACCTCTTTTTCTGACCCCAAATGGTCCAGACATACACTTCTAGTACAACAATAGCATGTTAACCTATTAGACTCATTTCTGTTATCTGAAGTTATTCTCCAGATTATTTCTCTGAATAATGGTAGGTCTGTAAAACATGAGAGAATTTGATATTTGAAAGGTGCACTCTTTTGATTGTCACATGGTCTGTTTCTGGACCTTGATTAGATGAATGTAATCAGGATTTCAGGGTGGAAAAATCATGATTCCAAATCTAAAGTTCGGTTTCTGTGCATATTCTAATATATTTGCTTAACATTTGCTGTTTTGATGACATCCCTACCGAGGATTTTGCAGGAACAAACATGGTGCAAAGAGAATTTATTTCATTCAAAAACGCACAAGGATATTCCCCGAAGCTTTTTTCTCCGACATGACACAGCTGATCGCTCAGTAGAGCAGTACCTGCAATTTCCTCGATGCTGTTGGCGCACATATCCAGAAGGACAGTCCCGTTCATGATGCAACTCCTCAGCTCAAAGAGGCTGTGTAATGAAAGTGTCGCTACATAGGGCTTGCTCCAGCGTTCTCCTCCATCCTCCACGTCCTCTTCGAACTTCAGCCACCTGGAAGCACGGCAAACCAAACACCAATAAATACCGGCAGCGACCAGTTCCCGTGAAAAGACTCTTAAGCAGGTGTGGCAGAGATACGGAGCTGTGTATGAAATCTACCCCATAGACAACTCAATTAACGGTTCAAAGCTGGAGAAGGGAAGATGATCAAGTGCACGTTTTGTTTTTTTAAGCAGCTGATACAAAAATTTTCACCAGATCTAAGCGTGTGCTGAAGGGTCTATTTTATATTTATTTTACATAGGGCACATCAGCTGCTGGGATTGGACGACAGGGGATGGGTCACTTGATGGTTGCCCTGTTCTGTTCATTTACTTTGAAGCATCAAGCATTAGCCACTGTCAGATGAAAGGATACTGGGCTAGATGGACCATTGTTCTGATCTAGTCTGACCATTCTCCTCTTCTTAGTATAGTGCACAAACGCCTCAATCTTTAAAGCATTTGTCCTCGCAACATCCATGCCTTTCTATCTTATATGGTGCCCATTATCCTAGTACATAAGCACCTCTCAGTCTTTAATGTATTTAGCCTCCCAAGCCCCTGTGATGCAGGGCATCGCTACCGTCCCCATTTTACAGATGGGAAACTGAGGCAGAAAGAGACTAAGTGACTTGCCCAAGGTCACACAACAAGCCTGTCTCAGAGCAGGGATATGAACCCGGGTCTCCCATGTGTCCGGGCTAACACACTGATCACTGGACCATCCTGCCTCCCCACGTCTGTATATCAACATGCCTGCCTTTGATTCTTCCACATGCTGTTATTACATAGGAGGTGCATGAAAACGCAGAGGTGCTGTGCTATATACAAGGGATCTGCATCATATCTTCCTCCCCCACCTCTTTACCAAGTCACACTCTGGAAGTGACAGACTATGAAAGCCCCGTCTAGCAGCAGCATCTCTTCTTCAAGCAGGTGGTATCATTGGGCAGCACCTCAAGGAAATGGTCCCAAAAACACAGCCTGATGGGAGGTCATGAAAACACATTCAGTTTCATTGAGCCGGTGGGGTATATAGCTTTGTGTCACCTGGCCGTTTCCTTCCATTCGGCATCTTCTCCTTCTTTCACACAGATTTCATCCAGCTCTGTGAACAAATCATGGGGAACGTGCTCCTCGTCCTCCTCCATACCAAGGATAAACTGAACTCGCTGAGACGGGGTGTCTAATTAACAAACAGTTAAAGAGGCATCTGCTGTGACCAGGTTACGCCATTAAAGAAATGCCACATTTAAGAGGAAGAGGTTGCTCATGGTTATATGTATCAAATAGAAACATCACGCCAAAGATACTTGGTTTCAAACCAACCCACATGTCAGAAGCCAAATATAAAATTCATAGGCACCGACTTCATGGCTGGAGCACCCACAGAAAAAAAAATAGTGGGTGCTCAGGACCCATCGGTGGCCCAGCCAATCAGCTCCTCTCCCTCCCCCCGCAGCACCTCCAGTCCGCTGCAGATCAGCTATTCAGCGGTGCGCAGGAGGCACTGGGGGGAGAAGGGGTGGGGCGAGGCGCTTGGGGGAAGGGGTGGAACGGGGTGGGAAAGGGCAGGGTCGGCCCTTGGGGGACTGGGTGGAGTGGGGGCAGGGCCTGGGGCAGAGCGTGAGTCAATCACCCCCTGGGAAATTAGAAAGTCAGCGCCTGGGATAAAATTTGTATTAGATTTGTAAAAAATTGAATTATTTGGAACATGAGCTCTTTGGGGCAGAGATTCTTGTTCTATGTTTGTACAGCACTAGCACAACAGGGTTCTAGCTCACGACTGGAACGTCCAGACGCTACCGGCATAGCAAAATAATTAATAATAATAAAAGGAGAAGAAGTAGAAGGAAAAATTCGAAACATTTGATTTACAGGCGTTTTAAATAAATGCAGGTGCCGAGCAAGTACAAATCTGGGACAAAGATACTATCACATCTCCAAAAAGAGGGCCCACATTTACATGATGTTGTTTGCATGAGACATTACAGCAAATAGATTTACATAAAACACAACGGAATAAAGCCCTGGTGTTTAGTATTGTCATGGCAACACCTCAAATTCCCTATTGAGTTTGGTCCTAAATACATCATAATGTTAGTGACCTTTCAGTTAATGCCGCTGTCTTTTCCACTAATTCATACGTCCCCATCTCACCTCACCCCTACTCCTGGAGTATCAAATGAAAGATACTGGAGGTAATTGGCCCGCGCTACTCAGCACTGGCAAGACCTCAGCGGGAGTATTGCGTCCAGTTCTGGGCGCTGCACTTTAAGAAAAATGTGGACAAATTGGAAAGAGCCCAGAGAAGAGCAACGAAAATGATAAAAGATTAGAAAATGTGACGTATGAGGAAAGGTTAAAAAAAATGGCTACGTTTAGTCTTGAGAAAAGAAGACTGGTTGGGAGCGGGGACATGATAGCAGTTTTCAAATATGTTAAGGGTTGTTAGAAAGAGGACAGCAATCAATTGTTCTCCACATCCACTGAAGGTAGAACAAGAAGTAATTGGCTTAATCTGCAGCAAAGGAAATGTAGGTTAGATATTAGGAAAAACTTTCTAACTATTCAAGGAGGATAGTTACGTACTGGAATAGATTTCCAAGGCAGGTTGTGGAATCCCAGTTATTGGAGGGTTTTTAAGAACAGGTTAGACAAACACCTGACAGGGTATATGTGATCCTGCCTCAGTACGAAGGCCTGGACTTCAGGACCTCTCGAGGTCCCTTCTAGTCCTACCTTTCTGTGAGTCTATTATTATAAATGTATTTTGCAGATTAAAAATCCCCCAAAGAAAAGAACAGAGCCAAAAACAAGTCATAAGATAACACGACCGTTCCCAGCTTTCGCTTGGATAACTTTGCTTGTATGCTGCATGTTTCTCTTCCACCTTTCCTCTGCCTTGTCTATTTCAACTGAAAGCTTCTTTATGACAGGGACCGCTGCTTGCTATGTGTCTGTATCACACCTAGCATAATGGGGCCCCAATCCTAGTAGGGGTCCTCTGGGTGCTTCCCCTACAAATAATAAATGCTGATCATAAACTGAATTACTAGGAGTAAATTCTTGGCCCTCGTGAAGCGAACGGCAAAAGCTCCCACTCACTTCAGTGGAGCCAGGATCTCCCCTCTTAATTTCGTACACGCTAACTAGCACAAGTTTGGCTCTAACTATTTCAGAGCGAATAAAAAATTCAGATGTTGCTTTCACTGGGGTGAGATTGGGCAATGAACTTTCAAAGCCCAGTGCTCCATGTTAGCCCAAGAAGAGCAACGCCAGGCAATTTACCAACTCTTGTGGTGCATACTCCATCCTGGATAACTCTTAAATCAAGACTCTGGGTTTTTCTAACTAATCTGTTCTAAGAATTCTTTTGGGGAAGATCTCTCGCCTGTGTTATACAGGAGGTCATGCTAGATGATCATCATGGTCCCTTCTGGCATCGGAATCGATGGATCTACTAAAAAATATTTATTCCCATTACTTACATAAGTTATGCTTCCATCATTAAACGCATGCTATGTTCCCATCATACGTTAGCCTGAGGTTTTATTTACCATGAGATTCCTGCTCTTCTTCTTGAATGGCTCCCTTCGCTCGGTCTCGTTTCCTATGTTTTTGGCCATGATTCCTGTGATGTCTGTGGCTTTGTCTCACCAAAGGCATCCGTACCCCAACGTACAGCGTTCTGTGCCCTGGAACAAGGCGGAAGCATATTAGTCTGTGTCACTCTTAGCCCCACAGTGCCTGATAAGAGGAATGGTGCTCATGGTATAACATTGCTGTTCATGTAGCTGCGCTTCATAACTTATAATGTTCAAAGTCAGTAAAAAAAAAAATCACTTTAGTCAGTGTATCTCAAACTGGGGTCCGCGAGGGTACTCCAGGGGGTCTGCAGGCCCCGCTGATCAACTCCTCCCCATCCCTCCCAGAGCCTCCTGCACGCTCGGAACAGGCCCTGCTGATCAACAGCTGTTCAGCGGCATGCAGGAGGCGCTGGGAAGGAGGGGGGACCGGGCCTGCTCAGGGGAGGGGCGGAAAGAGGAGGGGAGGAGGAGGGGCCAGGGGGGAGTGGGGCTGGGAAGAGGTGAGGCAGCGGTGAGGACTTGGGGGAAGAGGTGGAGTGGGGGCAGGGTCTGTGGATAAGAGGGAGGCTTGAGGCGCCACAAAAAAAATTTAAATCAAAATGGGGATCCTCGGGTTACTAAAGTGTGAGAACCGCTGACTTAGGTCATACAATGATAGAGTTAAGCAAAAAAAATCAGAATTTCATTCCAGTGGGAAATTCCAATATTTCAGCTTCTGTTTTCATCATGAATCAGGAAAGAAAAAGTGAAATATCAAAAGTTTTCATGGACCAAATCTTTCAGGAACATTTTGATTTGGAAACATCCGTTCCAAGGCGGTTCAGCATTCGTCACTGACAGAGTTGGCAGACGACCCAAAAACTGGCAGGGTGGTAAATAATGAAGAGAACAGGCCACTGATTCAAAGAGATTGCGTGGTAAACTGCATTTTCACACAGCTACATGCACATTTATATACCTGGGGACAAAGAACACAGGCCATGCTTACAGGATGGGGGGCTCTATCCTGGGAAGCAGTGACTCTGAAAAGGATTTGCGAGTCATGGTGGATAATCAGCTGCACATGAGCTCCCAGTGTGACTCTGTGCCCAAAAGAGCTAATGCAAACTTGGGACGCATAAACAGGGGAATCTCAAGTAGGTGGAGAGAGGTTATTTTACCTGTTTTTGGCAGTGGTGCCAGCCATGAGCCCCCCAAACCTGGAGCACCCCAAATCTCTCATCCCCAGGCCCACCTCAGAGCCTGCGCCCCCAGCTGGAGCCCTCACCCCCCCACACACCCCAACCCACAGTCTCTTCCCACACCCTGAACCCCTCATCCCTGGCCCCACCCCAGAGCCTGCACACACACCCAGCCCAGAGCCCATACCCCCTTCTGCACCCCAAACCCCTACCTCAACCTGCAGCCCCCTCATGCACACCAAACCCCTCATCCCTGGCCCCACCTCAGAGCCCACATCCCCAGCCCAGAGCCCTCACCCTCCCTCAACCCGCAGCCCCCTCCTGCACTCCGAATCCCTCAGCCCCATCCCCCAGCCTGGAGCCCCCTCCTGAACCCTAAACCCCTCATCCCCAGCCCCACTCCAGAGCTTGCACCCCCAGCTGGAGCTCAAACCCCCTCCCATACCCTGAACCCCTCATTTCTGGTCCCACTCCAGAGCCCGTACCCTCAGTTAGAGCCCTCACCCCCCTCCCGCACCCCAACCCCTACCCCAGCCCAGTGAAAGTGAGTGAGAGTGGGGGAGAGTGAGCCACCGAGGGAGGGGGAATGTAGTGAGCAGGGGCGGGGACTCAATAAAGGGTGGGGCAGGGGGAGGGGTCTCAGGGAAGGGGCAGGGCTAGGGCTTTCGGTTTTGTGCATCACAGGTCTCCGGCCTGTGTTACACAGGACGTCAGACAACATGATCACAACAGACCCTTCTGGCCTCGGAATCTATGAATCTATAAACTGCATCTCCCTGTGGGGCCCCAATGGGAGACATCGTTCAGTTACCGGCTCCCCAATCTGACTACATCTCCCATGATGCACTTACACTACGCAGCTTGGTCAGAGGGCAGACCACTATGCATCATGGGAGATGGAGTCTGGCAAGTTGATAGGGTAGAATGGGGGCATGAGGCACCAAAACCGCACCTCCCAGAAGGCACTGGGGTGCCAAAGTTTAAAGTCAAACTGACTCAAAACTAAACATTTTGATTCAATTCAACAAGCTGAAATGATCTGATTCAGGTAGAACTGATCTGAAACACAATGCTTCATTTAGATGAACCCAACAGAAAATCAGAAAACATTAGCAAAATTCAAATTTTGATTGTGCAGAAACTGCATTTTCTGTGGAAAATATTTTTCCACAGAAAATTCCCAACCAGGTCTATGATAGGAAAGTTTGTGTATGAATCAAGAGTGTCAAACATACAAATCTAGCCTCCTAATTCTTTAGTCTGGACTGACAAGGTGTTGTTTGCCTTTAAACTAGGTTTATTTTGGTTTATGTTAGGCCAACTGGAAACAGGTTAAAGCTAAAGCTACCGGTTTTGGGCAGCCCCATGCCTCCGGACCCTGTGCCGCCGGCCGGGCACTTCCCCTCCCGGGCTCCGGGGGCGCAGGGTCCGGAGGCATGGGGGCTGCCCAAAGCCGGAAGCTTTAGCTTTAACCTGTTTCCAGTTGGCCTAACATAAACCAAAATAAACCTAGTTTAAAGGCAAACAACACCTTGTCAGTCCAGACTAAAGAATTAGGAGGCTAGATTTGTATGTTTGACACTCTTGATTCATACACAAACTTTCCTATCATAGACCTGGTTGGGAATTTTCTGTGGAAAAATATTTTCCACAGAAAATGCAGTTTCTGCACAATCAAAATTTGAATTTTGCTAATGTTTTCTGATTTTCTGTTGGGTTCATCTAAATGAAGCATTGTGTTTCAGATCAGTTCTACTTGAATCAGATCATTTCAGCTTGTTGAATTGAATCAAAATGTTTAGTTCTGAGTCAGTTCGACTTTAAACTTTGGCACCCCAGTGCCTTCTGGGAGGTGCAGTTTTGGTGCCTCATGCCCCCATTCTACCCTATCAACTTGCCAGACTCCATCTCCCATGATGCATAGTGGTCTGCCCTCTGACCAAGCTGCATAGTGTAAGTGCATCATGGGAGATGTAGTCAAATTGGGGAGCCGGTAACTGAACGATGTCTCCCATTGGGGCCCCACAGGGAGATGCAGTTTATAGATTCATAGATTCCGAGGCCAGAAAGGTCTGTTGTGATCATGTTGTCTGACGTCCTGTGTAACACAGGCCGGAGACCTGTGATGCACAAAA
>NC_048313.1:18044217-18064567 GCF_013100865.1 Trachemys scripta elegans | reverse complement strand
GGGGTTTGCGAACCCCTGGGGGTTCGCAGAACATTTCAGGGGGTTCGCAAGAAAAATTTCATTAATGGAGGCCTAGAGGACTCTGCTGAGACCCAGTTGCAGGGCAGACAGCCCGAGCCCCAGGGAGAGCGGAGCCGGGCAGTTTGAGCGGGCAGCCTGAGCCCTCAATATAACAGTTTTCAATGTGCAAGAGCAAGTTGAATCCCTGATAAAGAAGTTGCAGTTCTGGGGAAGTTGTTTGGAAAACAATCAAACTGAGTGTTTCAGTAATCTTCATGACTTCCTGGCAGAACATAAACTTCAGTTGGATCAGTGCACTAAAACCAATATAATTGCACACCTAAAAGGACTTTGCACAACTTTCAGGGATTACTTTCCAGCTATGTCAGGCGATAAAGACCGAATTCGCAACCCTTTTGATGATACCACTTTCTCAACACAGATATTAAACACCAAGGAAAAAGAGAAATTGATTGAGATCTCCTGTGATTACGAACTGAAAAGAAGTTTCAGAAATCTATCATTGATCAACTTTTGGCTGAGTTTAAGAAACGAGTACCCCTTTCTTGCAGTTTTGTTACCATTTTCAACAACATACTTATGCGAGAAAGCATTTTCCTCATATGCACATCTGAAAACCAAATACAGAAACAGACTTGATGCCGAACCAGACCTGAGACTTTATCTTTCTCCAGTGGTTCCAGACTTCCAAGAGCTATGCAGAGCAAAGCAAGCGAATACATCACACTGAGGAAATTTAAACTTAAATCCCTGGAAATATTCATTTTTAGGAGGGGGTTCACGAGATGTCACAATTTAGTGAAAGGGGTTCACGGGCTGTTAAAGTTTGGGAACCACTGATCTAAGGCAAAATCAGTACTTGGTCCTGTTAGTGAAGGCAGGGGGCTGGACTTGATGACCTTCCAGCTCTATGCAATAGGTGTGTATATATATATATATATATATATTTTTTTTTAAGGGAGAAATGCCATGAAGTTGAGTGTGGAGTATTATTTGTGAACGAGTCATTAATGCTGTTTTCTAAGTTTTTAGCCAATGAGAATGCAGAGGCAGTCAGTATCTGATTGTTACTGCCCGATTAGCTTTTGTCTACACAAAACCAAGAGGGGAAATTTCCACGCTCAATTATAGGCCTAATGCTCATTGACTTTAATGGATTTACAACAGATTGATACCAGTGTCACTAACAGAGAACAGACATTGGCCCATATTTGGTCACCATAAATATATAATAAGTCTTAATTGCTCTGGTTCAATTAATTTGTGGCAAAGAATCATGGTACGTATTTCTCTATTTTTCCCCCCTCAGAAACCAAAATAAAACCATAAACCAGTGTTTAAATATGAGTAATAGACACCAGCTATTAGGCAGTTACATTAGCACTTAGTCTTTGGCCTCTGAACGCACACAAGGTGTACTATTATGTTTGTGTCATTTAAGGCCTCTCAGGTGTTATCCCTAAATTAACAAACTCCCAGCTGATATCAGGAATAGGTCTGAGACAGTGCAGTAAGTGGGCAGCATGCCTTTTGAGATGGATAGCAACTGGAGCAACCTTAAGGATATTCTAAGGCCAGACTTGGCCATTGTGATCATCTCTAGTCTGACCTCCTCCTGTATACATAACAGGCCATAGATCTTCGCGAAAATAATTCCTAGAGCATGTATATATAGGATGTAATTCAGCCTACTGATTTGTACGAAAGCGGGAAAAAAATGTTACTATCACTAAAGGTTTGATCCTGCACTAGTCGAATCAATGGGTGTTTCTCCAGGGACTTGAATGGGAGTCTAGGATCAAGCCCTCGGGGAAGAAACTTAACTCAGATGGAGTCTTAACAGATGCGGATTATAATAAACAAAAAACAATTCCCTCAACCCTGAGGGAGTCTAGTCACAGATGGAGCTCTGAGGAGCTTATTCTCCTTCTGTCTGCATTCTGCCACCCTTGCAGGCTTGGCAACCATCGTTTGATTGAGGGAACACAATTAAAATAGTTTGATGGCCTTGGTCCATAGGGCCTGTCAAGGCTGTATCCCCACTTTGAACTTTAGGGTACAAATGTAGGGGCCTGCATGAAAACTTCTAAGCTTAACTACCAGCTTAGCTCTGGTCCACTGCCACCATTCCCAATGGATTCCCTCCCTGGGAAGCCTTGAGAAACTTTTCACCAATTCCCTGGTGAATACAGATCCAAACCCCTTGGATCTTAAAACAAGGAGAAATTAACCATTCCCCTCCTTCCTCCCACTAACTCCTGGTGAATACAGTTCCAACCCCCCTGGGATCTAAAACAAGGAGAAATTAACCATTCCCCATCCTTCCTCCCACCAACTCCTGGTGAATACAGATCCAACCCCCTTGGATCTAAAACAAGGAAAAATCAATCAGGTTCTTAAAAAGAAGGCTTTTAATTAAAGAAAAAGGTAAAAATCATCTCTGTAAAATCAGTATGGAAATTAACCTTACAGGGTAATCAAACATAAAGAGCTAAGAGGACTCCCCTCTAGTCTTAAGTTCAAAGTACAGCAAACAAAGATAAACACTCTAGTAAAAGGTACATTTACAAGTTGAGAAAACAAAGNCAAGGAAAAATCAATCAGGTTCTTAAAAAGAAGGCTTTTAATTAAAGAAAAAGGTAAAAATCATCTCTGTAAAATCAGTATGGAAATTAACCTTACAGGGTAATCAAACATAAAGAGCTCAGAGGACTCCCCTCTAGTCTTAAGTTCAAAGTACAGCAAACAAAGATAAACACTCTAGTAAAAGGTACATTTACAAGTTGAGAAAACAAAGGAAAACTACACGCCTTGCCTGGCTATTTACTTACAAGTTTGAAATAGGAGAGACTTGTTTAGAAAGATGTGGAGAACCTGGATTGATGTCTGGTCCCTCTCAGTCCTGAGAGCGAACGCACTCCCAAACAAAGAACACAAACAAAAGCCTTCCCCACCCCAAGATTTGAAAGTATCTTGTCCCATTATTGGTCCTTTGGTCAGATGCCAGCCAGGTTACCTGAGCTTCTTAACCCTTTACAGGGAAAAGGATTTTGGAGTCTCTGGCCAGGAGGGATTTTATAGTACTGTACACAGGACAGCTGTTACCCTTCCCTTTATAGTTATGACAGGGCCTGATTCAGCCAAGACTTTAAACACATGTTCTTTGCTGAACAGCAATGGGATTACCCATGCACTTAAGGGCTTGGTTGAATCAGGGCCATATTCAGCCTTTCATATTCAGATCTTTGTTCACGTCACAAAAAAACACCAGATGTTTGAGACCTGACTGCAGGAGGGGACTGGTGCTGGCCAAGGATGTTTGAGGTGCTGAAAGCATACTAATCTGTCTAGTAAATAGTTACATTATTGTCTGATCCAAGTGACCAGTGGGCATTTCAAGGCACATCTTGTGAACCAACAAGGCTGTAAACCGGGCTGGTCAAAAATTTTCCTTTGAAATGTTTTTACTGACAGAAAAATGGGGGTTTTGAGCAAACGAAACCTGTTGCATAAAGTGTCCGCACTCCTTGAAAATGTTTGACCTTTTGTTAGGAAAGCTGAGAAAACAAACATTTTCAGCCAAAAAAGCCAACTCTTTTGAGCCTTTTTCAGCCGAAATTTTCTCGTTTCTCATCAGAAAATTGGCAAAAAATGAAAAACAAATTAAGTTTCACTTTGCTGATGAAAAGTTGAAATTTTCCATTGCAAATTTCAATGACTTTTTTTATATATATTTTCTGTAGGGGGAAAAAATTGGCATTTTCTGGCCAGCTCTAATATAAATTATATGCTATGGTAGGGTTACCAGATAACAACTGTGAAAAAACAGGACGGGGGTGATGGATAATAGGCGCCTATATAAGAAAAAGTCACAGAAAACAGGACTGTCCCTTTAAAAACGGGATATCTGGTCACCCTATGCTATGGGAAAGCCGAGAATCTCACCTTCCCACTAAGACCAAGACCTGAGAAATGTATCCACAACAACATTCCCAGTTGGTTAGACGATTGCCAGGGAGCGCACATGCTTGTTTCTGTAATAGCCCATGTAGGCAACAGTATCCATAATAAATTCAGTAGTAAAAATAAAACCTTATGGGGGCTATTGCACATCCTATGCAGCGTCTGAACTTGCGAACATCAGCCAACACATGCTTATTCAGAAGTGACACCGCATCCATCTCAGTGAGCGCAACCCAGCCCACTAGACTGAGATGCCACCTACTCCCTCTGCAGTTAAGACAAACATGCTGAATTTAAGGTTATTTAAGGAGGAAAGGAATTGTCATGCCAATGAAAAGCATTAGATTAAAAAAAAAGTTTTTATGTCAGTGTGGACCATCTGCCTAGTCGGGGTGACTAACAGCTCCTTACAACATGACATTTAAAAATCTAACAAAGTATGATCAAAAAGTAAAGCTATTTTATGGCACTTGGACAGGGGGTTAGGCTGTGACTCAGTTAGGTAGGTGAGCATATGACTCACCATAAACCTGTGAGTAATGCTGTTGAAGTCAATGAGGCTACTCACATGCTTAAAGTTAGGCACATGCTTAAGTAGCTTGCTGGATCAGAGACCCAGAAAGGAGAGAAATGTGCTGTTTGTGTCCAAAGATGCACTCAGTGCCACTCCCCATGTGGTGCCACCCCCCACCAATGCAATGCAGCCCCACACAGACACACACACACTGGTATTGACTCATGCACAACACAAACGCTCCAAGCACTCCTCACGATTATAGTATCATATACTATTACTTTATGTAAAAGAGACTGTCGATCAGCAATACACCGAAGACGTGTTTAGTTCCTGAGAAAATCCAACTGTGCTTTATTTATTTTTTTTAATAAAATTTGCTACACTGGCCTTCAAAGCAGAAGAGATCTGGCCTTTTTCTTCTGGCAAACTCTCAGCATCCCGATGCCAGCTAGAACTTCATACCAACCAAATTTATAGCCACTCTCTTTATGCTGGCTTTCTGATACACTGCTTCCAGTAACTAAGCACTGGGTGAATATTCTCTGGACCACAAAGGAAAATAATTAAACGCCGTCCTGTCATTATTATCTGGAGTAGCCTAGCTGCTCTGTGTGTGTGTGTGTGTGTGTGTCGGGGGCGGGGGGAGATTGAAGCCATTTCTTCTGGATGTGGTTATGAAGCAAATAGGAAGGGAGAAAATTATAGGACTTTTGTCTGAACGCTTACGAGTGAACACATGAGGCTTAGCAGAGTCCTCAAAACTGGAATAGTCATTGGCTTACAGCAAAATAATCGGTCTGATTCACTGCTCTGAAACAATAGTAACTCCACCCAAGTCAGAGGCGTCACACCTGTATCAAGGCGCAATGCTGTGATGTACGTTAAGAAGTTGTCGGTCTCCGCATAGAATCATAGAATCATAGAATATCAGAGTTGGAAGGAACCTCAAGAGGTCATCCAGTCCAACCCCCTGCTCAAAGCAGGACCAATTCCCAACTAAATCATCCCAGCCAGGGCTTTGTCAAGCCGGGCCTTAAAAATCTCTAAGGAAGGAGACTCCACCAGCTCCCTAGGTAACGCATTCCAGTGCTTCACCACCCTCCTAGTGAAATAGTGTTTCCTAATATCCAACCTGGACCTCCCCCACTGCAACTTGAGACCATTGCTCCTTGTTCTGTCATCTGCCACCACTGAGAACAGCCGAGCTCCATCCTCTTTGGAACCCCCCTTCAGGTAGTTGAAGGCTGCTATCAAATCCCCCCTCCACTCTTCTGTTCTGGAGACTAAACAATCCCAGTTCCCTCAGCCTCTCCTCCTAAGTCATGTGTTCCAGCCCCCTAATCATTTTTGTTGCATGGAAAAAGCTCCTGCGATCAATGACTCACACCCAAAAAATACACGAAACTGTCATTAATCTCCCCAAAGAAAAGCCTGGGTATTTTGATAAATTATAAATATAACTTGGCATTTGAATAAGTCACAGTGGCACTAATATCATCTATCACCGTATACACCCGCTTTCATCCAGAATCTCTGCTACATTCACATTTGGTGCTAGATGGTCAGAGCCTTAATGGCATATCAGAGCAGGAGGAAAGGTTAGACGCTTTATGTCTAACGAATGTCCGATTTAATTACCGCCCCTTATATTGGTGACTTCGAAGTCCAGCTCAATATAAATTCTTCCTTTCTTTTTCTTTTTTTTTTTAAGTTACAAGGGTGATTAAGAGGCTGGTTGCCACCAACGCATGACAGAACATGGTTTAAGAGACTTAACAAGCTTGGACATTCCTTTATTGGAGAGGTTCCATTTCTGGGAGGAGAAGCAGATATTATTTTCTCTTTGCCAGCACAAACATCTGAGCCACAACTGCCTAGCTAAAAGATCCAGCTCAAAGCCAACAGAGCTCAACAATCTACATTTTGTGTGATTCATTTCCGCTGCCACCAAAAAAAAATGCAGATTTGGGCTGATGGAAACAATTCACAAATTTGGGTCAATTTTAGTGAATAGCAAATTGGGTCAAATATCAAAAATATCAAAAAACTCAGAAATGCTGAAATGGTTCATTTTTTTCATTTCCAAAATGAAACATTTCATCTGAGCATTTCAAATTGCTATTTGAAAAAGATGAAAAAGATAAAAACTCAGACAGGAAATAAAATGTTTCGTTCAATTCAAAACAAATTCTTTTTTACTTTTTGAGCTCGGCTGGAAAAATGGAAACATTTTCATTTCGGGTCAAACCAAACCAAAATGTTTTTTCACAGTGTTTTTGTTCAGCCACTGAGTCAAGAAGTCACTTATTCCAACAGTTCTATAGCAGGCTCATAACCCTTATGTTGTCCAGCCACTAAAGGGGGACGGAAAGCCATCCTCCGTAAGCGGGTTACAAGTACATGATGATACCAATCCTATTCGATATGAGCTATGAGATGCTTGTCATAGTCTCCTTGTGCTGCTTCCCCAGCTGGGAAAATGATTTGGCAAAACTCACAGGTCTGTGTATGCAGAGTACCCTTGGAGTTCAAAATTCCCGCTGTGACCAAGTGGACTGTCTTCTACCGCCCATCCTGGAGTCCAGGAAGTCTAGAAAATGATTAAAGGGAAAGAGTGATCACTGGGTTAACCAAGCTAGGGGCATTATTTGGGTTCAGCTTTTAACAATGTTTATTTCCATGGGTCTTTAATTCCCATGATCAATCTTAGCTTCTTGTTTAAAAATAGGCACCGCTTTCAGGAAACTTTGCTTGACCAGCGGCTGGCCTCTGCTGCAGATATAAAAAGAGATCACACTGGTCCCTGGGGAATTCCCCTACGCAGGACCACCCTAGAGCTAACCTCTGTGCCCCTATGCTGCCCCCATTGTTCCACAGTGTATCAGGTGTGCTGGGGGCCAAGGCAGGAGGAGGGGTGGCTGTAGTGCTTAGCAATACAGCTGTCATTAAGACAGAGCAACCCCAGGACTGCTCTAACTTACCCCACGGCCATGTCAACCCTTGGAGCAGGCAGAAGGTGCAAATGTGGTTTAAAGACAGCTTTTGCACCTGCCCCTCCTCTAAGGTTGCACCTCCTGAAGAGACCCAGCGCAGAATCTATCCAGCTGTGTCTAGGGCTATAGAGTCTGATATGTTGATGTCAGCAGCTCCTCTGTTTCGCACTTTAATTCCTTCAGAAACCCCTGGACGATCCCCTCCCATCCTCGTTATTTACGGCACTTGAGTGTCTCAAGTTGCCCATCGCTTCCTCCTTGGAGACTCCAATCTCTGCCAAAGCCACACTGTGATAAAAGGGCTTTTGTGAAAGGTCAATTGGAAAGCTCTGTAATTTCCTTTTTGCTGCTTTATTATTAAGTGCTGATAAGGCACATTTGGATTTTACAAGACGTCCATTTTTTTCCTTCTTAAAAAAAACAAACCCTCGATTCAGTGCTCACTATCCTTAGCCGTTACTATTAATAGTGTCATTATAACGAGATCCCCGGTTTTGGAAAAGTGACAGGAAATTATGCAAAAACATGCTTGCATTACAATAAACTGCCCCCGCCCCCAGCCTCCCAACAACAACCTGGACACTCCTGGACCAGAATTCTATTGCACTAGCCGCTGTACAAACACAGAACAAGGCGACAGTCCCTGCCCACAAAGAGTTTACAATCTGACCAGAGACATACTGACAGAAGGAGGAGCAGAAGGAAGCAATCAGCCAATATCGGGCAGCGTGACAGGCAGCATCTCAGGAAACCGGTGGCTTTTCAGTGTCACAGCAAAGACGAGTCTTTGGAGGAGGGGCTTAAAGGAGGCTAATGGGGTGAGGTCTTATTTTTTTTACTCTGGACTTGAAGAGTGCCTTGCACAATGGAGCTGCGACAGCACATGAGTAGCCTAAGGTGGACTCCTCGAGCTGTGCATCTCTGCCAGCGTCCCCACATGGGCCAAAGAAAGGCGATAAGCAGTTAAGGACTGGATGGTTAAACACCTGTCAGAATGATTTAGCTTATCAGTGGGGGACAGTTAAAAAGAGAGACGGAGAGGAGGAGATGGATGGACCAGAGAGGCCTAGGAGAGATCTTGCCTCACGTCGGGGAAGAAAGTAAAAAGCCTTCTGTTGTGAGAGACAGGCACTCGTATGGCACGTTGTAAAACAAGCACGTGGTGCTGAAGCAACGCAGGAGTGTGTGAGGTCTGTTTGCATGTGGACTCTAGAGTAAGGGAACACTCCCCTGTGACAGAGCCCAGATCCTTGATTGGGGTCTCTAAATCCTACTGTTATACAAAATGAATTACGTGACAATGGCTGAGATTTTCAAAGGGGCTTCAGGAAGATGGGTGCCTAACTCCCCTCGGTACCGTGGGTGCAATTTCCCCATGCGTCGTGCTGGATTCTCCATCACTGACCATTGTTTAAGTCAAGACTGGTTATTTTTCTAAAAGATCTGCTCTAGGAAGTATTATGGGGAAGTTCTCTGGCCTGCATTATCCAGGAAGTCAGACTAGATGATCACAATTGTCCCTTCTGGCCTTGGAATCTATGAATCTATAAAGGGGGAAATGTTGCCTCTAACTTATTGGGGTCTGTAACAGGGCTGCCCCTTTTAGGGCCCAGGAGGACTGGGGAGCAGCCAGCCCTGTTCTTGAGAAGAACCCAGAAAGCATGTGCTGGGAATCATCTAACCGAGCTGACAGCATCAAGGGATTGGGCCTGATGAGTCCCAGCTCTGGGATATAAACGAGAGTCCCTGGGACCAGGAGAGGACTGAGAGTCATATTCTCTTGGGGCTCCAGCAGAGAACTGCGAGAGGGCAAGCCGATCCTGCAGACTACCCTAGCCTGGGAAATATATAGGGCATTAAGGTGCTGGAGCCCAGCTTGAGAACAGGACTAAGGTTATGTCTACACTTAGAATGCTATAGCCGCAGAGTCAGTGTAGACACTCACAGAAGCGATGGGAAGGGTTCTCCGGTCACTGTAGTTAATCCACCCACCAAGAGCAGCGGTAGCTAGAATTCTTCCATCAACCTAGCGCTCTCTACACCGGAGGTTAAGCTGTCTTAACTGTGTCACTCAGGAGTGTGGATTTTTCACACCCCTGAGGGATGTAGTTGGGTCAACCGAGCTTTTTTGGTGTCGACCTGGACTAGTATTTTGTGGTGTTCCACGTTTCTTTTTGATTGTGTGTGTGCTGAAGGGATACACGGGGCCCTGAGGTAAGGGCTATAACTGGACTGTGGCAGAGTGTTGTCCCAGGCTGGTGATAGGGTGTCCCAGCCTTTGAAAAAAGGTTAGTGGGGATATTACATGCATTTGCAGCGTGCCCAACGGAGCAGTGGCCGAGCACTTACCCTAGATGGCCCAAATCATCTATTTTTCAAAAGGCTTTGGATGAAGTTCTTTGGAAGAGGCTGTGAAGGAAAATATCGATATGGGGTAAGCGGCAAAGCCTGCCAATGAATTAAATATGGCTTAGTTATAAGCAATATGGAGTTAGAGTGCAAGGTTGGTCCCTCTGTGGTGGAGAAATGGATGGCAGGGTCCCTCAGTATTTGCCGGGGTTTGGACAATATTCTAGACTATTCAGAGAAGGAGGCGGACAGTAGCTGAGAGTGAAATGGCCCAGAGAAGGGCAATGAAGGTGATTAGACCCTCCAAGAGTACTTACACATGGGCTGTCACCTAAAAAGAGCTTGGTACATTTATGAGCAAAGACAACGTTTATGGTGATGCATTACAGCAAGGTTATCAGATCTCATGCTCAGGGCATCAACTGGCTGCCCCAAGGCTCAGGGAAGAATTGCTACACATGTGTACAACAGAGTTATACAACTGGCTAGGTACAGTATGGGGGGGGGAAGGTTAATTTTTTGGGGGTGATGAATCCAGCACTTCCCCCTTAAATACATGATGCTAGAGCGGATGGGCGAATGGTCAGATCCTGTAGGGCAGCGCTTCCCAAATCGTGGGTCGCGACCCCAGATGGGGTTGTGCCCATCCGCAGATGGTGTCACGGGTCCCTAGCATGTGAAGGACACCATTTTGCTCCGCGCATCCTTGCACCCAGTACTTAATTTGTAATGAAAGAGGTGCCGGGGCTCAAGCAATTTTTTTAACCCCCAGAACTGATGCAGCAAGCTCAGAGACGCCGGGGCTATGAACCGCCAAGCCGAGAGGTGCCGGGGCTCAGCCCTGGCACAAAATAAGCCGTGCTCTATAGTGGGTCTCAGCACCCACCGGCCAGAGCTGTTCAGTGGCACCGCCGCTGATCAGCTGTTTGGCAGCACCGCCAACCAGCTGACCGGCGGCTCAGTCAGGGGATTGGGGGAGGATGGAGAGCAGCAAGTGGGTGGGGCCTCGAGGAGGAGGTGGAACAGGAGTGGGAAGAGGCGGAGTGAGGGCGGGGTCTCGGGGAAGGGGGAGGAGCAGGGGCAGAAAGAGGCAGAGCAAGGGTGGGGCCTTGGGGGAATGGGTGGAGTGGGGCAGGGCCTCAGGGCGGAGGGGTTGTGGAGCACCTCTGGGGAAAACTAAAAGTCGGTGCCTACGGTCCCGGAAGGAAAAAAATTCATTAAAATTGGGTCGTGCTGGCAAAAAGTTTGAGGAACCGCTGCTGTATGGCAAATCCTACAATCTATTGGAGAAAGAATAGTCCCATGATTAGGGGGCTAGCCTAGGACTTGACACACCTGGGTTTATGTCTTTGCTCTCCAGAGACTTTGCGGCATGTCACTTAGCTTTTCTGTCCCCATCTGTAAAATGGGACTAATAAATAATTCCCCCTTTCGCCGGGCTGTGATGGAGATAGCTATGTTGGAAACTGTCAGGTGGTCAGATACTACAGGAAAGGGAGCAATAAAAGTACCTAAGCAGGGACTGTCTTTTTGTTCCATGTTTGTACAGCTCCTAGCACAATGGGGTTTGGTCCAGGGCTATAGTAATACAAATAATAGATACTGTTATGTAACCATATACTGTACCTGTGTGGGTCCTCGTATTTCTATAGGAACTTTAATTTCTGCTGCTTGAAGGGAAGTACTTTCCGTCTGTAAATCTTGTGGTGCTTCATAAAGATCCAAGAAACTGGGAAAAGAGCCTACATCCTCCGGATTTAAGGTAGCAAGCTCTGGAGGTATGGGAGGGGCTGTGGATTGTTCCTTGTCCGCTTTCAAGGCAGGAAATGTCGTATAATTTTTCAACAGCGTGTCACAAGCCGCCTTCTTGCCCATGTGCTGTTTGTAGTGGTTCTGGCTGGAAAGTGCTATTGCGAAATCTGCCTTCCCCTTGGCACTGCTTAACAAGCTGGCGTTTGCTGCACTCGGGGGGTATTTAATATCAAAACGAGAAACCATGTCTGCATCTTGTGGCTGGTCCCGAAGAACTGCGGAGTTGGGCCATGTAGGAACTGTTGGGTTGGAAAGGATAGAGCTGGGAACCTTTGGTAACTGCTGTTGGAAGAAGAGTCTCTCTGATTGTGCTAATCCCCCGTCGTCCGTGCACTGGATTGGCATCGAAATTGGCATGTCTTTAAAAGAAAACAGTGGAGCCACTTATTCATGGGCCTGAAAGGAGGTTACTGCTTTTGTTTGCAGCTCCCCCCAATAGTATCGTTCCCCTTTTGTGATTCATAGCCCTATAAAACAGACACTGGTGACTGGGCATTGGCTACCCCCTCATCTCAACAGGCTGCTACTGAGTAGGAAGGTAAAGGCAATTCCATCTACCATGCCTCACCTTGCTTAATTAGGTAACAATGGTAAGTGCTCTATACCAGGGCACAAATGCAAATAAGCCTGCCCGGAAGCTAACATCACAGGTGAAAACAGCTTTGAATCTTAGTAAATCCCTAGTTGCTTTGAATTCAGGACAAATTACAAAACTCTACTCTGTGAATGTGTCTGTTTGTTTTTTCTTTGCATCTTGTGGAACAAATGATGTCAGTGATGTCACAGGTTGATGCATGCTGGGATTTCTCTAGCAAACCAGGAAGTGTCAGAGAGGGAAGAAAAGAATGTTTAGCTAGGTAAGTTCTAGCCTATGTTATCTAGATTCTTATACCACACTCATCACTGTAGTAATAAAAATAACAACCTAGCCCTTTCAGCAGCAGATCTCAAAGCGGTTTACAAAGGAGGCCAAAATCACAAGCCTCTCTGTGTCTCAGCTTGCCCACCAGTAAAATGGGGACGTGGCTTGCCCACAATCGCCCAGTGAATGAAACCCAGGTCTACGGAGTCCCAGTCCAGTGTTCTGTGAGCTAAACCACACTGCTCTGAGTAGCTGAGCACCTTTCAGTATTGCATTAAGCAAGCTGACTAGCTTTTCTCCCGGGTGTGTTCTCTCATGTTCTCCCCCGAGGGAGAAGTGTGTGCAGTGCAGTGACTTGTTCTAGATGTTTTTTTAATCTAATATATAGAGACACACATTGTTATATGTTCAGGGCCGGCTCTGGCTTTTTGGCCGCCCCAAGCAAAAAAAAAAACCTGGAGCGCGGGTGCAGGGGGACCGGCGGGGGGGGGGGGGGAGGGGGAGGGAGCAAGCAGGAGAGAGAGAGAAGGGGGCGGCCAGGGCTACAGCGGGGGCGCTGCCACGCGGCCCCTCCCACTGCGCTGCCGCCTGCCGCGAGGGCTCCGCTCCGGTCGGCGAGGAGGGAAGGAAGAGGAATGCCCTGCAGGGCGCTCTGGTTCTCCGCGCCTCCGCCCCCTACAGGGCAGCCGGAGCGGAACAACAACAACAAAAAAAAGTGGCCGTGCCACCCTAGGATTGGGCAGAATGCCGCCTCGAACAATCTGCTGGTGCCTGGAGCCGGCCCTGTGTATGTTTATGTTAGAGAAAGCATGGTCAAAGACATGTGCATTGCATTCTGTGGCGATGCTTATTTATTTGGTGTATTACGGTAGCACCTAGGGGCCCTCGTCACGGACCAGGAACCTAGTGCTGGACAAACACAGAACAAAAAGACAGATCCTGCCCCCAGAGAGCTTACAACCTGGCTAGTGGGGCAATCCGGAAAGTATTTCTGATCTTCAATCAGCTCTCCTGGTAGCTTTGCATCTTTAAAAAATATCTAATCATAAGCTCTCGGGGAAAGGCACTGTGTCTTTCATGGCCAGGCAGTGCCCAACCAGCACCATGGTGCTCGGGATTTGACTGAGCCCCTCTCTAATACCAATAACAGTGGATCGAATTTTGGTTACAAAACTGTTTGGAAAAACTGGATTTTCACTGGGGGGAAGGGAGGGGAGAAATGGCAAAAAGATGACTATTTGCACAGCACTATTGCTAGTGTCCCTTGGTGAATGTTTTGCTTCATAACTGAATCTTGCAGGGCACATCTACGCTGGAGCTAGAGGTGTCATTTCCAAACCTTGGGTAGATAGACCCGCACTGGCTCTGTCTGAGCTAGCGTGCTACCAGTCCCGGCGCAGCTGCAGTGACTCCAGGGGAAGGAGGGGCTACGCATCCCAAATACAATCCCGCCTGAAATCTTAGCTATGGACTCAGCTGGCTAGCCCGTCTTGCCACTCGCGCACTGAGACTACGCGGCTTTTTCTTTCTTTTTTTGTGCACTAACTCGCTCAGAGCTAGCGCAGGCATGTGTACCTAGGGTGACTATAAGAACATAAGAACGGCCATACTGGGTCAGACCAAAGGTCCATCATGTCCAGTATCCTGTCCTCTGAATGGCAGGTGCCCCAAAGGGAATGAACAGACAGGTTATCATCAAGCGATCCATCCCCTGTCACCCAATCCCAGCTTCTGGTAAACAGAGGCTAGGGACAACATCCCTGTCCATCCTGGCTAATAGCCATTGACGGACCTATCCTCCATGAATCTATCTAGCTCCCTTTTGAACCCCATTATAGTACTGGCCTTCACAACCCCTTACCTTGACTGTCTGCTTGGTATTCAACATCCTTATTACGAGGTATAGGGTAGTTCCCATTTCCCATCCAACACAGCATAAGCAACTGCCACAACAAAGCGTGGGCTCCCTCGGACCAGCTACGTGCAGAATCCAATTATAAGGTATGTGAATTCATGTTTGATTGAGCTTCACACCTCCTTTAGGACGCCGGAAATTGTAACCAGCACAAACCGAAGCAGTGTCCCTTACCAGTCATTGGTTCCTTCTTCACAATCAACTTCTGTAGCAACTCAGCCTGCTTTGCACATAAATCCTGCAGTTGTGTGAATTCTTGGTAAAGCTGGAAAAACGCTTCTTCCATTTCTCCAGTGCCTGGCTAAGGGAAAACAAAAACTAGCATAAAATGATTAGCCCTGAGTGTTACTAAAGAAGAAACAGTAGCAAGGAGCCAGGCAGGGACTGTGAATCAGTTTATTTTAGGAGGAGCTGTTGCAATTGATATGATTATTATTTATTTGAATTGCAACCGTGCCAACAGAGTTACACTGGACACTGTATAAACACATAATAAGAAGCAGTTTCTTCCCCCAATGCATTTGCAATCTACCAGGAAAGGACAAAGAGTGGGAGGGGAAAGAAAGGGGAAGTGATTTGCTCAAAGTCACAAGGTCAGTGAGTTGCAACCGTGGGCCTAGAATGGAGGTCTTCCGACTCGTAGCCCAGCAGTCTAGACACTAGGCCATGCTGCCTCTCGGGAATAAAAAGTGAGAAGTTTGTAATTACCCTTACAAAACACAAACCTGGCAGGCCTGAGTTTCCTCATTGATCTGAAGAGGAAGCAGAATAAAGCCATAATTCATATATGTTCAGGCCTGCTTCCTCTGTGGGGGGGAGGCTTGCTTTTGCATAGAATCATAGAAGATCAGGGTTGGAAGAGACCTCAGGAGGTCATCTAGTCCAAACCCCTGCGCAAAGCAGGACCAATCCCAACTAAATCATCCCAGCCAGGGCTTTGTCAAGCTGGGCCTTAAAAACCTCTAAGGAAGGAGATTCCACCACCTCCCTAGGGAACCCATTCCAGTGCTTCACCACCCTCCTAGTGACATAGTCTTTCCTAATATCCAACCTAGACCTCCCCCACTGCAACTTGAGACCATTGCTCCTTGTTCTGTCATCTCCCATCAATGAGAACAGCTGAGCTCCAGCCTCTTTGGAACCCCCCTTCAGGTAGTTGAAGGCTGCTATCAAATCCCCCCTCACTTTTCTGTTCTGCAGACTAAATAACCCCAGTTCCCTCAGCCTCTCCTTGTAAATCATGTGCCCCAGCCCCCTAATCATTTGCCTTCTGCTGGACTCTCTCCAAGTTGTCCACATCCCTTCTGTAATGGGGGGGACCAAAACTGGATGCAATACTCCAGATGTGGCCTCACCAGTGCTGAATAGAGGGTAATAATCACTTCCCTCGATCTGCTGGCAATGCTCCTACTAATACAGCCCAATATGCCGTTGGCCTTCTTGGCAATGAGGGCACACTGTCGACTCATATGCAGCTTCTCGTCCTCTGTAATCCCCAGGTCCTTTCTGCAGAACTGCTGCTTAGCCAGTCGGTCCCCAGCCTGTAGCGGTGCCTGGGATTCTTCCTTCCTAAGTGCAGGACTCTGCACTTGTCCTTGTTGAACCTCATCAGATTTCTTTTGGCCCAATCCTCCAATTTGTCCAGGTCCCTCTGGACCTTATCCCTACCCTCCAGCATATCTACCTCTCCCCACAGCTTAGTGTCATCTGCGAACTTGCTGAGGGTGCAATTCATCCCATCATCCAGATCATTAATAAAGATGTTGAACAACATCTTTATTAATGATCTGGATGATGGGAGGAATGGGGCTTGGTCCTGCTTTGAGCAGGAGGTTGGACTAGATGACCTCCTGAGGTCCCTTCCAACACTGATAGTCTATGAAAACCAGCCCCAGGACCGACCCCTGGAGCACTCCTCTTGATACCGGCGGCCAACTGGACATCACCCATGAAACATTACCATCAACCCATGGGGAGTCATGAATTTCATCCCACCTGTGATCACTAATGCCGTGCAGTAGCCAGGGAGACAGACATGAAAGGGGAAGATTGCCAAAGGCATATGTGGGTACTAGGCCCATGATTTTTTTTTATTCCAGTGGGAATTGGGCCACAAACTGCCCTTTGTGCCTTTTGAAAATCTCCTCCTAAAATACCAGGCAAGTGGAAAGCTAGTTCATGGCCCACGGGTTACTGCATAACAAAGCAGTTTTGCCACTAAGAAAAATATCTTTGTATTATATTGAGCACATTCCTCCTTGCCTTACCTGCCCTATGGTGGATTTGACTTTGCTGTTTGCACCAATTATTAGGGGGGGGAGGTAAGGAAATAAACCCAATGCTCAGAGGAAATCTGAGCCACCTACAAAGTAAATTGTCGTTTGAAGGGCTCATGCATCTCCATTAGTCTAACTACGCAAATCAGCTTTGCTGCTTGTCATAATTTCCCATTTTTTTCTGCAGCTCAGCTCTGAAAGTTTAAACTCTAGTTCCATAATTAGGGGCTCGGTTAATCCGTCTGATGAAACATCCCCTGCCTGTTAGGAAGATAGGGATGATTCTTTATGGGCTATTGCTGCAATCATTATCAAACAAGGAGCGATACACACAGCACAAAGAGAACTTTTGACAAAACCGTAAAGTAAATTACAGTGCGGGATGTTTACATATCTGTCACACCATGAACACAGCTTGGAAAAATATTTAGATCATATTTTCTGCTGTCTGGTTTCCCAGTGATTCCTTTCGCTTTTACAGAACATACCAACGCTATTTTGGGCCCTTCATTAATTTTACAAGCCTAAAATGCACTAGCCAGCGCCTGATCTAATGTCCCGGGGAATCAACAGGAGCCTTTCCATTGATTTATTGTTATTTATGTGCACCTAGCAAGCCCAGTTATGGCCCAGGGTTGCATTATGCTGGGCATTGTATAATTATAAACACATAACAAAATACTTCAATGAACATTGTATTGGACCATAGACGCATGAGCCAATCTCAGATGTACCATGCTACAAAGAAGTCACTGTAGAAATCTTGTGGGAAGCAAACACCAGGAATGTGTTACAGATCCTTAATACACATTTCATACAAGAGTTATAAATTAATATACCAGTGAATTATTAAAAAGTGCATGACTTGGGGATTTAATTACTGAGTTTGCCTTCATTACATTGATTGCATTCAATAAAGGCTTTAATAGTTTATTGCTATTTAATTTCCAACAATTACTGTAGTGAAGATGAGATCGCCGTGGAGTTAGGAATTTTAATCTGATATGCAACCTGCCAGTTATTCACAGTTTAAGACCAAAGTAGTGATCCCAAAATGGCAAACCTTCCTGAACCTTGACCATTTGGCTGACTACTTCTGCTTTAACCCTTTACTCTGGTTCTGAAGACAAACGAGCATGCTAGTATGACTTCTGAGACTTCAGTAGAATGGCATTGATACAACTCAGAGAAGCATACGACCCTGAATCTTCTGCCTATCCCTCAGTATATTAGCCGGGTGACACTCAGTTGCTTTAGATGTGAAGCAATCAGATATGCTGCTCCTAACAATAAGTGGGGCCGTGGTGACCCCCCGCTTTGCTGTTGTGGCTAGTTAAAAGATGTAGGCCATATAGTTGCCGGCTGCAATCACCAGCAATGGCTGCCCGGTTCTCTCCTGGGCTTCCCTTAAACGGTCAAATCAAGCGAGTTACGCTAATCAAGCAGTCACCCTATACACTCGATGAACACAAAGGGCTAAATTTCCAGCGAGAACTTACTCGTGCTGGGTCTCCTCCTTTCGCTTGCCTCTCTGCTGTTGCGTGGCATTTGGGTCTGTGAGTTTCAACTGAAAAAATTTATGGGGAGCACTCTGGGGGCAGGGAATTTCCCTTCAATTTTGATGTTAATAGTGAAACCTCAGAACAGCGACAGAACAGGAAATAAGAGTAGCAGTGAATTAAAGCTGCAGTCTGTGCAGACTGCAGGGCAAGGCTTTCAAATTAGGGGCTGCAGGATGTTTTGTATCCCTGAAGGAAGGCCTCAGAGGGGACTGGTATTAGAGTTAGTGTTGCCCAGGGGTTAGGCCACTGGATTAGCACAGCTCTTCTGAGCCCCATACGTCTGGCTCTTCCACTAACCTGCTGTGTGACCTTTGACAAGTTACTTCATCCGTCTCCCCTCCCACGCTGTGTCTGGCTCATCTGTTTATTGGGTGAGGTCTTTAAGGGAGGGGCTGTCTTTTGACTTGACGCTTGTGGGATGGCCGCCCTCTTGGTCAACAGACTGGAGGCTGAATCGCCGAGCTGAAAGCCTGAGCTACAGAGCCAAGGCTCTATATCTAGGGATTTGAATAACTCAAATCTTCTGTGGATTGGCACAGAGGGGGGAAACCTGTAACGTGCTCTCATTGGTGGGTTACATTTGTACAGTGCCTAGCACGGGGTAGCCCTGCTCTTGGCTGAAGCCTTTAGGTGCTACTCCGATATGTGTAATACACCTCTACCCCGATATAACGCTGTTCTCGGGAGCCAAAAATTCTTACCGCGTTATAGGTGAAACCACGTTATATCGAACTTGCTTTGATCCGCCAGAGTGCGCAGCCCCGCCCCCCTGGAGCGCTTCTTTCCCGCGTTATACCCGAATTCGTGTTATATCGGGTCGTGTTATATCGGGGTAGAGGTGTAATATGATTTACTCTTTCATACAGAAAGACATTCCTCGTGGTCAGGTCATCCTAGTCCATTGACTCCTATTCAGTTAGGGTGACCAGACAGCAAGTGTGACAAATCAGGACGGGGGTGGGGGGTAATAGGTGCCTATATAAGACAAAGGCCCAAATATCGGCACTGTCCCTATAAAATCAGGAGATCTGGTCACCCTATATTCAATGCAGGATCCAGGCCAAAACTGTTTGCCTTAGTTTTTAAAACTCTCCTTGGACTTATTTATCCCTTATGATTTCAAGAACCTTGGTGTGCGGCTGGTTGGATTCTCACGCCTGCTGACGCAGCCTCTTTCTGCTCTTTCCCACCATCTCATCAGACCAGTCCTGGGGTGTGGGTGCAAGGTTCAAATTCCTCAGCCCCTTTGCTGCAGAAATCAGAATTTCCTCCCGCAATCTAAAACAGATGGCAGTCCCAATAGGTTAGTGTTTCCTAGCACTGCATTTTTGGTGTACGATGTCCCAACGTAGCCACACGCTTGCCACAGCTCCTTCTTGTGTTGCAAATATTAAAACTAGCCCTTGACAACACCGGCCATGGCAAGTTCAAAAAAGTTCCATTCCTTTGTCCCCGGCCACAAGCAGCCGTTCACCACCATTGATCTCCTGCTGTATTTCAAATGTCTTTTAGCCAGGGCCACCCAGGAGGGGGCAAGTGGGGCAATTTGCCCCAGCCCCCTGGCCTCGGAGGAGCCCCCACGAGAATATAGTATTCTATAGTATTGCAACTTTTTTTTATGGAAGGGGCTCCTGAAAATTGCTTTGCCCCAGGCCCCCTGAATCCTCTGAGCAGCCCTGCTTTTAGCTGGATAGCAATCCCAGCAGTACCGGATTTCTAGAAGCCACGGCTTCCTTGCAGTAATGGAAGCTGTAGTAACTGCGTCTCCCTGGGTCTGAGATTTGTGAAGCTACCACCATCTAGTGTTAAAAATAGGTCTTCATGAAAAGGAAACCATTGCATTCCATTCAAGTTGAAATATTGGGGCTGAATCTTCAGATTCTGTAAATCAGCCCCGCATAACATAGTTCCTTGGCTTGGCTGAAGCCAGGACACTTCACAGCAGCTGAGGGGTTGACTCTTGCTTTTAGCTGTAGATCAGAACAATCCGGATTGCTCTACTCATGGGAAGGGATAGCTCAGTGGTTTGAGCATTGGCCTGCTAAACCTAGGGTTGTGTGTTCCCCCCTTGAGGGGGTCA
>NC_048313.1:18007970-18034843 GCF_013100865.1 Trachemys scripta elegans | reverse complement strand
GGGGGTGTCAGCTCCCTTGAGGAAGTGGGGGACTCTGTCTGGGGTGGGGGGTGCTGGAGAGGCTTGTTGGGAGAGTGGGCAGGGCTCTTGGTGGAAGTATCCCCCTGGCTGTGGGGTGTGGTATTCCCTCCAGCTAGGGATGGGGGTGTATCCCTGGAGGAAATGGGGGGGTGTCTCTGACTGAGGTGTTGGGTGCTGGAGGGTTGTGCTGGGGGGCAGATGGGGCTCTCTGTGGTGGTAGCCCCCTGGGTGTGGGAAGTTGTATCCCCTCAGCTAGAGATTAGGGCTGACTCCTGAAGAAGGGGGGTGTTGGGAGGAGGAGACAGGCAGGTCCCCGGCTGGGGTAGAGGTTAATGAAGATTTTGCTGAGGGACAGACAGGGCTTGGGGTGATGTCCTCCTGTTTGTGGGGTGTGGTATTCCCCTGGCTATGGGTGGAGGTGGTTCACTGGAGGGAAGAGGGGAGGTGTTGGGGAGCAAATAGGTTTGTGGCGGGGGTGGGCACCTCCTTTGGGGACATATCTGTGGCTGGGGGGGAGCAGATGGCTCTGGCTGGGGTAGGGGGTACTGGAGGGGCTCTCTTGGGAGCAAACAGGGCCCTGGGTGGAGGTATTCTCTTGGTTGTGTGGAAGGGTTTCCTTCCTCTGGGGTGGCTATGATAACCTGGAGAGAAGCAAGTCTCACGTTGGCGGCAGAGGGGGTCTCTCTCTGGCTTTGGGAAGGATTAGGGACAGGCAAGTCCCTGGCTGGACGGGATGTCACGTGCCCCTAATTGTCCTGTATGATGAGTTTGGTTCCATACCCCAGTAGAAGTTGCGGGCAGAAGAGGGCCAGGCGAGGTAGGGGCCACACTGAGTAGTGTGCTGTGAGGTTAGACCTCCCTATTCTGGCGGGTCAAAGACTCTCTTCATGGGGGGGGCCTTAGGCTGCTTCTCCCCAGCCTGGCCTGCTTTTCTCCCTGAACATTCAGTTTCCGCCCACAGCTTCTCCCAGGTGCAGCCTCTGGAGGGGAGTGATGGGTTCTCCATGACTGCACCCTCCCTGCTCCTAACCAGGCTGCTGTTGGTGCTCCAGGGGGCGCGGATGTGCATTTGGAGCCAGGAGCTGGAAGGCACCAAGCACACCTGTGAATGCTGGCTAGATTTGGGGAGTGCTCCATGCTAAAGTTTGACGCATCATACTCCTGATGTTGCCAACCTCTCATTTAAAAAAATCACAATTGGCTTAAAAATCATGAGATTTTTTTTTAATTAAACAATATTTCTTGTGTTCTTTTATTTAGTTTCTGAGCCCCTCGGGTGCACTCTGGTTACCTTCCCAGGCTTTCTCTGCAAGATGGAGGGCTATTTTTTAATTCCTTTCTATTATTTTAATGAAAACTGAGGTTTTTCACCATGACTCCAGGTGCTGAGGCTTTAAGAATAACACTAAAGAGTGTAAAGCCGCAAAGAGTCCTGTGGCACCTTATAGACTAACAGACGTATTGGAGCATAAGCTTTCATGGGTGAATACCCACTTCGTCAGATGTCTGTTAGTCTATAAGGTGCCACAGGACT
Organism: Trachemys scripta elegans; assembly: GCF_013100865.1. NCBI lineage: Eukaryota > Metazoa > Chordata > Testudines > Emydidae > Trachemys > Trachemys scripta. The sequence continues at coordinate 18,033,288 of NC_048313.1, read as the reverse complement.
CTTTGTGGCTTTTTACAGATCCAGACTAACGCGGCTACCCCTCTGATACTAAATAGTGTGACACTTGCAATATAATCATGAGGTGTAGCAATGCAGAACTCACAATATATGAAACGTGTGGAGTATCTGTAGAATAACAAAATAACTATTGTATGCAATAGTCCCCCAAGCTCACCTTTATTTATCTTCTTACAATTATAGTTAGAGCATGCAAAAGGGGCAGAATAGATTTGATGTACGTGGGGTAGGCTAACAAACTAATTACTAGAGAACTGTACCGGACTCTGTTGTACAGGGAGGGACAGACCTGGTTTCTAAAGAAACAGTGGAAAGGCTCAGTTTTCCCCCCTAAAAGTAGCCAAGTGCATTGCTGTTGTGGAATCCCTAAGCTGGTGTGAACATCATGGCAGTTAGCAATGACCCTTGTCTAGGTCTGCCGAGTTCCTTTGTGACGTTTCACGCCCTCTTCTAAAGAGGCACGGAATAAGCTTGTCCATGCCTAGACTTTGAAAGCTGGAAAGTACAGCTATGATCAGCTAGTCTGCCTTTGAACTTCAGCCAGTGATTTCTGCAGTGGAGGAAATTATTCTTTGCGTATTAACATAAGTGAATGCTATTGAGCCCAGTAATTTGTGGTTGAACTTGAGAATATATTTAGACCAACACCCAGTCTTGATTTTTTAAAGACTCCGAGCTATGACTAATTTGGTATTTCCCTTAATAACTGTCCCAGTGGCCAATTAACTCTAGCTATTACATGTTGCCTCTCACCCAAGCATCTTCAGCTCTAGTTTTTTTTATATTAACACTCAGTGCAAGGTCAGTTTTTCTGCTGCAAATGGGCACATGGATCTGTACTCGCGTAGTCTTTGGCCTACCATATCCATCCAGGGCATGACTGCTTCATGGCGCTCTAGGCCAATATCACACCCTCATACGGACGTTAAATGAAACCCAGTATTAGTACAATGTTCGGGGGAAGACTTTAAAATGCACACACATTCAGGAAATCCACCATGAAGTGTCAAATGCAGACCGGGTGGAAGCAGTTGCAATTTAGTTGAGTTCAAACAAAGTTGCACCTGCTTACATGTAGCTTGAAATTAGTTGAAGATTCCAAGAGCTTGATTTTGGTCTTCATGGCAGTGACCAACATGAATGTTTTTAGTTCCTTGACAGGATATATATATATATATATTTTTTTTTAAGTCTCCTCTTCCTAGTCCTCCGTGGTTACTAACACCACTGTACTGTCAGAAGACTTCAGACTCCTAATCTTGGTGGAAGTTATCAGTTTGGTCTTTTGTGTTACTGTCCTTTACAGACCTTCTAATTAATTTTTTTTATAGTATTGTTCGGTTTTTGTCCTGAATCAAAATGGTGATACCAGTACCATAGTAATAATAGAAAAATATATGTATTATTTATTCTTAATCTTTCTGATTGTGTTTTTGTTCAGCACCAAGCATACGATCAGCACTTAAATAATAAATAATGCACTGTGGGCTTTTCCAGGTACTTATTTCCTGTCAAATACAAAGCCAAATGGAAACTCTCCAGCTGAGTTTAAATCGGCATTAATTTTGGCTTAGTGAGCATGATGGGAAGCGTGTGGAGAGAAAGTTTTTCTCTTGGAAAATATATGGCTGTGATGTCTCTCCCTGCGTTTAGCCTAACCCAGGCTAATCTGATGTCACTTTCTTTTATGTGACAATGTGTGGTTAGTGAGTTAAACCAAAAGACATTTGAACACCTGAGCTGAGGAATGTGATCCTTCCTTAGGGAGACTGAGTGAAATAAGATTTAGATACAAAACCACTGTCCAGGAAAAGAACTGAGGGGAGATGGCGTATAGAATAGGGCAGGACACAAAGGAAAGTGGTGATGCTAAGTAAAGGGGTAATGGTGTTCAGGATGAGATGCAATGGCGGGTTTGCTTTCTAGGGGTTAGTATTTGTGTCGTTGATGAGAGAGGCATCCCGTGTATCTGTCGAACCTCAGTTACCTATATGGATTGTCCAGTCTGCTTCCTGCAGGAACTGGACGTGCTTTTGGGTGGCTAGTACATCCCTGAGCCTTCTCCCCCTGCCTTGGTGTCATTAATAGAACTCCGTGTTTTCTCCAGTGCTTTGGAATTGCCAGATTCTTGTTTGATCTATGGGAATTCCATTGAAAAGCAGCAAGACCTACAGAATGGAAATATTGCAGTTAGCAGCTGGTGATCATGGCTTAGTTGGGCTAAATGACCAATATGTGCAGGTCTGTAGTTATAGAATTAAATACTGCAGTTCAACCCTCCATGGTTGTGAGAAGCCTTCCAAATGTAACCCCAATTCAGTGTTTTTTTCCATCATCTGCATTCAAATAACTCCAGTGCATCTGCTTCTGTTCATAGCCCCCTATTCAATAAAGCACTTCAGCACATGCTTTGCTTTAAGCACACCAGTAATCCAATCCCTGCTCAGCCATTGACTTCAGTAGGATTTAAGCATGTGCTTAAAATTAAAAACATGCTCAAGTGTCTTGTTGAATAGAGATTGAATAATACTCCTGCGCTTTGCTGAATTGGGGCCACAGAGAGAACGAGGATGATTAGACTCACCTGGAACTCAGCTGACTTTTGGCTTCTGTTCTTGGCATGGCCATGAGCTTCCTATGTGACCTTGAGCGCATGGCTAATCAAACTTCCTTCCCTTAAGGGTTGTTGTGAATGGATTGACCTTTGAGCTCAGATGCTGCAGTGGCAAATGCTCTAGGAAAGCCAATGCATGAGAATAAATAACTTTCTCAAGCTGTGGGAGAGTGAAATTGAAACTAGTCCTTCTTTGACATCAACTGCCGGCTAGTAGATGGGAAAACTTATTTTTGAGCCCTCTAATGCATTGGGTAGCCATACACCTTGGAAAATGGGGAAAATCTCTTGGGTCTAAACAACTCTGCCTAGTCTTGGTTTATCTAAAGAACCTCAAGGCGTAGGGAAGAAGGATCTCCTGTCCTTAGTAATATAAACCTGTTCCAGCACAAGGAGAGCTGCAAAATGACAATTAATTCACACAGGAGTGCCTTTGTATTAAAGTGACCACGCACTTTGCATCGTAACACTGTCCTGGTGGCATTTGTTTCCCCGAGTAAATATAGTAGTTATGTGTGCTGCTAATCTCTGCACTACTGTGCAAATATGTAAGTGGATAAAACTGGCATGCTTCCTGCATGCCACGTCGAATAGAAGGCTGTGGTGTTTGCTTTTTGGGGGGTGGGGGTGTCATATTGGAGAAAGTAGGGAGATCTTGAGAACCATTTTCTTTTCTTGCAAGGTGTCTAGTGCGTCTTTGCTTCAGCTGGTTCGGAAATATTGCAAGAATAGGCTTTATCGTACTGTTTCCACCTCCGGCTTCAATGAGGAAGTTCAGAGATGCACACATGCTAGTGTCTCACACGCAGTATGTGTAATGTCTCACTGGATGCCTGAGCTTCAAAAGCTAATGTTCTGGTCAGTCATGATTTCATCTGAATCTCATTGCCTGTCCCTAGCATAATAGCTTCTGAAATGCAATGAAGACATAAAGAACATTTTGGGTTTAAAAACTTTTGTATGACAAATGCAAAGTGCTCAATACACGGGTAAGTAGGTCTTGGGAAATTCCATGGTCTGTGTTATACAGAAAGTTAGATCACTAGATTATCACATGGTCCTCTCAGGCCTTCATCTCTATTAGTCCAGTTTAACCAGCACATGAAACGGGAGGAGCGAAGAGGGTGAGGTGGTTTTTTTGTTTTTTGTTTTTTGTTGTTTTTTGGGGGGGGGGGGGGGATTGTGTGGAGTATGTGGGAAGTAAGTGCTTGGTGCCGAAAGTATGAATTAAGTAGAGAGAAGTGTAAATGAAGTTATAGCTGTAAAATCCACCCTGGCAAATCAAACTCACTCTCTCTGTGTGCTCCAGGTTTAGACGTAATGACTCAGCTCTCGTAGAGAGTTTAAGATGTCATTTTATTTCAGACAGGATATGAGCTGTCTGTTACTCGGCCGCTAGTAGTAACTGGCTGCTTTTTCAGGCTGAAATGTCTGTCAAACAGGTTGGTTGTGTGTGTCTTTTGTTGGATTATAAAATCAACAAGCCACTGCATTTATTAATACTCAGGTTATGATCCCTCTGAAACAAAGAAAAAGGGCTTCTGTTTGACATGGGTGGAGCAGGTGTTTCATTTTGACCAAATATCAGTGCGGTAGGTTTTTGTTGCTTAGACAAGAGATCTCACTGCTAAGGTAAGACGAGGAGTATCTAATTCCTTCTCATGTCCCGAGAAGTGTGGTCTTGGGGCGGGGGTGGAATTTTGATACTTTGCAAAAATTAACTAGTAAAAGTTCATATTACATAGGCACTTTTGAAAATGTTATTCGTGGTCTAAATCTAATTTGAGGGTATTTAGGAGCCTAAATCCCAATTACTTTCAATGTAATTTTAGGCTCCTAAGGACCAGATTTTTTTAAAGGTACATAGGTGCCTAAAAATGCTGATAAGCACCTAAAGGGATTTTCCAAAGCACCTAGGCTCCTAAATCCCACTAGGTACCTATATACCTTGTACAAAAATCTGGCCCGAAGTGCTTAAGTCACTTAAACGCTTCTGAGAATGTTACCCTGTAGCAACAATATTCTGGATTTTAAACAGGAAGTGGATTTTTTTAATATTAATCTTTTTTTTTAAAATGTCTTTCCCCCCCCCCCCCCCCGGGAATCTTGCCATAAGACTTTTGCTGGAAAAATCAATCTTGTAATCTTCTGGTGGAAGAGTTTCTCTCATTTAACAGCCCTCTTGTTTCTCTCAACAAAAGCAATCTTATTTTCATAGGAGCAGGAAAGATTCATTTACGGAATGTATCTTAAGTCTTCTTTATTGCAAGACTTAATTTACCAGCCCTGTGTTCCTGGGAGTAATACTTCTGCCAACAACTTGGTCTTTTAGCAGCAAACTCTTCCCAGCCATGTCTAGGCTTTGTAAGGGGCAGGTGATCAGGAGAAAATAACTGCCGCATGAGGCAAAGCTCTGAGCTGTTATGGAGCTTTATGAAAGCCAACGCTTCTGATTACGTTTCAAGTGCAGTCCCAAGTGTGTGAACCCGAAACTGTCTTAAAATGCCTCTGCTTTTTAGCATAGCAACTGCAGAGGTTCTTTTGTTTGCTTCAGATGAAGTTTACTGAAGAATCCAGTTCATGCAGTTTGCTGACGTGGCTGTTGAGGCAAACCCTTCGGTGGATGAAGTTTCAGGGTGGCAAGAAATCTCTCTTAAAACCTGGTTTCTTTTGTCAGCTTCCTGGGCTGACAGGAAAAACTACTGGTGTGTGCCTGCACCAAAGTGGGGACTCTGCTGTGGGTTGTAGCGAAGACAGGTAGTATAAACAGTAGATGCAGGAAAGAAGCAAGGGATGGAACCCTGGTCTCCCAAGTTGTAGGCCAATATCCAAACCACTGAACCGTCCTTTCTCACTAGTCCTGATTCGCCTGGATCTGCCCTTCACATCATTCCCCAAGGCTCGTATGTATTGAGAACTTTGGAGGAGAAGGTGTTTGATCAGAGCTGACGTTCAGACCGGGACATGGAGAATTGTTGAAGGATGGGATTTTTGGAGAAGGGGGAGTTAGCAGCTGTATTTGTGCTTGATTGCCTGTCTCAGAATTATGTCAGACTGCTACAGTCTCAGGTGCCCTTTCAAAAAAAAAAAAAAAAATTGGAATTTTCTTAAAATCCCACAAAAGTGACCAAAACAGACAGCCCTGCTGAACTTTGCTGCCTCATATGTGGCCCATGGGCCATGTTCATAGAATCATAGAAATATAGACCTGGAAGGGACCTCGATAGATCATCTAATCCAGTCCTCGGCACTGAGGCAGGACTATGCATTATCTAGATCATCCCTGACAGGTGATTATCTAACCTGCTCTTAAACACCTCCAGTGACTGAGATTCCATATCATCCCTAGGGAACTTGTAGTGCATTACAGTTAGGAAGTTTTTCCTAATGTTTAACCTAAATCTCCCATTGCTTCTTGTCCTGTCCTAAGTAGATATGGGGACCAATTTATCACCCTCCTCTTCATAACCTTTTATGAACTTGAAGACCGTTATAATTTCCCTGCTCCAGTCTTCTCTTCTCCAGACTAAACAAACCCAATTTTTTCAATCTTTCCTCATAGGTCGTGTTTTCTAGACCTTTAATCATTTTTGTTGCTCTCCTCTGGACTTTCTCCAATTTGTCCACATCTTTCCTGAAATGTGTTGCTCTGAACAGGACACACATACTCCAGTTGAGGCCTTACCAGTGCTGAGTAGAGTGGAAGAATTACCTCTCGTGTCTTGCTTACAACACTCCTGCTAATAGATCTCAGAATGATGGTTGCTTTTTTTGCAACGTTATTACACTGTTGGCTCATCTTTAGTTCGTGATCTACTATATCCTCCAGATCCTTTTCTGCAGTACTCCTTCCTAGGCAGTCAATTCCCATTTCGTGTTTGTGCAGTTGGTTATTCCTTAAGTGTAATGCTTTACATTTGTCCATGTTGAATTTCATTCTGTTTAATTCAGACCATTTCTCCAGTTTGTCAAGATCATTCTGAATTCTAATCTTGTCCTCCAAAGCACTTGCAACCCCTCCCAGCTCAGTATCACCCAGAAACATAAGTGCACTCTGTATGCCGTTATCATGTTGAGCATAACAGTAACACAGAGATTATTTTGAGTCTGTGAGGCCACGGAATTGGAGAAATGGCTTAGAAGTGGCTTATCAGTAGAGAGGAAAAGCTTCCCATTGGTATTTTAGCAAAAAGGAGACAATCCCTTGAAACTACCCAATGTCACTCATTAGTGGAGGCAGCACCCATCTAGAGGCATATTCAGCATCAATTTTATTATTTATTTGCATTATTGTAGCACCTACGAGCCCCAGTGGTGCTAGGCGCTGTACAAACACAGGACAGAAAGACTGTCTCTGCCCCCAACCAACTTACAATCAGACTCAAGAATCCAAGCCTGTCTGGGTGTTCTTTCTGAGGGTTCCCAGATTCTTGAACTTGCTGTGTCCACCATGACGGGCCAAAATAATCCAAATTAGGTGACCTTTCAGGCACACTGCAAAAGATCTCTGCTTTGAGAGGGCTTCTGGAAAGGGCTGAGGATTTGCTATTACAATGAAGAGGCTGAAAGGAGTTTTTGTTGGTGGCTGGTTGACTGAGTTCCTGTGGAATGATTGTTTTAATGCTGCTGGTACTTCATTCTGTTAAGACATTCGCTATATAGGGGACCTAGAGCCCTGGAGAGGTGTCTTGTATCGTTTTAAATCTGAATAAAATCAGTAGGGAGATTAAAATAAAACTGATTTCTTTGCATTAACATAAATGGGTATTTGCCAGCTTTAAATCTGTTGAGGCTCATAACGCCAAATTTCAGTCCCAGGATTGTTCTTTCTGCACAGCGCGTACCCTTGAAAGTCAACGTCAGGATGGCCGCAGGCTTGCTTACAGCTCTCCTGCTAAGGAGTCCTTGATCCCACAGTCTTCCTTGTAGCTAAAAGCAATGACCTCTACATCCCTGGGACATAGATTGGATTTTCCCTTGCCTTTAGAGATGTGGCCACTTCTCTCTTGGCACATAAAACCTCCCACAGCCAAGAAAACAGGAAAGCTAGAGAGCACCTTCTTCAGCCCTCTGAACTAATAGCAGGTGTCTCATTCCACTTCAGGACATTAACCGCCTACATCTGTGTAATTACACTAAATAAAAGGCTAAAATATCTGGAAATCTAAGGTGAGTAGAAAGTTGTAGAATCTGGTGAATGATGCTCTCAAAAAGTGTACAGGTTCCTGTTTATCTTAAGTACTTATCAGAGCCCCATTTCCATAGCATGTGAGCACCTCATAATCTTTAATGTTTATCCTCATATCCCCATGAGGCAGGACAGTACTATTACCCCCATTGTACAGATGGGAAAACAGAGAGACAGAAATTAAGTGACATGCCTAAGGTTACAAAGGATGCCCATGGCAGAGCCTGGAATTGACCCTGAGTCTCCAGAGTCCTGGGTTAGTTCTCTAACCACTGAACCGTCCTGCCAGTGCCAGAAATATACTCCTATATCTAAATTGTGTGTGTGTAAAGTTTGACGCTCCCTTCTGGATTGAAGTAAAGCACATATCACATTCCTATGAATGCCCATCACTCCGTACCTACAGATACACCTGTCTCTCTTAAAAGTCCAAATGAATCCGTGGTGCAAATAGACCCAACTTCTGGTGAAAGCACCAGGAATCCTGTGTATTCAGGCTGAGGTTGAATTTTGCCCTACTGGTTGTGTAGGAGGAAGTTCTACTGAGACCGCCAAACTAATATAGCCAGTCTTATGTCCCATGGTAGGTAATGATCTGATGCAACTAATCGAACCGCAACTACCTAACTATTTAACCAACCTAGGATTTAAGTTGTGTGTCCGCTAGCCTCCACACATGTAACTTTATTACAATCTCCATAGCGTCTTTCAGTCCTCCCTCATCTTTGTTGTATTGGGAAATAACTATCAGGGATCTGTAGTACATAATAAAACAATGTGTGTATTATATAGTATTGCACATCTTCCGTAAATGGGTCTGAAAATACAAAATCTTTCAGTTGCCTTGAGGCCAGCATGAAATTTAGTTTTGATCTTTATCCATGACTCTTAGATCTGGGGAAGACTGAGAGGGGACATAACAGTTTTCAAGTATATAGAAGGTTGTTACAAGGAGGAAGAAAAATTGTTTTTCTTAACCTCTGAGGATAGGACAAGAAGCAATGGGCTTAAATTGCAGCAAGGAAGGTTTAGACTGGACATTAGGAAAAACTTCCTAACTGTCAGGGTGGCTCAACACTGGAATCAATTGCCTAGGGAGGTTGTGGAATCTCCATCATTGGAGATTTTTAGGAGCAGGTTGGACAAACACCTGTCAGGGATGGTCTAGATAATTAGTCCTGCCATGAGTGCAGGGGACTGGACTAGATGACCTCTTGAGGTCCCTTCCAGTTCTATGATTCTATGATCGAGCAAAATATTCTCTGTTGGATAGGGAGTGGGTCTTCAAACCTGGTGGTGAGATTCAAAAAAGGTTTGGACAAAGTTTTGTTGTTTGTTTTGCAGTTTTAATATTTACTGCAGCTGCTGTTTTAGGTACAGGACTGGCAGGGCCGGCTCCGGGCACCAACTTGTCAAGCAGGTGCTTGGGGCAGCCACTCCGGAGAAGGGAGGCACGTCCAGCTATTCAGCGGCAATTCGGCGGACGGTCCCTCACTCTGGCTTGGAGCGAAGGACCTTCCAACGATTTGCCACCGCAGATCGCGATCGCGGCTATTTTTTTTTTTTTTTTTTTTTTTTGGCTGCTTGGGGCGGCCAAAATCCTGGAGCCGGCCCTGAGGACTGGACACAAAATCGCTAAAATACTCCAAGATGGGCTGTTGTCATGATATATCCAGCATGATCAGAAGCAGAAAATACTGGAAAATCTCACAAGAACCAACTCGTGAGATTTCAGCCCAGCTTTGCAAACCCAAGAGATTTGGATAGTCCAGAGAAACAACCAAAACAACCACATGTAGAATGTCTCCAAGATATTGGAGCTAATATTCCACACTGGAGCTGGCTGAATATTTTCCAACAGAACATTTTTTCGTTTGTAAAATGCCAATTAGTGAAAAGCGAAACATTCTGTGAGAACTTGTTGGTTTTTGTGTGGTTTAAAAAAAAATCAAAACATAGCATTTTCATTTTTCATTTTAAAACTACTTTTCATTTCAAATGTATGTTCTATTCTAAATTACAATATCACTTTTTTAAAAAGTCAAAATAGAAACAAAATATTTTAATTGACCTGAAGCTATTTTTTTCCCCCAAAAAAATTATTTGGCTGGAAATTTCTAAATTCATTGTTTTGTTCTGATTGGGAATGAAAACACGTTTGAAAATTAGGAAATGAAAGGTCCTGTTCCCCCACTGATTTCCCTCTACACACTCTGCCATTGGGTCACAACACTTCCAACGAGTCATGTCCTTTCTCTTGCATCTCAAATGAAATGATCTATTCACATGGTACCTAAAATAAATTCCATCTGCTAGGTTCTTGATCAGTAGCACATTAGTGAGGTAAGCATGAGTTTATAGTAAATAGAGTTCATACATATTTCTTTGTTTCCCCCAGGTTTGGAAAAGGACATCACATGGCCATGGAATAGCCAAAGAACATAAGGCCCTGAAATGCATATAGCTCTAACTTAGCGGGGACTTTGGAAACATCCCTGAAGATGAGGCTATTCCGGCGAAATTATGGCCCATTGAAGCTGGCTTTGGTGGGTGTGGTCTTTGTGATCTTCCTCTTCATAATACAGAAGGATGTCGGGAATGGGGACCACACCGAGGAGCCCTGGCTGAAAAACATTGTCGAGAGGAAAGACCAAGTGATTGACATGATGATGGGGGCAGTAAATAACATTCGCGACTCAATGCCAAAGCTACAAATCCGGGCTCCGGTTCAGCAAGAGGAACCTTTGCAGAGCAGCAAGTCCTGCTTTCCAGGTTACTATACCCCAGCTGAACTGAAACCACTGATGGAACGACCGCCCCAAGACCCCAACAGCCCAGGAGCCGACGGCAAAGCTTTTAAAAAGGACCAGTGGACGCCGCAAGAGACTAAGGAGAAGGAGCGCGGCTATGAGAAGCACTGCTTCAATGCCTTTGCCAGCGACCAGATCTCTCTCCAAAGGGCGCTGGGACCTGACAGCCGACCTCCAGAGTAAGAACTCCCCCTTCCTCCTCTTATGCCTGTTGTAAATAGCAGCACAAAAATAAGTACCGTAGGAGAGATGGGATCTGTAAACCCAAGTCTTGGACTGAGGCCACGTCTACACACACAAGTTGCACCAATATAACTTAAATCTGTTTTTTCAACCCATGTAAACTTTAATTTGGGTTCATCATAAGTCAGTTCCTAACTGATGTAAGTTAAACTAAAATAAGAATGGTCATGTGGCCCTTTGCACCTGTTTAACTAAATCGCCTTAAAGTAACACCTGAAAGTTGCACTGGTTTCAACTGATGGAGACCAGCTCTAAGATCCAGCGGAGAGAGGAAGTCTTTCTCATTGCTATCCTCTCCGGAGCCTGATTCTTCGCTGTCTTGCATTTTATCATTTATATTTGTGCACAATGAATGTGAAAAATGTTACACCCATTTTGCCCAGGTATAAATGATGACCCAAGTGCAAGGCAAGGGAGAGTTATGGTTGAGGTTTCTGTTTTCAAAGCAAGCCAGAGGAATTGACCTCACATCTTCCAATTTAAGAGCATGGAAGATGTGTGGACTGAGTTGAAAAGTCTGACCCCCCATCTCGGCAGTCTGAGTGTTCTCTGCATCACAGGAGTGACCCGAGAGAGTTTTCTGAAGCACCGCTTAATCTAGCATCTTTCCTTTCTTAGGCCATCGCTAGGGTTTTTACTGTAGCTATTACAGGGTCCGGGCAGCTAGTTTGTGTCTCACTGACATTTCATTTGCTTTTCAGTTTTGATTTCAGGTGTAGCCTGGCGTTCCCTTCCTTCTTAGGTAATCAATCACAAACGCCACCAAAATGTTTTTCTGAAAAAGGGTTTTTTGTTAAACCAACGTATATAGAATTTGTGCCATTCCTTTCACAGACAGATGCATCTGTACTTCTCATTTGAATGCTGAAGTTGCTACTGCAAACCGTAAATATTTGCCGGGGTAGATGAGGTTCTGAATGGACACGCATCCCAACTCATGGCATTGTTTCAGAAAAGCTCTATTGTGCATGGGGTGAATTTAGTTACTGAAATAAACTCGCCTAGATGCAGAGTCATTGCAACTCCCAGAGTTGCAGCTGAGTATCTAGGCTAAATTCCACACTCTGATACATCCAACATCCTCCCGTTGACCTGAGTCAGTTGCGCATATACACTGGAGGCAGGGCCGGCTCCAGGCACCAGCTTCTCAAGCAGGTGGTTGGGGCGGCCACTCCGGAGGGGGGCGGCACGTCCAAGTATTCGGCGGCAATTCGGCGGACGGTCCCTCACTCTGCCTGGGAGCGAAGGACCTCCCACCGAATTGCCACCGCAGATTGCGATCACAGCTTTTTTGTTTTGTTTTGGCAGCTTGGGGCGGCCAAAACCCTGGAGCCGGCCCTGACTGGAGGGCAGAGTTCAGCCCATAGGCACCAGTCCAACTTGGGTAGAGCCGGGTGTATGAGACTCTTCCAGGGGCCTGTCTCTATTACAGAAGTTGCACTCATGTAATAAATCAACTGTACCTGAATTTCAATGAAACGAAAGCGGTTTAATCTAGGTTTAAATCCGTTTAAGTGCATCTATAGTATATCTAGATTGATCTTTTTCTTTTTTCCATGTGTTACCCCCAGTGCAACATTTGCAACGTAGACTAGGTTTACACCCAACAAGCATTAAAGTCAGGGAGAACGTTGACTGAGCTAACTGCCTTATCTAGGACTGGCCAGTTACTGGGCTGGTCTACACTAAGGGGGGAGGGTCGATTTAAGATATGCAAATTTGCGTAGCTGAAGTCGAAGTATCCTATTCGACTTACCCCGCTGTGAGGACGGCAGCAAATCGACCGCCACGGCTCCCCCATCGACGCCGCTTACGCCTCCTGACAAGGTGGAGTACGCGCGTCGATTCGGGGATCGATTTATCGCATCTAGATGAGACACGATAAATCGATCCCCGAGAGATCGATTTCTACCCGCCGATCCAGGCGGGTAGTGAAGACGTGCCCACTGATGTGAAATAGTCCCTAGCCGTATGGTTACTTGACTGACTTTTATGGATATGATGGTAGGGAATACTGAGAGACTGTGGCCGTAGTTTGACTGTCAGCTCTGATTAGTAGGCACCACTGGGACAAAGGGAGATCACAAGAAATCTCCCCACAGCAGACTTAAAGTGAAAGCTGAGGGCAATAATTCTTTCCTTCTTCCCTCCTCTTCTGTCTCTTACACTCTCCTACCTAACTTCCTCCTGCTGCCCTTTGTTAAAAACCAGCCAACATAGGTCTCCCAGGGCAGATACAGCCCTCCCTTTAAAGACAGAGAAGTCTGCGTACTTCAAAAACACTTAATTCCCTGTTCCCAGACTGCCCTTGGGTTTGATCGATTTTTCCCTTTATTCCTGGGAAGCCCTGCCCTAACTTTTCTTTCTTAGCTGAGTGGAACAGCCCCCTACCTTCCTGCTATGGCTAAAGGAGTCAGATGTGCCAGAGTAGGCTTGACCTTCCTGTGGTCTCAAGCAAGGCACTCTGAGACTTCAGCCTGCCCCCTTGCCGGGAGGTGGGTTAGGAAAGGCTTTGTAGAGAGGGCATTCAAGAAAACGGCTTTGAATAGTGGTTAGAAGCCCAGACCCGGTTTGCAGACTGTTTCCCCCAGCAGGCAATTATCTTTGCCTAGCAGGTGTGGCTGTGACAATGGAAGGTCGCTGAGTTCTGGAAGGGGGAAGCACAGGAATGGTATTCAGCCAACCGAAAAGGCATAAACCAATTGAAATTAAAGCGTAAAGCGCTCCAGAACCGAAACATAAATCGGCTAGCTGGAGGAATTGGCTCTGCCCCTCAGCTGGAAGGGGCCGTCATTGTTTGATTTCGAGGCCGAAGCAGAACCTGATCTGCCATGTGGAACGCTCCCCCGTTTGATGTGCGGCTGAAGTATGTAGGATGTAAGGGAGCCGTTCACACGCCCTCCGGAAAGTTCAGAACGGGGCTCGCATGCGGTCGAGTCAAAAGAAGAGGGAGTTGGTTTTGGTTGTGTGTTTTTTCATGCTAGCCCCAAAGTATTTCAAGACTCTTTTTGGTGCCATCCTTAGGAACAGCCTATCCCAAATGTCATGGATATTGAGCTGGCTGTAGCTGGGAGCTTTTCTTATTCCAAAAAGAGAATAATTCTGTTTACATATTCTTATACATATACTATTACATATGCATTGTATGGATCGAACAATGAAAGATTTTCAGATGTATAGTAACTTTGGGATCCCTGAAGTGGTACCTTAAAGGGACCAGATTCTCCCCACCCCCCTTCAAACCGTGCTGAGCATTTGCCACCTGAAAATCAGGTCCCTTTTAAAGGTTTCATCTTAGGCACCCAAAAAGTACTAGACACGTGGGAGATGGGGTGGTGAGGGCACTAGTCTAGAGCTGGGTTCTAGTCCCTGCTTTGTCAAAGACTTCCTGTGAGGCCTTGGGCAAGTCACTTAGTGTGTCTGTACCTCAGTTCCCATCTGTACAGGGGAGTGTTGGCAGGCTAAATAGACTAAAGGACAGAGATGCTAAAGTAACAGGACATGGAGGAGTCTAAAATAGATGGGCACTTCAGCAAAGCTTAACCTTGGAGGCTGCAGCCTGGCTGTCTAAGTGCTTTAGGAACCTGGTTTAAACATATTAACTCACCTAGTAGTGATTGTTAAGGGGGTTTGTAAACCTTTCGCACTGGAGGAGCAGGACTGGAAACAGGATATAGAGCCGAGAGCAGATCCAAATGAAATGGGATGGCTGTAGGATGGCCTACGGGAAGGAGTCTCAGTCTATTTGGCAAAAACGGCCACCATGTTTGTCACTGAATGTTCCCCTCTGGTTGGTTGTGTTGGAGAGGCTGTGAATTGAGTGAACCACTGAAAAATGAGGTTCCCTCTCGCTCCGGAATGGTGCTTTAGTGCAAGCGTCTCCTCCCGCTGCACCTGCTCTGCGAAGAAACAAAGGACTTTGCTCCACAGGGCACGCTCTCGCTCGCTCTCACACACACTCTCACACACACATTTTCAGAGCTCAGCTCCCATCGTGGCAGCTAAGTGACCTTGCACGTTAATGAGAAAAGATGCCCTTCTATTAAATACTTATATTGCAGTCATCCCTGGGAGCCCCACTCATGGTCTCTGCCCCCAAAAGCTTGGCAATCTAAGTATAAGGCGTGATGAGAGCTGGATATTGTCTCTGAACGTTGGGATTAAACACCTAGGTAAAGAAATATCCGGAGATGTTCAACTTGCCACTGGAGAGCATTAATCGTGCTGGATTATGCACTGCAAATATGCATGTGAAGATGTCCCAGCTGGGTCAGCTGCCAGGAGTGAGTAGGGGAATAGAGTTGGTTGGGAATCTCTTTGATAAAACGATTTTTCGTCAGAAAATGCCAATGCATTGGCACACATTTTTGCATAAATGTATCCGTCTTGATGACCCTTGGGTAGGGCACTTAGTTAGGCTGTGGGACACCCAGCTTCAAATCCCTGCTCTGAATCAGGGGCTTGGACCTGGGGGAACATGGATCCCCACTTTGCCTGGTTTAGAGCTGTGATTTGAACCTGGTTGTCCCATATCCCAGGGGAGCGCTAACCACTGGGCTATCCTGAGGCAGGTCTCATCTTTTGCGAAACTTACCAAAAGGTCTCTGTTTTCTCTGGATGCAGAAGGAGAATTTTTTTGAAGTCTTGAATCTTTGCAGGACAGGAAAACCTGCCATCCCTCTGGATCTAACCACACAGGATGCTGCTGTTTGAGCTCAAAGATCAGGCCTGCTAGCTTGTAGACAGTAGTAGACCCGTAAAGCTGTGAGGTCCTGGCTCTAGAGGGAGACAAAGCCAAGAGCAGCGAGAGCATTACAAACGCACTCACTAACTAGGCTCGATTTCTCTGGTAGGTGCATTGATCAGAAGTTCAAGCGCTGCCCGCCATTGCCCACCACCAGCGTCATCATCGTGTTTCATAACGAGGCCTGGTCCACCTTGCTCCGCACTGTGTACAGCGTCCTGCACTCCTCCCCTGCCATCTTACTGAAGGAGATCATATTGGTGGACGACGCCAGCACAGATGGTGAGTTCGGGCCTTGGAACTGGTTGTGGGAAGCACATCCAGGGGGATGCACTGCAGAGATTCTGGGTAATATAGGGGGTCCCCTGCTCTCTCTCCCCAATACCATTGTAACTTATGTACCTCATCACGGCACCTCATGGATATTAAGGGATTTAACCCTCGCAGCAACCCGCTAAGACAGGGAACTGGGGCGCAGAGTAGATTAAGTGACTTGCCCAAGGTCACGCGCCCGGTCTGTGTCTGAGCCCAGTATTGAAACCAGGTCTCTGGAGTTTCAGTGCAGTGCTCTGTCTATTAAGCCTCCTTCCTACATGGCAATCTCTTAGGTCCCTGGCTGCTAAAAGGCCCCTTCCCTTCCACTGGAAGGCTGGGGCCTGGTTTCTCAGTTACGCTTTCTGCACGTGGGGCAGGGCTTATGTAGGATTAGCATGAGGGCAAACGCCCTTTATTCCGGGACTGTGCAGGAGCTAACCCAGTTCCTGGTGTAAGCTAGAGCAGCCCTGGGGCTGCTCTAACTTAGGCCCTGGGAAGTAAAGCATCTAGAATAGCCACGGTGCATGCACAGTACATGTGCCCGTATATTGGGGGCTGGAAGCAGCATTGGCGTAGAGCTCTTATTAGTTCTGTTGGCTCAAGAAACTGCTTGCACAAAGGACGCTCTTAATGGGGCTGTTTTACACCCGTTTAAAAGCCCTAGCAGCCCAAAAAGGGACTTTATGGGCCTGATTCCAAGTTACATTAAGAGCTCTAAACTCTGATGCTGGCCTCTAGTTAGTCTCAAAGTGGCTTTTGCTTCCGCTTCTGTGATGCACAGCTGGGTGTGAAAATGAGACCCATAGGGTACTCCAGAAAAAATAACAATACAGCACAGTCTGTTGCACCAAACTCAAGTGAAACTGGTCATCCAAGGGCCGAAGAGAGCTCGGTCCCTAAAAGCCTTTCAGCGCAATTGCAGATAATTCCCATTAAACTGCAAGGACATTCCCTCGGGGCTGCAAGACTGGAGCCTTTGATCGGCCAGTAAAAAGGGGGGGGAAATGCATTAAGCTGCTCGGCACATGCAGCTGACAGGATTAAGGAAACGGGGCGAGTAATATCCGCAGCGATGACTCCAGTAATAGTGAGCTAATTTCCACCCGGCAGTAACACAATTGTTCCCAAGGTGCCAGCTTTTTCCGAGCTGGGCTGCAAAGAGTTGATTCCCAGACAAGACCCAGCCCACCAGAGGGGACTCGGATGAAGAGTTCCTAGTGGCTCAGCCAGGGAAAGCTTCCGATAAGGCTCCCCCAGAATTGCTGCTTCCCACAATGCACGAGGGTCCCGTTCTGCAGATTACTACGACACACGTGCCCAGCAAGCCTGGTTAAGGCAGACATCCCTGAGGGGGAGACAGTCCTCCCGATCTCCAGTCTCAGCCCTTTCATTTTTTTTCTGTAGCTCTTTTCAGGGCTTTATTGCAACCTAACTTGACCCATCTGTAACAGACGCAGCGGCGCCTGCCTGAGATTGCAGAGAGCCTGAAACAATCGCTCAGAGAGATGTGAAGTGCCCCATTCACTTCAGCAGGTGCTAACTTGGGTGATACTTGAAATATCAACACTGTTCAGTGTTTTACTGCTTGCCAAAGCATGAATGAAAGGAGAGGAAGTATTCTATTAGGAAGAGCTACATAATCTATTCTGACTGTTTGTTTATTTTGGGCCTTTAACAAGAAGAGCCAGGTTTTGAAGGGGGGTTAGTTCCACTTTCTTCAAAGGAAGCTTAGTTCCCAAATGTCTGTGGAATGCTGGGTTAATTATGGATGGCGTATTCCACCGATGAAATCTGCTCCACAATTGGCACGTGAGTTAGGCTGTTTAACGCTCCCTGGAGAAGGAAAGGAGACTTGCAAACTTCACTTTTCTTTTGGGCAGGTGAAATGAATCACAGGTTCCCACCTATGATTGTGGAGGTGGGGGCTAGGGAGTGGAGATCATATTTTTGGCCTAGCAATCCTGACCATGCCTTATTTTAGGTTAAATGCCGCTTTCCATTTCCACGTGCAGGGGAGGTGCAATTCCAAAGAGTTGGTAACGTTCAGACGATCCCCTTTGTATATGTGGTGGATTCCTTGATTCTTGGTAGCACTGAATCCTGTTTTGTTTTTTTAAAATCTGATCTCTGCACATAACTGTCACCAAGTAACAAGCTGGGAACCTCTCCCACATCCTGTAAACAGAACACATTACGCTTTCCATCCTTGGCAATTACTCACTTGCAAGGCACACTGCCACTTAGCGATCTAAATTAGTTGCAACCACGGCAAACTAATCATATGGTTCAGCGTCAGATCTGCCTGCAGCTTTGATCCCGGAGAAGATCAAGCTTTGACCAAGTGCTGGGGGTGGGGATAAACAAATATCTTCAGTTTGTGAATGGGCAGCCACACGGACCTCTATAGTTGAAGCTAGGGTTGCCACCTTTCTAATTGCTGGTAACTGGGCCCCTGAGGCCCCGCCCCTTGCTCCGCCTCTCCTAAGAGGCCCTGCCCCCATCACTCCTCTCTTCCCTCCTCGCTCACTGGATCATTTTCACTTCTCTTCCTACCCCTGGCTGGGCTCCCTTTTCCCCAGGGACAGGAGCTGCTGCAGATAGGAGGCAGCCCCAGCTGAATAGGGCTGGCGTGGTTAATGACCCAGTGCCTCCCCTGCCCCACGGTAACCAGACTCTCGGTGTCCAGTCAGTACATCTGACCGGACACTGCCAGGTTCCCTTTTCGACTGGACTTTCCGGTTAAAAACCAGGCACCTGGCAACCCTAAATGGCACCGGGACACAAGCCAAAAACAGGACCATCGGGGTAAAATCCAGACAGGTGACAACCCTAATTCCCTTCTGAACACCATATAGGGCTGAGGGGTCCTTATTTTGGGATCTGTGTTTATATGAACACCATGTGGGCATTGAGTGGAGGTGAAATTTATATTATGATTCGCTTTACTCAGTTTGTGGGATGGCTTTGTCTTGTTTTCCTTTGTATTATGGTAGAACCTAGAAGCTCCAAGCCCTACTATGTTAAATGCTCTGTAGACAGACCATGTGCATCTACACTGCAGTCAAAGGAAGAATGTGATTGTAACATGTATAAATATACCCAAGGTAGCTTTAATTGATCTACCTCGCATACGGATAATAGCGAAGCCATGGCTGTACAAGCCTGCCTGGGACCCTGAGTGCACGCTTGCATAGGCGCTGACTTCCCCTCTTTCACGTGGGTCCTCGACCCCCTGCTCTGCCCCCGGCCCCACTCCCCACTCCACCCCTTCTATGAGGCCCCACCCCCTCCCTACCCCTAGTCCAACTTCTTCCCCAAATCCCATCCCCTCCCCGCCCCGCCTCCTCCCCTGAGCGTGCCACGTTCCCACTCCTTCCCCCTCCTCCCCGGAGCATGCTAACGCTGCCAAACAGCTGTTTGGCGGCAGCCAGGCAGGAAGCACTGGAAGGGTAGGTGGAGGACCAGGGACGTGGCGGCTCTGGGGGGGGAGGACGACGACGTGGGGCGGGGGGTGAGGGGAGCTTGACTGCCGGTGGGTGCAGAGCACCCACTAATTTTTCCCTGTGGGTGCTTGAACCCCAGAGCAACCACTGCGTCGGCGCCTATACATACTTGCACTTCAGCCATTCACTGCTGTTGGTACCAAGATAGCTAGATTAAAGCTAGCGCAAGCATGAATACACACGCTGCAATCGCACCTCTGATTGCAGTGTAGCTATAGCCATCGTAAGAGACGGACCCTTCCCCGAAGAGCTTATCATTTTAAATGCATAAAACAAAGGGTGGAGAAACTAAGACAGGAAGTGACTCGCCCGTGGTCATGCCAGCGGGTGAGTGCCAGGGCCAGAAATAGAACCTAGATCTGCTGAATGACTCTGTCCAGTGTCCCAGCTGAACGTTACCACCCACATGTCCGCTAGCAAGCAGGCTGGTTAAGAAGTTTGGCGAGAGGACAGGTATGTGCCGTGTGTGGTGATTCCCACTCGGTGCTCAGAAGAGGTTTACATTTTGCAGCAGGGGCTGCTCTTTTTGTTGTTGCACTCTTCATGGAAGTGTTACTCCCTGCAGCAATAATGGAGCCCTCGCTCTGACAACGCAAACAAAATCAAGTCAGTTGGCTGATGCATGCCCCATGCTAATCCAGAGATGTTTCAAGCCTCCAATGACCTCTCTACGCTCTTAATTTAATGCGACTGCGGTCGCCGCTTGTGTAGGGAAAACCCCTGGCAGGCCGTGCCGGTTTGTTTATCTGCCCCATCCACAGGTCCCGCGGTTCACCCCTGCAGGCCAATGAGGGCTGCTGGAAGCGGTGGCCAGTAAGTCCCTCGGCCCGCGCCGCTTCCAGCAGCTCCCATTGGCCTGGAGCAGCGAACTGCGGCCAGTGGGAGCCACGATCGGCCGGACCTGCGGACGGGGCAGGTAAACAAACCGGCCTGGCCCGCCAGGGGCTCTCCCTACACAAGCGGCGACCCCAGTTTGAGAAACATTGATTTAATGGGTGAAAAATTGGATCTCCCTAAAGACCTGGCATTTGACACTTTAGCAGTTGGTTATAAAGCTTCCAACTCATCTTTATCAGATTAAGCGGATCTCATTTCCTGCCCACCACCCAGCCTGTTTAAAAGAGCGCTGTAGACTGTCCTGTGAAATATAATGGCTTGTGTGCCGTTTTTATGAGCTCTCCAGTTGCTTTGCAGGCGCAATGGCCTCTATTGTGCTGGTGTCTTTATGCTGGGGGAAAGGATGTTGATAGGATGGCAGAGGTTTTATTTTCTTTCAGCACCAAGTAGCACTAAGTTTCTTTCCTCTCTCCTCCCCCCCCCCCCCCCAACTGTGTCACCCACTTTACGGCCTAATTCTGTTGCGGATGGTTTTTACCAGCTGGATTAGCTTCCTGCATTTTAGCAGCAACTGTTATTTATTACTGGCGCACCAAGCGTCTTCCCCTGGAAAGAGGGGCCCATGGTGCTAGGTGCTGTACAAATGGTGAAAAGAGCCCTGCCCCACAGCGCTTGTCTAAATAGACTAGTGAAGGGATTGGAGGAGAAACAAAAAGGCACAGAGCACGGAAGCGACTCTCCCAGCCAGCCACAAAAGCCGGGGAAGGAATCCTGTCTGACAGGCCAACAGACTTTATAAAACATGCTTGAATGTGGATTGTGCTTTCTGTTCTGCTGCCGTTTCCTGTTGTGGCCCAGGTGCTGGAGCCATAGTCTCAGTCGTCACCTGTAACTCGAGTGCCTTTTCCACAGTGCTTTGCTCTGACATTTACTTCACCACTGTGCTTCACCACTTCCTTTCTAGAGGCCTTGCAGCAGCAGCGGACTCTGTTGTTGCCACTTACGTGAGCCTGAATGTCCTTGGGTAGCCATGTGCCAGGTTCAGAAGTTAGAGGTGCTGGAAGAGTGTAATTCCCTGCTTTGTTCCATAATATGACCGGATCTGAGATTCCATTTTCACTCTGCAGACATCTAGATTCTCTCTAATCATTTCCTTTCTGCAATTGTTGGAGAAGATGGTCCAGCAGTTAGATTCTAAGATGCCTGGGTTCAATTGTCTCCTCTGTCACAGGCTGCCTTGTGTGACCTTGGGCAAGTTCCTTATCCCCATTGTACAGATAGGGAACTGAGGCTAACAGCACTGCCTTGCCTCACACGGGTGTTGGGAGAATAAATACATTACAGATTGCAACTCCGTTTGAGATCTCCTGATGAAAAAGACTACATAAGACAGGTATTGTTATTATATTGGGATAATTAAATACATTAAAGGTTGAGGTATCCAGATTCTACTAGGATAGAGGCCATGTAAATATCTAAGGTAGATATTCACCCCTGAAATGTTAACTGGGGAATATTTCCTGGCTGCATGTTGAAGAGGCTTGGGTGACCTGGGTTTTTTTCTCTCTTTCTGTTGGGGATGGGAGTAGCTTTGTGCACCTGCATTTCTTAGACCTGCCTCTCTCCGAGTAAACCGAGATATTTCACAATGTTCCTCTTTCTCCTTCATCCCTTTCCTTTTCTTTGCTGAGCTCATCCTCTGGTGCCTTTGTGTCTTAGTAACATCTGGCTGGAGGGGAAAACCTAATTCTTTTGTGCACTCAACTCTGAGCAAGTCGCACTCCCCCCATCCTTCCCCCCCCATCCCCCGGTGACAATTCATCTGCTTGGTCATGATGAAGTTTTAACTACAGGTCAAGAGAATTTTTTAGTTGTACCGTGGAGTCCCAGACTAATCTCTTTGATGGGAGAAAGCTGGAGAGATTATAGCTGCAGGAATAGCTCCATAGTTCAGATTGCAGAATGCCTTTCATCGCAAGGCCCACTCACTTTAACAAATAAAAAAATCCTTTTTTGGGGGGCGGGGTCTTTTTCCATGTTTAGGCTCAAGCTAGACATGAATCTTAGTGGGGAGGTGGAAGAAAATCAAGGAAATTGTCTTGAGTCAGTGGACTCTGCAGAAAAGATTCAATTCTTTTTTTTTTTCCTGAGGGGGTGAAAAAGAGAGAGTTTCAGCTGGGGCGGGGGGAAACAACTTTTAAAAAGTTGGAATTTGTCATGGATTTAGTCCTCTCTGTGAGGATCAGACCTAGGATCAACCTGGTCAATTAACACGTATTTTGGGGTTTTCAGCCTTCAGGTTGTGTTGACGCAAGGTCTGTATGCGTCAAGCCCACAGTGTGTTCTGCGTATTTAGAACTATAATACTGCCATGTTTTCATGATCAGCAAAGCTAATAAGTTTGCTCTGGGCAAGAGGCGCATGGGGATGAGGTGAGGAGATACCTTAGGGTGGGCAGTCCTTCTCTGGAGAGGCAGTGTTGCTCGGTGGATAGGGGACAGGACTGGGACTCGGAAGACCCGATTTCTATTCCTGCCTCCGCCACTATGTCTTCATCTGTAAAATGGGAGTATCGCTTGCTGCCATTGCAAAGTGCTTTGAGATCGGCAGACCTTCTGAATTATGACCCCTTCTCACTTCCTGTGCATGCGATAAACTCTCCCTTTCAGACTATTTAAAAGACCAACTGGATCTCTACGTGAAGCAGCTGCAGATAGTGAGAGTTGTGCGGCAGCAGGAGAGGAAAGGGTTAATAACCGCACGACTACTCGGCGCTGGGGTCGCAAGCGGAGAGGTGCTCACTTTCCTGGATGCTCACTGTAAGTATAGCTGGGCCTTTCTGCCTGGAGTCAGGTTCTGGACCCCAGGTGTGGCTTTTAGCGGCTTTTGAAAATGTTACTTAGAAAGAACTTACATTCCCCCAGCTTTTTGGGTTCTTTTCGGTCAGGCCCCGGCCCTAGGCCAAATGGCGCACCAGGCAAGGAGCGTCTTTAGCACACTCCCCCCTCCCCCGTTTGTTAAATTTTTGAATACCTTATTTTTGTACTGTACTTGTAGCTCATTTCAGTTCCACAGTCTTAGAAAGTCATCAAACATTGCATGTTAAGTATGTTGCATAGACAGGGGTTCAGTAGATACCTCTGGGGTCTCATTAAACATGTCCATTATTCGTCGCTACTGACACTCTCCACGTTTTAAAACGCAGGTACGCTTTCGCCATGACCCAATAAAGCACGGTTCACAATTATCACAGCTGGGCTCTTGCTTCCCTTCCCTTCGTTCTTGTATCTCATTGACTGGTGACATCCCGCCCCTTATATAGCCGCATGGGTGTGGCTGGCAACATTTTAGGAGGTTCAAGGAAAATGTAGTTCTCGGAAAATCTGGAAGGTTCTACAAAGGTGCACGTACAGAATACCTGAAACATCTTATTTCAAACATTCTATTTTCCCCTTTGTCACTAACAAGGAAACCAGAACCCCAAGCCCAGCACCCCATGGTCACCTGGGTCACCTACCCCTAAATCCAGCCCTGTTTTCAGTCATGCCAATTGAATAGTTACTTACCTCCAGTTTTGATCTGTCTTTTCTCTCCCCGTCCCTCCTCCTTACAACACGGCATTTGTGTTTGGAAGCAGCCTGGGTTACCGGGGGTGATTTGTTTTTTTGCCTTTTTTCCTGGTTTCTTGTAGATAATCAATAGTCACACAGGGCCTCACTCACGCTGAGCAGTGCTTTATTCTGCAAGACGGCCGGTCAGTTGCAAGGCAAGCCGAAACCAAAAGCTGTCCCTGCGTGAACCCTTTTTTTCAGTTGTTTGAATGGGATTTCTTGCAGCGTAAAGTGCGGTTCTGTGCACGTAAGGCTAGCGATATATGGACCACCATGAAATGACAGCGTTTTCCTGAAAATACAGTGTGTTCTGGCTGTTATTCTCAAGCCTTCTAAGAAGGGGGCAGAACTTGTTTCCCTGTACCCAGGGTGAGGCCAGTCTCCCCAGAACATTTATCATTCATCATTTTGTATTCTGTTGGTGTCTCGATGCCCCATCAGAAATGGGGGGCCATTGTGTCGAGGGCTAGGTTCACACCATAGGCCATTCCTATTCAGCGTATGCTTCGTTCTTTCATTGACTCTGGGTCCATAGGGAGAGATGGGGCCTGCCTTAAGAGCTTGCAGTCTAACCAGTAGTGATGAAATCCCACCTTTATGGTCCTCTTCCTCGCTGCTTCTTAGGCGAGTGTTTCCACGGCTGGCTGGAGCCTCTCTTATCCCGGATTGCAGAGGAACCCACTGCCGTGGTGAGTCCAGACATCACCACCATCGACCTGAATACCTTTGAGTTTTCCAAGCCAATCCAATATGGGAAGCAACACAGTCGGGGAAATTTTGACTGGAGTTTGACCTTTGGGTGGGAGGCCATTCCTCCTAAGGAGAAGCAGAGAAGAAAAGATGAGACCACCCCTATCAAGTAAGTGCAAAGCGAATATGCCTATGGTATATTGCAGTCTTCTGAGACCACTGCTTATCATGTTGGCCAACATTGTCTCACTGGTTCCATGTACTCCCCCTGTCAGTAGCCATCTCTTGTCTTAGACGGTAAACTCCTCCGGGCAGGGACTTTTGTTGTGTGTTTGTACAGTACCTGACACAATGGGGCCCTGTCCGTGATTGGAGCTTATGGTAACACACCATTTTTCTTTGTGGGTACGTGATACAGCACCGCAATAGGCTGTAATGGAAAGGAGTGTTTGGTCCTCCTTGTCAGCCTAATGATGTAGTTAACAAATACTAGAATAATTCTATGTGAGGAGCAGTTTTTGGTGTGTGTTTTTTTTTTGTTTTTGTTTTTGTTTTTTCCTTCAAGTTGCAAGGTTTTCTGCTTAAGCCTGGTCTAAACACAGATAGATATATCCATCCAGTCAAGGATGTGATTTTTTTTGTTGGTTTTTATCGTTTAGTTATCCTTAAGCTTGGAAGGATTATATTTTTGTCGGCAAATATCAGTAAATGTCAATTTCACCATACATACACAAACCAAGGGAAA
>NC_048313.1:18004924-18007874 GCF_013100865.1 Trachemys scripta elegans | reverse complement strand
ATCAGTAAATGTCAATTTCACCATACATACACAAACCAAGGAAAAATATTTCCCTCAATAACTACTGAAATTTACAGATGGGTGAAGTTTAAAAAAAAAAAAAAAAAAAAGCTACTTGTTGAGAACTTAACGTTTGATTTTAAGGATATTTAGTGTGTATTTTTGACATGTGATGGTGACAATTTGTGTTTTACTGTTATAAAGCTTTAATTTTCTGAATCTCAGCATCTACGGTCATTAAATAATTGTGTGAAACACACACCCGCCCGTGGTCCAACCCACCATAATTTTGCAGAAGTGTGAAACTTTAAATTGATAAAAAATCAGGGGGGAAATGCTTAGCAATAAACATCTATATTATCCATAGAATTTTTTTTTAAATCTAATAACTAGGTTTGGCAGAATACAGGTACAACCCCTAATGGAGACAGTAATGTTGACATAAAGGTGCTTTATATCAGTATAGCTTATTCCCATATAGTAATAAGCTATACTGGTATAGAAGAACCTTTATACCAGTGTAACAGCATCCACACTAGAAGGGTTATACCGCTTGGTCCAGTGATGACGGCAGATGTGTGACCTAGTTTCAATTCCCTGCTCCTCCACAGGTTCCCTGCATGACCTTGGGCAAGTCACTTAGCCTCTCTGTGTCTCAGTTCCCCATCTGTGCAATAGGGATAATGGCATTCCCCTACTTCACAGGAGTGTTGTGAGAATCTGTATATTAAAGTTTGTGAAGCGCGTTGAGACCTACTGGTGAAAAGAGTTATAAGAGCTGGGTGGTATTATACTGGGATAGTGAAAGCCGTGCAACTTTCTAGCGCAGACAAGCCCTCGGATCTGTCTGAGGTTCATTCAGTGTGGCCTGTTTTGTTAGAGGGCAAATCTGACCTGCAAATATCGTCCTGGGTATTGGAGTGGACTGACATCTTCTTGACAAATGATGTGTGGTGGTGGCTTTTTGCAGGGGGCTGTTTTTTCTCTTGTTTTTTGTCAGCCTTTTTCTGAATTTGGAAAATCTTTGTTTTTAAAAAATGACCCATTTAAAATTTTTCACGATTTTTAAAATATTGGTGGGGTTATTTTCATTTTTTGACTTTTCTGCTTTCTTTTTTCCAGTCAATTTTTTTAATCAGGTGGCCATCCTTCCCCTCTCCCCCCACCCCCCAAAAAAAGGGGGTCAGGGAAGATAAAACAACCAATTAAAAATTACGGGAGGGTTGAACCCTGCAAAATGAAAGAAATTTTAATTATTTAAGAAGCCTTTTTACCAAATTGTTTGGGTTTTTTGTTCTACTTCCCCTCCCCCCAACCAGCTCTAGATGGCATTTGTCCTTTTTCTTGGGGAGAAAAGAGGCAAAGACAAACGCCATCTACCATGCAACATGTATCTTTGTGGGGAGGAGTAGCCCCTTGACCCCACCCTTCCTAATACGCCCTACTGCCAAGCTCTCATAAAGAGCTGCTGAGTTTGGGCCTGTCATGTTTTGAATGTGTCAGATGTTGAGTGCCGCTCAAGGTACCTCAGGCCTGACTTTGAGAGAGGCTAGCAGAGCTAGCCAGGAATTTTTCAATGAAACACTTTTCTGTCTGAGACATCCGATCTGTCAAAATCAAAACTTCTAATGGAAATGTAGAAGTTTTGATTAAACATTTGTCAGGAAGGTGTCGAATATCCGAGATGGATTTTTTTTTTTTTTTTTTTTTTTTTGCGGGATTGGGGTGGGCTCCCAGAACAACCAAAAGCCTGACTCGGAGCAGTGACTTAAACCTTGATCTCCCACATCCCAGGTGAGTGACCTAACCACAGAGCTGTTGGCTCATGTTTTTTGATGGAAAATTTCAAAGAGTTTCATCGTTCCAATGGAAAACTAAAGCACATTTCAGAACCTCTGATTTTCACAAAACGGAATTCTTGTTTTCCAGCTCAGATCTAGTGCTGAGATGCTTTGGACTGGCTTGGCCCTGCAGGCCCTTGAAGTATCTGAAAACCGGGCCCGAAAACAAACCTCAAAGCCAGCGGCAGCTCCTGACAGCTTGGCCTTGTGTTCATATACCGTGTACAGCCTCTTAACTGAGTGTAAAGATGTCCCCTTAGGTTGCTTGGCTGTTCGGAGTTGAATAGCTTCCCCTTCCCACTGTAACGCAGCTCCATCAGACACTGGTGTGCGTTCTATTTGGGTTAGCTGAAAGGAGTGGGGTGGCTGGTGGGGAGGATATCTCTGCTTGGGTTTGAATGAGAGAGAGCCATTCTGAACTTAATTCTACAAATGAAAGTGTAACCCACACACCTCCTGGGTGTGGTGTTCTGTCCCAGCGAGTGGCACCGAGACCGCTTAGCGAGAGAGTTAAAATGGGTCTGCTCTACGGCCTTAGCTAAGAGCCAGTTGTCTTTTGGCTCATGCGGTACAAGCTCATGCATTGAGGTCCCCAGTCTGATCCTGCCCGCCGCAGACCGGGGTCTGTTGGCGTTACAAAAGGACGTCTTAATCACCTCAGGCTCCAGACAGACCTTGCTTTCTGGCAAAGTCTCTCATTAAGGGCCTAATTACTGTGTCTTTTCATCTTTCCACTTACCTCAAAAACCCTGTCATCTGAATGCACTGTCAATACCTGGGTTGGGGGAAGGGGGGCACGATCCGCCCATTCAGTCTTACGAAAAGGCCCTTTTCCGTTTGAACAGAGGGAGCATTAAAGATTAGTAGGAATTGCCGGCCCTCACAAAACAGGAGCACCTACTTATTGCAATACTGAGAGTTAACAAAACTTATTGTGGGTTTTTGTCTTTGCCAGTGAGATGGTATTGGTTCATTTCCAATTAATTCTAGTAGGCTGGAGGCAGCATGGTCTGGTGGCTAGGGCACAGGTCTAGGAGGCTTGGGTTCAAATCCTCGCTCCGCCACTGACTTCCTGTGCGATCTTGGACAAACCACGAGAGAAGATTTGC
>NC_048313.1:17984244-18001093 GCF_013100865.1 Trachemys scripta elegans | reverse complement strand
GCGGGATTGGGGTGGGCTCCCAGAACAACCAAAAGCCTGACTCGGAGCAGTGACTTAAACCTTGATCTCCCACATCCCAGGTGAGTGACCTAACCACAGAGCTGTTGGCTCATGTTTTTTGATGGAAAATTTCAAAGAGTTTCATCGTTCCAATGGAAAACTAAAGCACATTTCAGAACCTCTGATTTTCACAAAACAGAATTCTTGTTTTCCAGCTCAGATCTAGTGCTGAGATGCTTTGGACTGGCTTGGCCCTGCAGGCCCTTGAAGTATCTGAAAACCGGGCCCGAAAACAAACCTCAAAGCCAGCGGCAGCTCCTGACAGCTTGGCCTTGTGTTCATATACCGTGTACAGCCTCTTAACTGAGTGTAAAGATGTCCCCTTAGGTTGCTTGGCTGTTCGGAGTTGAATAGCTTCCCCTTCCCACTGTAACGCAGCTCCATCAGACACTGGTGTGCGTTCTATTTGGGTTAGCTGAAAGGAGTGGGGTGGCTGGTGGGGAGGATATCTCTGCTTGGGTTTGAATGAGAGAGAGCCATTCTGAACTTAATTCTACAAATGAAAGTGTAACCCACACACCTCCTGGGTGTGGTGTTCTGTCCCAGCGAGTGGCACCGAGACCGCTTAGCGAGAGAGTTAAAATGGGTCTGCTCTACGGCCTTAGCTAAGAGCCAGTTGTCTTTTGGCTCATGCGGTACAAGCTCATGCATTGAGGTCCCCAGTCTGATCCTGCCCGCCGCAGACCGGGGTCTGTTGGCGTTACAAAAGGACGTCTTAATCACCTCAGGCTCCAGACAGACCTTGCTTTCTGGCAAAGTCTCTCATTAAGGGCCTAATTACTGTGTCTTTTCATCTTTCCACTTACCTCAAAAACCCTGTCATCTGAACGCACTGTCAATACCTGGGTTGGGGGAAGGGGGGCACGATCCGCCCATTCAGTCTTACGAAAAGGCCCTTTTCCGTTTGAACAGAGGGAGCATTAAAGATTAGTAGGAATTGCCGGCCCTCACAAAACAGGAGCACCTACTTATTGCAATACTGAGAGTTAACAAAACTTATTGTGGGTTTTTGTCTTTGCCAGTGAGATGGTATTGGTTCATTTCCAATTAATTCTAGTAGGCTGGAGGCAGCATGGTCTGGTGGCTAGGGCACAGGTCTAGGAGGCTTGGGTTCAAATCCTTGCTCCGCCACTGACTTCCTGTGCGATCTTGGACAAACCACGAGAGAAGATTTGCCTGTAAAAGCCCTAGTAGAGAAATAGCTTATACCGGCAGAAGAGGTATTTTGCCAGTACAGTTCCTGTCATTCGGGGAGGAGATTTAACTATACCGCAAAAGCTCTCCTTTGGCCAATGTAGCCTGCGTCTAGACTAGGAGGGTTTTCAGTATAACTATACCAGCAAATCTTTTCTAATATAAACTAGTGTCCGTTCTACACCTTAAACTTTTGCTGGCATAGCTGTTTGAGTCCGGGACGTGAGGAGGCGTGATTTGTGACTGACGTACTGGTAAAAGCACAGCGTTGCTGATCTATCTCATTTTGTTCAGAAGGGCTGGAGTCGGCTATCCTGCCCAAAGCACAGTTTTGCCAGCGTGAGGTCCGTCCACCGTGCTAGCGTAGTATACTGGAAAACCTTGTCTCATGTAGACCTGTCCTCTGCCTCCGTTCCCCATTTGTAAAAGGGAGCGGAACAGCACTGAAGTGCTGCAAGGATAAATACAATAAAGATACAACGGTGACGGGGGCCAGATAAGTTCCTAAGATTGGGTTTTGTCTTTGGTTTTGGTAACTTACCTTTGACATTTGAAAGTGCATGGCTTCTGCAGCGCCATAGAAAAGAGTCTTTTTTGTCTCCTTCAAACCCTGCCAGCCTGTTGCCCAGTTGGCACAGACAACTGTAGACTATAGTCCCCCGTCTCTGCCCCTTCAGAAACAGAATAACCTCGAATTCCCAAGTGAAGACATTCAATGCCTGCTCTTGGCCCTTTCCACGATAGCAAGACAAAGCTTGGCCTCTGGCCTGGAGTACGGCTCCGCTTTGTGGAAAGGTCAGACGGGAGAAGTTTCTGTCTCAATAAAGGTCCCTTTTTTTCCTGTGGATTGGTAACTTGGCTTCCAGCTGCCTCTAATCTCCGCTGGCTCCTCTCGGCGAGAACACAGCAGTTCAGTAAGTTTCATAAAAGCCAGTTTCGGTTCCACCCCACCCCCCATTTAAAGTTCAGATGTAACGGATTATAAAGGGAGACGGAAGGAGAAGCTTAGCCCTGAGTAACTGGATTTCCTTTCTGCTATGACGTTCAGTAATGATACTCTAGGCTTCTCCTCCTCCTGAATCAGATCACATCAGGCCCCTGGGTCCCGTAGCTATCAGCTGCTCCCTTGACTTCTCTCTGTCTTAGGGATTTACCTAGCCCTCATTACCAGACAATCTGAGCTCCTCACAATCCCATGTATTTTCCCTCCCAACACACCTGTGCGGCAAGGTAGCACCGTTATCCTCATTTGCGGATGGGGAAACCAAGGCACAAAGATCAAGTGATTTGCCTAAGGTCAGATAGGGAGATGGTGACAAGGGCGGGAATTGAACCCAGGTCTTCAGAGTCTCCAGGTTAGTGTGCTATCCACCGGACCCTCCTCCTTGTCTAGACGCTAATCTCTTATCTGAAGTATTTGGCAAGAGGGTTCTGATGGTCGTTCTAAGGGTTTCTTTGTTATCCTAATGTCGTAGACTCATGACAGAGCAACATTTTTCCTGATCGCAGGAGGATACCGCAATACCCAGACCCAGAGCTGTGAATGTGAAGATTATTTAATGTCTCAGTCTCAGTGTAGCCCATCTGCAAACTGGGGGTATTTGCATCATGACAAATCCAAGAGGGATGTAGCCTCCCTCGGGTCCTGGGATGGGGGCAGGAGGTCAGGGCCCCATCACTTTTTACCAGCTGTAAGGGCGAGTGACTGTGGGGCGGGGCCTTGTGGGGAAGGGGTGGTGCAAGGGCGGGGCCATGTTTCAGGTGCCAGTGCCACACGGTCTCTCTCCACCCCTCCCCCCAACACACACACACACACACACACACACACACACACACACTTTTAGGGACCTTCAGTCATCCCAAGCCTCCCTACAGATTTGAGCGCCACCTGGCTCAATCTCTAGCCAGATCCCTAAAACAGTCTGGCTGTATGTTCAGTTTGTCCATCCTTCATGACCTTATTGCCCTACTAAAGCTTTTGGGATTGCTGGCTGTGTAGCAGCCTTCCTTGGTAAACGTGTTCCAGAATTCCTTGGTCTTCTGTCCTAATATGTCCATACCAAGAAAGCTGCCAATACCAAACCAATGCTGATGGAGGCAGTTGCTGGGTTCGGCTTTGAATATCCTCCTTTCTGATCTTGTCCCGCCACTTCCTACGGATATTTGTCCTGCAGCAGGATGAATGGTGGGGTTTGCCAGGGTTGTTAAATTAACATTTGTGATGCATGAAGGATGGTCTCTTGACTCTGCTTTTGTGTCTCCTCAGGTCTCCCACTTTTGCTGGTGGCCTCTTTGCGATCTCCAAGTCCTATTTTGAACACATTGGTTCCTATGATGACCAGATGGAGATCTGGGGTGGGGAGAATGTGGAAATGTCCTTTAGGGTAAGAGCCAAGTGAAGCGCGGGGGGAGGCGGGGACCGTTAACTTCTAGCAGGATTAAAACTAGGGGGCCCACACACTTTTTTGCTTCTGTAGGCCCATCATATTGCAAGAGTTCCCCCACAAACACACATGGTCCCTGTGTGGTTTCCCGTTTTTCACTCTTCTGATTTTCTGAAATTCTCTCCCCGTCCCTCCCCCCCTTCCCAATCAATAGGATTGTGCCCACTAATGTCTAGAACATTCCCTGAAATTCTGGCATTGATCAGATGTAGCATTCAAAAGTTATCACGTTATGGAAAAATGCCATTAAGTTGAGTATAAGGCCTCATAACCTTGGCTAACAAAATCCCTTAACCGTGGGCTTTGGGCCTGAATTCCCGAAGTGCTGAGGTCTCGCCACTCCTTTGCAAACCAGAGCCTTTGTTTTCAGGGTATGTGGTTAGAAAGGCAGAGCTCTGTTTGTACGGCCCTAGCGTGATGGGGTCTGTGACTGGAGCTTCAAGGTCCTACTGCAATGCAAATAACGAAGCTCAAAGCACATTATGCCAGATCTCAACCCAGCCCAGTTCTGTACTTCAAACTATGGAGGAAAACACTTTGGACATAGGAAAAATTCTTCTCCCCCTTTCATTGATGTGTCAGGGTTTGTTTGACTAAAGCTCCCTTTGAAATCCACTGGATGGGCGGCTTCTCCCTTGTGTAGGTTTGGCAGTGTGGTGGTCAGCTGGAGATCATCCCCTGCTCGGTGGTTGGGCACGTGTTCCGCTCCAAAAGTCCACACACCTTCCCAAAAGGAACTCAGGTCATCTCCAGGAACCAAGTGCGCCTGGCGGAGGTCTGGATGGACGACTATAAGGAAATATTCTACAGAAGAAACCAGCAGGCCTTGAAGATGGCCAAAGAGGTACAGAATCCAGTTCCATAAAGCATCTCGCAAGTCATCAAAGCATCTTTGATGTGTTTCTGTCTGCAGGGAAACTAGTTGGTTGATTCCTCTTGGCAGTGTTGGGCCTCTTTTAGTGTCACGCTTAAGGCGCTCGTCCTATGAAGAGAACCACATGGATGGACCCATCTGCCTGTACAGAACTCCATAGAAGTCAACTAGATTCTGTGCCGGGTCAGTGGCCAACCCACGTGGGATCTGGATCAGTAGCGGAGCTAGGTTTTAGAGCTGGGGGGTGATGGGTTATTGGTAGTACCACCTTCAGCTATAGCTATTGGCTTGAAAAGGTGCCTTGTGCTGTCTGAGATGAGCCTTCCAATTAGAACCAGTTAGAGAATTTTTCAACATACGGTTTTTCATCAAAAAATGCTGATTCACTGAAATTTGTTTGCAAAATAGGGTAGTTTTGGACAAACCTCCTGACTCCCCCCAAAAAAAAACCTCCATAGAAAAGCTTCAGAACTATCAATGTTTCATTTTGACATTTTCGGGGGGGGGGGAGAATTCAGGTTTTCTAGGTCAAAACATTACTTTAAATTTCTAATTAGGTTTAAAAAACAAAGCTTTAAAAGAAAACCATTCGATTAACCCAACCTGAACTTACTGGGGGGGACAGGGGGGGGGGGGGGGCAAATATTTTGGAGACTTCCACTTTTTGTCCTGATTTGGGATTGGGGTGGGGGGGTTTCAAACTTTTTCAAAGATTCGCTGGAGGGGAAAACAGGTTTCCTCTCTCTCTCTCTCTACTTCCAGTGACCAGCATCCTGGGAAATATGCTCCTCGGTGCTGTTTTGCATCCTACCTGTGATAAGAAGGGAAGGTGTGTAGTAACTTAATCCCATAAGGTTCTGCGGTGAATTACAAATGGAAACCACCTCTCTGTGATGCTTTAAGGCAAACCTATTAAAGGGAACACCAGGTTTTGGATTCTGTTGCTGCCCTACTGAGGTTAGTTTAATTTTCTTGCATGATTTTGATAGAAAACATACGGCGACGTTACAGAACGGCTCAAACTGAAGGAGCAACTGCACTGTAAAAACTTCACCTGGTATCTACAAACTGTCTATCCAGAGATCTTCATCCCAGACTTGACCCCAACCTTCTACGGAGCAGTAAGTGCAGGAGTGTGTCTGTGTTGTCCTGTTTCCTTCTGGCAAACCCTCCTCGATTCCCTCCTTCTCTAGAAACAAATGGAGATGGTAGCAGCGGTTCGTGCTGTGTAGAGGCTCCAATGAAGATGAGGGTGCCATTGCACGGAGCAGACTCCTGATGTGACGGTCCCTGCCCCAAACAGCTTACAGTCTAAATGTCCAAGACAAAATTCAGATGAGATGAGAAACTCAGACACGGAAAGGGGAAATGACTTTGCCACAGACTGGATGTTTTCCTAAAAGATCCGCTGTAGAAATTATTTTGGGGGAGTTCTATGATCTGTGTTATACAGAAGGTCAGACCAGATCCTGATGGTCCCTTCTGGGTTGGGGTTTGGAATCTACAAATGAAGGCGTCCCAGCAGGAGCCAGGAATACCTTTCGTATGCTTACCGGCACTGCTGTTATTTATACTCACGGCTGGTTCGATGAGAGCTTGGGTGTGAGCATGTGTACACGGGCAGGGGAATCACACCCCTAACTCATAGTGTAGACATAGCCTTAAACAGTGCCCTGGCACTTAGAATCCTCAATGTTCTTCATGAGCAACTCTGTCAGACTTGTACAGTCGCCTGATCTCTCTCCTCCTCCCCCCATCCCATTCCCCTTTGTCTCTGGGCTCGTCTACACTAGCTGGGTGTGAGAGAGAGAACCCATTTTCCCTTTATTTACCCACACAACCGCCCCTCTCTTCCTCCCCCCCTCCCCCAGTGGAAAAGACATTTGGTGTGTGTTTAGTTTTTTTTTTAAGTGGGCTTTTATTCCTACTGACACAATCTTGCATCCGGACGAAAAGCTTCATAGAAAATGTTAAACACAATGGAAAAAAAAAGTTCACTCCTTTCAAAAGACTTCTCCCCGTATATTCCGCCCCAGCTAGCTACGTGATTGGCAGCTTCTGCTCAAGAATGGAACAGTGGCGGTTAAGCGGTAGGGGTGGGGGACGTGTCAATGCCCAGAAACGCTGGTCTTTGATTTAGCCGGTTTTGCTCTTTCACCCAGGCCGGCAAGGGGAGTGTAGTAAGGATCACTCCCTGCCTGAGGGCTGGGCACACCTCATGTCGGTACTTCTGGCCAAGTAATAGGCTTCTAAGTGGCCAATCCAGTTCTTGGCTGAAGGGATACTGGTATCAGTACAAGGTTCTGAGAGTTGGGGAGTTTAAAATGGGACTGAACTGTAGCGAAGCCAATTGAGGCTTTGAGCAACAGACAAAGGAGTTTGACTCTCACCTTCACAGTGAGTCCAGAAAAAAACAGCATCTCTAAGTATTTATCTGGCTTGTGTTACCATAATATCAGAGTGCCTCGCAATCTTAAATATATAATTCCCACGCACCCCTGTGAGACACAGCAGTGCTGTTAGCCCCAAACTGAAAAATCAGTTATGTGCAGAGCGCTGTTGATCTCTTCTGGCCGCTAAGGATTGTTGTGGTTGGTTTCTCTGGCCATTCAAGGTCAGTTGCCTCAAGGAAAATACACACTTTGGGTTTCTCCTGGGAAGTCAGCTCAGCTCTTTCCAGTTCACAGCAACGGAGTTAAATGCCCACTGCAGAAAGGTCGTTGCTTTGCATAGTAAAAACTTGCAGCGCCGGTTCTCTGATCCAGCGATCTACTGATATGTAAGCAGAAGAGGAGTGACGAGACGTAAACCGATTGTGCATAGGATCCTAATCCTGGTTGAACCCTCCTGCCCTTGCTTGCATTCCGGAATACAGGTGCAGCCAAGATAGCATGGCAGATGATTTATTCATTTGCAGGGCTGCTCCCGGAAGTTGTTGTATCGAAGGCAGTTTACAGCTATCTGGCCGTAGCAGATTACTTGACATCTGCTCTGGGTTGTTTTCAGTTTGCGGAGTTCTCAGCATTATTTTCCCCAGAATGCTTTGTCTTCGCAGCTCCCAAAAATAATCATCCCTAGAAAGTTAGAGCCTTACGAAAGGTCCCAGCCTCTTAAGACTTAGAGCTCCAAGGCAGAGATTGTGAAGCAATTTTGGATGTCCAGTACTCATTATTTTAATGTGAATTGGTTGCTGCAATCCTAGACTTTAAGGCCAGAAGGGACCATCTTGGTCATCTAGTCTGACTTCCTACACATCACAGCCTCCACCTCATCCCCTAACCTCTGGCTGAGTTACTAAAGTCCTCGAATCATGATTGAAAGACTTCAATTACAGAGAATCCACCATGTGCTCTTGTTCAAACCAACAAGTTACCTATGCCCCATGCTGCAAATGCAAGGTGGCAGAGACCTTGAGGGTTTTTTTTCCTATCTGACCTGGGGAAAAATTCCTTCCTGACCCCAAATGGCAATCAGACCCTGTGCATGTTGGAGAAACCCACCAGCTGGACACCTGGGGTAAGAATTCACTGTAGTAACTCCGAGCCTTCTCCGTCTAGTGTTCCATCTTCAGTGGCTTTGAAAATTTCAGCCCAAATATACTGAGTATTAAACTAACCCCTGCTGAAAGAAGAGAAATAGGGAGGATCCCAGTTACCCAAACAAAACCACAGCTTTTGAGCTGAAAAGTGGATCCTGAATCCCTGGCCAGGCGCACAGGGTTGGGTCAGGTCTGTGACTGAGTGTCCAGAATGCAGCAAAGTCTCCTCCGAGTTGCTTGCTTTGTTTTGTTCTTTGCTTTCAGATTAAAAATGAAGGGTCAAAGAATTGCCTGGATGTTGGCGAGAACAATCATGGAGGGAAGCCATTGATCATGTACCCATGCCATGGAATGGGCGGCAATCAGGTATGCAACCTGTGCAAGTATATCCCACCAGCTTTCACCCCATCCCACCTCCACTGAAATAGGAAAGCCCAGGGCTGGGAAAAGAGAGAAAACCCATTTCCCCATTCGCAGTTAAGATGTGAATCATGCACGTAACCTGAGCAGTTCCCCCTCCTTTGTACCTCTTCTTATTTAAACAAATTATTTTATTTGGGTAAGGACAATAACCTCCATTCAAGTCCTGAGCCTGAATGATCTCTGCCCCAAACAGCCGAAGTCCATAGCACTTCAGCAACACTCTGTGCGCCTCTGCCTTTCATCAGAGGATTTCTAAACACTTCACAATGTGAATTAAAGCCCCCTTTCAGAACCATCCCAATTTTCTGTTCATTTGTTTCTGGGCTGAACCAAACCACGGAAGAAGAAAAAATTGATTTGGGTCAAACAAACCATTTCATTCAAACTGAAACAAAACATTGTGTTTGACTTTTAGCCAGTTTAAATGTAAAATTCTATCCCAAAAGCATGTTAGAAAACGTTGAAACAAACATTAAGATTTTTTTTCCTGATTCTTTATTTTTTTACTGAAAGAATTTGGCGAATTCAGCAAGAATTCGTGAAACGTTTTGGTCCATCTGAATCTTCATTGTTTGGCAGTAAAAACATCATCCAAAAAATTCTGCTCCCTTTTTCCCTCATGAGTAGGTTGTTATCCCTACGGATGGTAGAGGATGGGGAAGGAGTGGGAGAGGGAAAATAATTCTGTCCCAGTTCACGCAGCCCATCAGTGGCTGATCTGAGCTCAGGAGATCTCTTAGCTCACTTCTAGTCTTCTGCTCCAACCACTAAATCTATTACCCCACTCTGCCAGCTCCGTTGGGTGTCTGACTGTTTTGCTTTCGAATATGCCCCACTATAGTGCACTCTTTTTTTTGCCCCCTGGCAGCTCAACTCAGTGTGGCCCTCTAGTGGTGGCTAGATTGCCCAGAAATTAATGAGTCTGCTATAGCCTTGTCTAACAGATGGATCTTTCGGGTTGAGCAGTAAAGGCTCTTGCATTAAGATCCAGAGGTCTCCGTTTCAGTCCCTACTGCTAAAGACAATCCCAGGGCCATCGGCATTACATCACAATTGGAGCTAGGGTTCACTCCACTGGTGGTGTGAGCAAGCTGCCCCTTGTCCATCCGGCATCCACGCTGTTCAGTGTGCAACTCATTGGGGGATTAGATGTCTCGTCAAGGTGGGGGTGGATCCTTCAGACTTGTGGGGACCGACCGGCATTGGGGTGCACTTGATTATCAACTGGCATAAGAATGAATTCTACCACCTTGAGTTAATTTTGGTGCTGCCTTCATTAGTGGAGAAGGCAGGCTGTTTTCTTGTAGCATAGGTGACCATTTGGAGAGAAGGAGAGCACCAGTCTAATCTCCCCTGTCTGGTCTTGGTTCTCAGTATTTTGAATACACGTCCCAGAAGGACCTGCGGCACAACATCGGCAAGCAGCTCTGCCTCCGATCTGGCTTTGGGCCGGTGGAGCTCGGAGACTGTCACTTCACAGGAAAAAACACACGTGTTCCAGGAAATGAAGAATGGGAACTGACCCACGTAAGTAAAGAACACAGGGGCTCAATGCACCCAGAAGCAGCAGTGTCTTTCCCTCTTCCTCACCTCTGACAGGAGTTTCTTGGATACCTTGCAGAAGCCTGTCTTGTGCTTTGCTGTCAAACTGGGAGGGTTCCTTTGGGAGGCAGTGGGACCTACTGGGGAGAGGACTGGACTGGGGCTCAGGAGTGGAGCCATGCAAGTAACCAACCTTATTTTGGCTCCCTGGCTGTTCCAAAAAAAATTGAAAAATTTTGGTTTGGGTCAAACAGTTTTGTTGCAATTTGGAGCTTTTTTCAAAAAAAAAAAATTAAAATTGAAGGAATTTTTTTTAAGTGAAAAGTTATTTTGAATCAGAAAATGTAAACCTGTTGTTCTGAAAACGGCAAAACTAAACTTTTGAATTTTTTCCGACTGAAATAATTCAGCCAAAACTGACACAAATTGGTGAAGTGTTTCAGTCAATCCAAATCTGCTTTTTTTTTTTCCTCACCAAAAAAAGTCTTGGCTGAAAAATCTGGCCCAGATCTACTCCAGAGACCTGGGTTTTATTCCTCGCTCTGCCAATGGTTCGCTGGACCTTGGGCAAGTCACATCGCCTCCCCGTGCCTCAGTTTCCCCTTCTGTATGGTGAGGATAACAATGGTCTTTGTAAAGCACTTTGAGATCGGTGGATGATGTGAGCAAAGTATGTTTGTTTTTAGGATCGTTTGATTAAAAACGTGGCCTCTAACATGTGTTTG
Source organism: Trachemys scripta elegans (assembly GCF_013100865.1). Lineage (NCBI taxonomy): Eukaryota > Metazoa > Chordata > Testudines > Emydidae > Trachemys > Trachemys scripta. The sequence continues at coordinate 17,990,293 of NC_048313.1, read as the reverse complement.
TCGGCAAGAGATGAGCATCCATCTATGACTTCCTGTAACCCCTCGGATTCTTATCAGCAGTGGTTCTTTACCCAAGACGTATAGTGAAGACAAAACCAGTGTCAGCAAGAAATGATCCAGCCCATCTCACTTTGAGATCTTGATTCCAAACTGCACTCAGGAAAACAGAAGCTAAGACTCTCTCCTTTTATTTAAAGAAAGCGAACGTCTTAAATATGCTGCATTTCACAGTTGCCTTTAATTCTACTCTGTGCCTTTGGGATAAGACTGTGTAATACATGGAGATTTTTGTACCACTTTTTCTAAGAGACTAAGCAAACTTCTTGTTTGCTGCCTACGTGAGTGTCATATTGTAACATATCCAAAGATAAATAACATGGGACCAACGATGTCGATAATTGAATGAATGATCAATCCCACTTCCTAAACCCCGGAAAATTGGACCACAACCAGTCAGAATGCAAGGGATGAGACTGAATTCAACACCTGTCCCAAAGAAGGAGTGCCAGCTGGCCTTTGAATATGTCTCATGCCAAAGCTAGTACCCGGTGTCCTCTAGTTATCACATAGGCTTGCATGCAAAGGCAGATCAGGACGCTGCAAGAAGAAATTGCAGTGTCATGGTCAGGAGAGCATATTCATGCTCTCTAGCACAAGCTCTTGTTCAATGAGATTTTAAACCTTGAAGGAGATAGGTGTGTGCGTTTAAAACATATCAGGGTGCACTGTTGTGTGAAATCCCAGCCCGTTGCACCGAATGAAACCTGTGTGTTACCTTGCCAGCACAAGGCGATAGTAGTACTAATTGTGTTGCAAATAAAAAGGACTTTCTGTGCTGTTAATCCCCCAAAGGAGAGATGATTCATCATTTACTTGGCCCACGCAGGGAAGTGGCCTGGTGATGGTCCTGCTGAGCATAGACTAGCAGGGGAAAGCCTGATATGGTGGCAGTATTGCTTGAGAGACGGGTACTCTATGAGCCTGCGAGATCATGGTGGTGGTTGGAATGAAGATTATGGAATAGCATGCAGGGTATGGGAGGATTTTTTTTTATTTTTATTTTTATTTTTTAAATCACTGGATCAGTGCACATGCAACACAGATCCTGAGATCCAGCAAGCTCATGGCTTTTGATTTCCTTATGCAGTGATGTAATACTACCATCTTTAACTTAGAGCATGTGCCAGTCGGGGGAAATAGGTAGTGCCACTTTTATCCTGGGATGTCTGCTTCCCTTTCGTGCTTGGGTTCTGGTACTTCATAAAAATCTGCATCCAAGTAACACCTCCGATGACTCATCCCCACCCATAGACAGTTTAAATTAAGTACGCAAGCAGAGTAACTGGTTTTTACAGGATATGCTGATGCAAATCCAGGATGTTTGCACTCTTCAGTAAAGAAATCCCCCTCTCCCCCCCCCCCCCCCCCCCCCCCCAGATTCTGGAGGGCTTAGTTTAAACTCTGATTCTGATCCCCCTGTATCCCATACTAAACTGTGCGGCTCGTTTCTCTACCATTTTAGCATTTTGTGGAAAGATGGCCTAGTAGGAGAGTGAATGTAAGCCCTTTTTTGAGACTTGAATACTGTAGTTTACATTAGTTTCTAAGCGATTCCATTTCATTTTAATTGAAAAATCTTCCTGGAAATGGGGGAGACGACCTACCTTTGGACATGTGACCTGAACCTAAAATAAAGAGATGTTCTATTTTACAAAAGAATCCAGTCTGGATTTGGTTCCTTTGGAGCAGATGTTCCCAGTTTGCTTCAACAGGCCCTAGAGCCACAAACACTTCACCCAGCTGTTTCTGAGTTGGCACACCTTTCAGTTCAGTTATTAACCACACGTATTATGGCTGTGTCGCCACTGTACACAGCATTACAGTCCCTGCCCCAGAGAACTCAGTCTAAATAGAAAAGACAGACCTACAGGGTGGGGGAGGAAGGGGATAGAACATACTAGCAGAGTGAATAATGCAATGGTGGTAAATATCATGTTAGTTCCACAATTTGTTTAATTTCATTTGGGGTGGGGGTTTATATTTAAATGAGACTTTGTCGGCATAATAAGCTAGACACGTGTTGCCAAAGTAGTGGCGAGGGTGGGGAAGCGAACTCCCAGGCCCTGCTGGTAATATCCACCCCGGAGGACAGGGCTACATGCTGCCTTTTGGGGTTTGAGCTCCTGTGTCCATTTTCCCAAACGCCGCCGTCTGTCCCTGGATCCCAGGGGCAAGTCGCGACGTAGCGCCGTGGCGCGGATTGTTTCTAGGCGTGGCAGGTTCTCAAAGCGTTCACTCTGGTGCGCACCGATGGTTTGCGAGGCGCTTGATTTGGACAGGCGGGGTCTGTTCTGGCACATTCAAACTCTCTAAGCTCCGATCGCGGAGGGGAGTTCCCTTTGGAGCACCTTGATGAGTTTGAGGGATCTTTCCCAGTTTGGCAGGAAAACCCCCTCACAGCACTAACAGCTGAGGCTAGAGCTGTCACTCTAGTATGGCCCCTTTAGGTGGCGCTCTTACCCCATCCACCTCTTTAGCCCTCGTTCTCTCAGACAAACGCCAGAGTCGTGACTGCCCCCAAAGGATTTGATCATCCTCTTTGCTGCTTGATAAGTTCACCATTGCGCAAGGAAAATAAGATCAGACACAAGCCCCAACCCTTAATGTTGGAGCAGGACGGGGAAGGCCGCCCCTCCAGCCCGGATGACTGGAGCACAATCTCCTGGAAGTGGTCTTATTTTGTAATTCCTCTAGGCTGCTGAGAGTATTAAAGGGCCTGAGGTCAGCACGAAAATGCCAGCCAATGAAACGTGTCCTAGAAAAATAGCCAGGGTTGCTCCCTCTAGCACGCCTGCTCAGCTGTCCTCTGTTGGAGCCTCTCTATACTATGGATGAATTTCAGTGGGGCACCAGTGCACAGTCAGTTTCCCTTTGTCCCAAGTATCTTCGCTGGTTGTCACAAGTCCCCAGGACCTTGTCCTGTTTGAGTGGCCAGCAGACTTAATTGGATGGATCTCTATCTTCTGTACTTACGTGGCACCCACTCCCATAGTCTCTGAGCACTTCAGAATTTGTAAATGTACTTACCTTACCCAATACCTGAGTCGAGTTAGGTTCTAGTCGGGACTCGGCCACTGACCAGCTTTGTGATCTTGGTCAACTTGCTTTGCTGCATTGTGGTTCAGATTTCCCCTCTGGAGAACGGGGCTTAAACCAAGTAATGGAGCTCAACTAACATTGGTCGAAAGCTCTGATAGCCAGCGGTGGAAGATACAAAGCATGATTATATCAGCCCTGAGCTATTTGATTCTGGAGTTGGTGAGGGAGGCATCCTTGGATCGCGTGAGTTTTGCACTGAAGCGGAGTCGGAGAAAAGTTGCACAACTGAGACAATTTGTATAATCCGCGCACTATTTTCAGTTATTGCAGTCCAGCCACATTCTGTTTCCCCTCCCTGACGCACCCCAGACACACTGGTTTGGCTTATCCTGTCTCATCCCTGTTCATAAAGTCTCTTCTTCTGATTAAAACTCCCCACCTACCAATGCAATTGAATGGTGCTGGAAATGCTACTCCATTGGTGTTACAAAGTTCAGTATCAACCATCTTGAGTTTCTCATCAATTTCAGAGTCTGATGAATTACTCTGAAGACGGACAGCTATTCACAGCCCATTTCTTCTGAATAATGCTGCCTATTGGGTGCGATGTGTTTAAATATCAACGTATTAGTTATTACATAGACCGTTTTCTGTTGCCTGATCTACTGAAGGTCTATTGATTTATCTTTACTGGTTTAGGTTCTCCAATTAGCATTCTGTAATTTGATAGGGTTCTTGCCCCAGGATCAGACCCAGGATTTATCAGCGTCACTCGCACTCGGGAAAGACCTTCCACAATTGTAAAAGTTTTATTACTACCGTGATTAGTCCAATAAGTAAAACCATCCAAACAAGTAAAGTGAGATAATAGAATGCCGTAAGGACGACCCGCACCATTACATGTGGATAGACTCGCTCAGTCCTGGGGAGAACTCTAAGGACTGAGAGAGATCCTAGTCTGATCCTGGCGTGCCAATGAAGAACTCCAAGGGTTTTACCTAAGACCAAATGTTGTATAATGTCCTTCATGCATATGTATGAATACTCTTCCCTCCTTTACAATATCTTAACTTCCATACGCTCATAGGGTGTCCTCCTATTGTAACAGAGGGCCCTTTGGCACCTTTAAGACTAACAGCAGTATTGGGAGCATAAGCTTTCGTGGATAAGAACCTCACTTCTTCAGATGCAAGTAATGGAAATTTCCAGAGGCAGGTATATATCAGTGTGGAGATAACGAGGTTAGTTCAATCAGGGAGGGTAAGGTGCCCTGCTAGCAGTTGAGGTGTTGAACACCAAGGAAGGAGAAACTGCTTCTGTAGTTGGCTAGCCATTCACAGTCTTTGTTTAATCCTGATCTGATGGTGTCAAATTTGCAAATGAACTGGAGCTCAGCCGTTTCTCTTTGGAGTCTGGTCCCAGCAAAAAAAACTTCAGGACCAGACTCCCAGAAATCACCTACTACAGGACAGGCCCAACAAGGACAATAACAGAACACCACTGGACATCACGTACAGCCCCCAGCTAAAACCTCTCCAGCGCATTATCCACGATCTAAAACCTATTCTGGAAAGTGATCCCTTACTTTCACAGACCTTGGGAGGCAGGCCAGTCCTCACTTACAGACAACCCCCCAACCTGAAGCAAATACTCACCAGCAACTACACACCACAGAAACACCAACCCAGGAACCAATCCCTGTATCAAACCTCGTTGCCTACTCTGTCCCCATATCTACTCTGGCGACACCATCAGAGGACCCAACCACATCACCCACACCATCAAGGGCTCATTCACCTGCACATCCACTAATGTTATATGCCATCATGTGCCAGCAATGCCCCTCTGCCATGTACATTGGCCAAACCGGACCGTCCCTCGGCAAAAGAATAAATGGACACAAATCCGACATCAGGAATGGTAACATACATAAGCCAGTAAGTATCAGAGGGGTAGCCGTGTTAGTCTGAATCTGTAAAAAGCAACAGAGGGTCCTGTGGCACCTTTGAGACTAACAGAAGTACTGGGAGCATAAGCTTTCGTGGGTAAGAACCTCACTTCTTCAGATGCAAGATACATAAGCCAGTAAGTGAACACTTCAATCTCCCTGGGCATTCTATTACAGATTTAAAAGTCACTATCATTGAACAAAAAAACTTCAGAAACAGACTTCAAAGAGAAACAGCAGAACTAAAATTCCTTTGCAAATTCAACACCATTAATCTGGGCTTGAATAGGGACTGGGAGTGGTTGGCTCATTACAGAAGCAGCTTTTCCTCTTCTGGAATTGACACCTCCTCATCTATTATTGGGAGTGGACTACATCCACCCTGATCGGATCCGCCCTGTCAACACTGGTTCTCCACTTGCGAAGTAACTCCCTGCTCTCCATGTGTCAGTATATAATGCCTGCATCTGTAACTTTCACTCTATGCATCCGAAGAAGTGAGGTTTTTACTCACGAAAGCTTATGCCCAAATCAATCTGTTAGTCTTTAAGGTGCCACCAGACTCCTTGTTGTTTTTGTGGATACAGACTAACACGGCTACCCCCTGATACTTAACTACAGAAGCAGTTTCTCCTCCCTTGGTGTTCACACCTCAACTGCTAGCAGAGCACCTCACCCTCCCTGATTGAACTAACCTCCTTATCTCCATACTGATTTATACCTGCCTCTGGAAATTTCCATTACTTGCATCTGAAGCAATGAGGTTCTAACCCACGAAAGCTTATGCTCCCAATACTTCTGTTAGTCTTAAAGGTTCCACAGGACCCTCTGTTGCTTTTTACAAAATAGAATGTTTTTTACCAACAACAAAAAACAAACAAAAAAACCCAATCTATGTTAAAAGAATCAGAGGGGTAGCCGTGTTAGTCTGAATCTGTAAAAAGCAACAGAGGGTCCTGTGGCACCTTTGAGACTAACAGAAGTATTGGGAGCATAAGCTTT
>NC_048313.1:17904860-17979582 GCF_013100865.1 Trachemys scripta elegans | reverse complement strand
AACACCATTAATCTGGGCTTGAATAGGGACTGGGAGTGGCTGGCTCATTACAGAAGCAGCTTTTCCTCTCCTGGAATTGACACCTCCTCATCTATTATTGGGAGTGGACTACATCCACCCTGATTGAATTGGCCCTGTCAACACTGGTTCTCCACTTGCGAAGTAACTCCCTGCTCTCCATGTGTCAGTATATAATGCCTGCATCTGTAACTTTCACTCTATGCATCCGAAGAAGTGAGGTTTTTACTCACGAAAGCTTATGCCCAAATAAATCTGTTAGTCTTTAAGGTGCCACCAGACTCCTTGTTGTTTTTGTCGATATAGACTAACACAGCTATCCCCTGATACTTAACTACAGAAGCAGTTTCTCCTCCCTTGGTGTTCACACCTCAACTGCTAGCAGAACACCTCACCCTCCCTGATTGAACTAACCTCCTTATCTCCATACTGATTTATACCTGCCTCTGGAAATTTCCATTACTTGCATCTGAAGAAATGAGGTTCTTACCCACGAAAGCTTATGCTCCCAGTACTTCTGTTAGTCTTAAAGGTGCCACAGGACCCTCTGTTGCTTTTTACAGATTCAGACTAACACGGCTACCCCTCTGATACTCCTCCTATGGGTTAGTCTATTAATTAAATGAAAGCCATTAACACATACATCAATTGGATTAATATGGTTACCTGCGGTTAGGCATTTGCTGATATTCCCCTCCAAAAATACCCTGCACTGGTACAAACTGCCTTCTTGCAGTTACCTGTCAGCAGTTTTCAACACTTGTGATTATTACAGAACAGCAAACAAAGCCTGATGTCATCTTGTGACTTAGGGTTACTATTCAGTCACTTACTTATGCTAACTTATTAAGCAACTATTCCTACGCAGGCTGTCAGGCCTTGCACTTATGCTAACTGCTTAAGCTATTCTTACAGGCCTATAGTTTCTGGCTCTTCTGCAGTCAGTTCCTTACCCCTTATCTTATTCTTACTTCATGGCTACATTTCCTGTGTTGTATTTCAACAAAGATAAAAAGCAGAAATACAGCAGGTGCTAAAAGTGTTGGGATTCCACCCAAGTGCCTGTTGCTATTTTTGTGTAGCCGCTGATTTGGAATGTCTATATCTCAAACTAGTTTGCAAAGTGATCACTCTGTGGGATAATTTGTGCTGTGGGCCAGAAAGCCTGTTCTTCCAGAACATACATTGGTTAGTTAAAAACATGGTTTGTGTCTTCGGCACTTGTTAATGTCATGTCAAATGAGAGATCCAACCTGAAGTACAGTGTCACTAGCACGCAGCTCCCTAGTTATGAAATGTGTTAGCACTGCTCTCAAGAACCAGGGCGTTTAATAGGTAGGAGGAATTTGTTAGATTCCTGTTGCTTTTTAATTAATGGAGATAGGATATCTCCTAGAAGTGGAAGGGACCTTGAAAGGTCATCAAGTCCAGCCCCCTGCCTTCACTAGCAGGACCAAGTACAGATTTTGCCCAAGATCCCTAAGTGGCCCCCTCAAGGATTGAACTCTCAATCCTGGGTTTAGCAGGCCAATGCTCAAACCACTGAGCTATCCGTCTCCCCATGCTGTCATGTTGTAGGTAGTAAATAAGCTTAGAGAAAATGGGAATCTCACATCTTGGACCTAAAGAAACAAATACCTGTTCTACACATAGATTTTTGTACTGATGTAACTATTTCAGTCACAAATCTCTGTGTGACGCAGTTATACCAGTATGAACTTGCCTTATATTGGTATGCTTATTCCCTTTGCGGTATGGGAATAAGTTATGAGTAAAGGCACCTCTTAAACCGGTATAAATGTGTCCACACGGGATGGTACTGCATAACCATAGTTAAAGCATTGTATAACTTGGGTGTAGGCAAAGCCTGAGAAGGTATATGTCCCATGATGGTGGGCATACGGTGGCAGTTTGCTGTAAGTAGCTATAACGCTGGACTGAGACTTGGGAGCCCTGGGTTGTGTTCCTGGTTCTGCCACTGGCCTGCTGGGTGGCCTTGGGCACGTTGCTCCACCTCTGTGCCTCAGTTTCCCCATCTGTAATAACGATACTGATCACCTTGGTAAACACTTGGAGATCTACTGATGAGAAGAGCTAGGTATTAATTTATTATTATGAAAGTGCCTAAGACAGACAGTGGTGGGCACTCATGAGTTATGTTGCCTGAGACACGTACTATACTATATCTCATCAGCACAGGCAGGAAGCTATCCATTTAGAAAGTGTGTTCCAACCACTACGCAGAACCAAATCCAATGGAAACTACACTGAAGAAACATTTTGTATCTAAATTCTCTTCCCCCGATCTCTCAGAAGCAGGGTTGACTTCTTCTGTTCTGGGAGGCACTTGCCATGAATTTGGGTGCCTTTAGAATCACAGAATCCTGGGACTGGAAGGGACCTCGAGAGGTCATCTAGTCCAGTCCCCTGCACTCAAGGCAGAACTAAGTATTATCTTGACCATCCCTGACACGTGTTTGTCCAACCTGCTCTTAAAAATCTCCGATGATGTAACAAGACTCTCAATTGAATCTAAATTAGCTCTTTTATTATACCCTGGAGAGAGGAAAGGTCAAATGGTGTCTAGGACCCTTAAACAGGGTCCACAACACCAGGTACAAGTACCTGTCCCCACCCCCAATCCCTCACTTGCTACACTACACTGCACTGATGGTTGCATTTTGCCAGAAGGTGAATGGAAACTAATCTGTGTGTGTTTGAAGGTGTTTTACCAGCCTTCTAGGAAGGTGTCTCAGTGGGGTGGCTGATGTCGGGGATCTCAGAGCTGAAAGTGTGAGCCTCTGTAGCTTGGCGCAAAAGGGCCTTCGTGAATGGCTGGGGATGCGTAATACATGCTCTCCAGTGGGCTGCATCAGAACGTGTTGCCCACAGCATGCTTTGTGACCCAATTACAGCTGCTTTCCAATGGTCACAATTGCATATGTTTATCACAACAGCTCCCCAAACACAAAGGAAGCTGGGAGTTTTAAGGCTATAGATACACACGGCTGCAAAACAGCATGGGGGTCATATCAATAGGAAACATGGCAAATGGTTATCCGGTCACGATATATTTATAACTCCGTTAACAGAGCCAAACAAGGCCCTGAGGCCCAGGGTGGTACAAATACAGCTTTCACCAGGCCAGTCAGAACACAAGTATAATGTGTAATATAGACAGGATCTGAATTGGGGTTTATGTAACTGGGCCAAAGCCTTGTCCATGTTAAAGGTGCGGACTCAGTTACGTGAGTATGTCAGTACCCATAGGTCCAATCCACACTAGAAACTTCAACCAGAAGTGAGGTTCTGACCCACGAAAGCTTATGCTCCCAGTACTTCTGTTAGTCTCAAAGGTGCCACAGGACCCTCTGTTGCCTTCAACCATATTGTAAGTGGTCAGGGAACACTTGGGCTGTGAGGATCTGCTCTGACATTTTTAAGTACAGACCTGGATATTGAAGGGAAACTAGATTCTAGCGAAGGATACGTGAAGATCCAGTATAGTAAAGCAAGGTAGAGAATAAATATATTGAATCTTGTTAGTCATGGACGCTCTGTGTTGGGGTATGTGGGATAAGGGACAAGAATTCCTAAGTGCTCCTTGTAGACTTCCTCAGCTGATCTTTTGCTTGATCATGTGTAAGTCTTTGGTTCTCCAAGCCCTGAAGATACCTCCCCCTAGGTCTACTACTGAGAATTTTTCAAAGTATCTTAAGGGATTCAGTGGGTTTAGGGCACCGAACTCCCTTCAGTCTTCTGAAAATCCCAGCTGCTCCAAATCAGGCAGGGCAAGGGCTTAAAGCTGAGTCTCTCACATCCCAGGTGCATGTCCTGACAACTGGGCTATTGGCTAGTCAAGGAGAAGGCCTTCATGATGTTGTCCATGAAAAATTTCAAAAGGTCTCATTTTTGTCCTGACGCAGAGCAAAAAAACACCTTTTTTTTAAACTGAATTCTTGCCCTAATCCTGAGCACCGACAACTCCAGCTGAGGTCAAGAGGAGGCGCAGGTATGGAAAAACTGGTCCCACGTTTGTTGTTCAGGCACCCCCACCCCCAGCTCACTTGATTCTGCACTTCCAATTTCTCAGAGCACATTCTAGATTTGTAAAACAACCTCTTTTTTTTAACTCTCCAGAGACTTTATTGGCATCTGGTGCCCTCAATGCCAGGTCTCAGCCTTGACCTTCGCTGGAATCAAGAATGAAATGTGTGTTTTGTTAGAAAAGGAGTTTTCTGTTTGTATTTCCAAATCACCTGCATTTCTTCCCATCCCCTCCTCCCCATAGGAATCTATTTAACACCAGCCATAGTACGAGAGACAAGACCCAGAAGCATACAGGAAGTGGAGTGACTGAGGTTGTCCCTACCATTTGCTCATGATGCTGAAACTACTCCTCCTCGCTGTCTTTGTCCTCTGTGGTAAGTGGGGGTTTTGTTTTTTGAGGCGGTGATGTCTTGCATTCTGGTGCTAAGAAACTTATTGGTTACCACGTATGTTGAAGTAGCAACTAGAGGCCTCAGCCACCGTGGGGCCCTGTTGTGCTTGCCACTGTACGAACATAGACAATAAATATCCCCACCCCCAAAGAGGTAGCTGGAGGTACACCCAGAATAGGTATTAGCAGGGGAAATCCACTGAAGTCTAAGCTAGGACTGAAGTCTTCACTGAAATGTGCTTTGCGGTGGCTGGTTTTGCCCCACTGTGCACTGGGCATTCATCTACATGAGGAAAAACCTCCATTGCCTTATAAGAGAGATGTCTATTTTGCCTCCAGAAATTCATCTCTTCCCTAATCCCCAGGGGCCTCACAGTTTTCAAAGTTGCTCTGCTCCTAACATTTCCCATTGGGGCACTTCAGACTTTCAAGAGGTCCACACACAATGTGTATGCAATTCTCCTGGAAAACTGGCCCCCACTGTGGGTGCTAAGTAAGGTTGTACATCTGCCCCCCTCATCATTAAAGCTGGGATGCCTGGCACTCAGAGAACTTCATTTCACTTCTCAAACTCTATCTCGGAGGAGTTGGAGCCGGGAAATGTTCTCTGCAAGAAAGGGAGTAAAAGCAAGTCTAGACTCCCGTCCTGTGGTGGAAACAACAGAAATGTGATGGGACTGGGGGTTCCTCCTGCAGAAGCTATTCCAGATGTTGTTCCTTCTTTACTCCTGAAGGACACTGCTTGGAAGAGTCCCTGGAAGACAATGTGCGGGTTGTTGGGGGTAGTAATGCCCAGCGCGGTGCATGGCCATCGCAGGTGAGTACAATGTCAACTTCTCAGTCCCTTCGCCATCCAACTGTCCTCCCAGTAACAACCCAAGGAGGGTGCACAGATGGAATGGCGTACAGAATACCTGAGTGTGCCGATTAGCCGCTCCCAAGGGGAAATAACTGCTGAATCACAGCTGAAAGCCAACGATTTACGGTTTTCCTACTTGGGGCGGCCACGTGGGATTCGCCTTTGCCGGTTCTAAAACCCAAGCTGTGTCGTACAACGTGCATGTCAACACCAAAGCCGCCTGTAAGAGAAGCATTTAGCATATAACAAAGAGGAGGGATTGACTCAAACTGGAACTCCCAACCTGGAGAAGTCCAGAGACTGATCCGAACTTCAAGGCTTAGACCCATCTCTCACCTGAGCCTGTCCTGGGGTGAGAGAGGGGTGTGCGTGTCTGGGATGATGAGCATCTAAAGTGGGCATCTCTATTCTTTGCTGTTACTGCCTTGGCACAAGGCCACATTGCCAGTTCAGCTTTGTGAGGAATGCCTCTGTGCAGACCCCAGCCCTGACCAATTGGCCCTTAGCTTCTCATTTGGTGGTGGTGTTTTGTTTTGTTTTTCACTAGGTAACGTCTGGAGCCCCAGCCAACCAGCTACTTTAGCCCCACTATCCATAGGGCACATCCTGCTTAGACCAAGTCCATAAACCATGGCCCAATGCTTAAACCAGCTAATGTGATGTGCCTGGTGCATACAGAAGCAAGACTGTTTCTTCATGCACCTGATGCACGTTCACTTTGGGCTGGTGAGAGGTGTTGCTTCCTTTGTGAGATATTTCCTCTTTAAAATGCAGCTCTCCTCTTCCACCATGAGAACATAAGAATGGCCATGCTGGGCCAGGCCAATGGTCCATCTGACCAGGTATCCTGTCTTCTAACAATGGCCAATGCCAGATGCTTCAAGAAGAATGAACCGAACAGGGCAATTATTGAGTGATCCATCTCCTGTCGTCCAGTCCCACCATCTGGCAGTGAGACTGAGGGAAACATGGAGCATGGGGTTGCATCCCTGAACCATCTTGGCTAATATCCTCCATGACCTTATCTAATTCTTTTTTAAATCCAGTTATAGTTTTGGCCATCACAACATCCCCTGGCAATGAGTTCCACAGGTTGCCTGGGCGTTGTGTGAAGACGTGCTTCCTTTTGTTTGTTTTTAAGCCTGCCACCTATTCATTTCATTGGATGACCCCAAGTTCTTGTGTTATGTAAAGGGGTAAATAACACTTTCACTTTTTCCACACCATTCATGGTTTTATAGACCTCTATCATATCGCCCCTTAGTCATCTCTTGTCTAAGATGAACAGTCCAAAGTCTTTCTATGCTTTCCTCATGTGGAAGCTGTTCCAAATTGAGATGGGGCAACCAGAACTGCACACGATATTCAAGATGTGGATGTGTCCTGTGCATTTATATAGTGGCATTATGATATTTGCTGTCTTATTATCTCTCTCTTTCCCTTTCATCACCCAAAATCTAGATTTCGCTCCAGTATTCCTCTGGTGGACAATGGTATCACACCTGCGGTGGGACGTTGGTGAGGCAGAACTGGGTGATGACTGCAGCTCACTGCGTGGACAGGTAATGGAGACCACGGTGGTTGGTTGGTTTATCTGCCCATTAAAGAGACTTTTTAATCAGATGAGGGGGCAGGATCTAAAGCAGGAGTGGGAACTGGCAATGCACCAGGCAAGGAGGGGAGTTGCTCTCTGAAGCCAAGGAGATGATGTGGGGGGGTGCTTTTAGCAGAGGATGAGTGTTATGCTTATAAGAAGTACACGGACTCTTTTTCAGGGGAAAAGGCAATACGCCGCATTGATTGAAGATACAACAATTAGCATATGCATTCAATCACATATACACACACACTGTCCCATCAGTTGATGTTATAGTTACCAGTCCAGAGTCCGGATCAATCTAGTGGCCAGCTAGGTTGATCACGGGGAGGTAGGAGCCAGGTTCTGTCGGTCGCAAGACGATGTTTCAGGGAAGTCTTGGCAGGACGAACCCAAAGTTTCATGGCAAGGCACTCTGTTATATAGTGATTTTCCTTCATTGGTATCAATGAGTTTTGCACCGTCATGCTGTAATCAATTGTTTGACAAGTGCTTGTTTTCTTAAATTGTCCTTTTCATCCTTTATCTCATTCTTTTATCAAGTCTCTCAGGGAGTTACCCCATGCTATCTTGTCCCCATTGATAGGAGCCTGCCCCATCTTTAGAGTCGTCAATCTGCCCTCCTCTGACATTTCAATAGGGGCGTGTTGCAGCCTCCTTGCGTCTGACTCCGGTTCCTCCGTAGACCATCTGGTTCAGCGACCGCCTTCACACTTATCTCTTCATACACACATTCCTCATTCACACACACAACAGAATTAATTTACACAGAACATTGTGAACAGGAACATTAAGTTGCAATGCAAAAGAAAACAATCCTGGCATTCTTTTCCTTATTTTAAAATGCTAAACCTGCCACAAAATGGCGACCCTCAGAGGTCTGTTACTGCCTTGAAGTCAATTCAGACACAAAGCAATTCTGACTGATGCATTTCTACTAATGGCGCATTAGGCCGTTCCTTTCTGCTGTTCAAAAAGGGTGGCTGGCAGGATGTGGTTAAATCATACATCATTACGTGCTACGTTATTATCTCATTATTCTGGATGTTTGTTGCACGCCTGCAGCTTTCTTGGCTCCCCCTCATGGGTGGACGTTGCTTGAGCGTGTGTGACGGCCAACACACCGGGGATTGAACCGGAGTCCTCCAGAACTGAAAGCATGAGCTGCTACAGCTTGAGCGAAAGACTCCAGGCTCTGTAGCTAGGGACTGTGACAACTCCTATCCTCTGAGGAGCAGCACAGAGGGGGGAACCTGTTGCCATAGGTGGCTGGTGAAAATATTGGGAGGAGGAGGGGGAGCCCACCCACCCCACTCTCACTCTCACCAAGGCTGGGCCCGGCTCCCCGCTCTGACCCATTGGCTCTCAGTGCTGGGGTGGGCTCTGAATTTGTGAGCATCACATGAGACGTGTGTTTGCACGCAGGTGGGGTCCTCCCCCACCCATGACATCCCTCCCCTTTCCTGGCCCAGGCGCGGTTGGATGCAGGGTCTCAGGATTCCCCCTGCCTTTGGGACTCCCCTTCTCCCCCACAATCACCTCAGGATCCCCTCTTTCCCATTCCCATGGAGCACTGCTAGGAGACCCTGCTGGGACTGAGGAATCTAGCTTCACTTGCTGGGAATCATCTAGTGCATAGGCAGGACCCTCCCCCTGTGACCCCCTGCCCTTGGCATGGCTGGACAGAGATTTGGGGGAGGGGGGAGGCGCTAAGCCTCCTCTAACCCTAGCCAGTGCCTGTAGCACACACAGCATGTTACATACGCACTCTCCTGTGTATATCTCTGCCCATTCCAAGCAGCATCTGAAACTACCAACAATACAATGTTAGCTCTTAGCACGTCAGCTCCAAACATGACTTAAATAGCTCATCCCCCTTCCTGGTGGGGCCTGTGTGTGTCAAAACACACACTTCTTCTCTCACCCCCCACCCCGCTGCAGGGCAGAATCCAACCACTGAGTGTTTCTGGGGGGGTGCTAGCTAGAGCTGGCTGAAAAATGCGAATTATTTTCCCGAGCAATGTACACCGTTCTTTTATTTTCCCCCGTATTTTGTCAGCATTTCCCACATTTTTATAGAAAAACCAAAATCATGTTTTTAAAATGGCTTTTCCTAAAACCATTTTCAGTGAAAATTCTTGGGTTTTCACTGGGGAAACTGGAAAATTGAATGGGAAATAATTTTTCACCTCAAATTTTAGTGTTAAGCGCCAAAAAAAATAAAAGCTGCCTTTCATCCAAATGGATCTTAGGAAAAACTTTTGACTCCTGAGGCTAGTGAAACTTGAGCCCTGCCACTCGGGGCTGAAGCCTGTGGGCTTTGGCCCCGGACGGTGGGGCTTCGGCTTCAGCCCCGGGCCCCAGCAAGTCAAACACCGGCTCTGGCGACCCCATGAAAACGGGGTTGTCTCCCACAGTTTGAGAACCGCTGGACTAGATGACCTCTTAAACCTGACATTTCTGTGATTTTTATGAGATTACGTTTCAATGGAAAAATTTCAGCTCGCTCCAGAGTTAGGCAGAAAAATGCCCATTGTGCAGTTTGTCACGAATTGCCCATTACAGGGTTTCTTGAACTTTCCTCTGGAGTAGCTGATCCTGGCCTCTCAGACAGGACTTTGTTACTTCTTATCGTGCATCTATTTAATAATTCAAGGCCCAGTCCTGAGGCCGGTACTCAATCTTCAATGAGTTCCTGGATCTGATCCGGTATGGTGATTCCTAGTCAGGGGAAGGATGGAAAGTGGTTAAGGCACTAGTCTACAACTTGGGAGACCAGGGTTTGGTTCTCTGCTCTGCCACAGACTTCTTGTGTGACCTTAGGCAAGTCATTTAGCCTCTCTAGGTCTCAGTTCCCCATCTGTAAAATGGGGTCAGTAATACTTCCCTATCCCCCAGAGATGTTGCAAGGATAAATACATCAGATTGTGACGATCTGATCAGAAAGAGCTATAGATGGGTTAGTTATCAACATTGTGTTCAGCACCCTTCCCCTCAGAAGTAGAGAAAGGAGACTGGCTCACATTCCAGTGGCCTCACGATGCCGACGGGACTTGGGGGCGAAGGGAGATCGATGCCAAGTTGGCACCTTACAACACGTCACAGCTTGTTCCTCTTATCCACAGATCCTTGACTTTCCGGGTGGTCGTCGGTGAGTACAACCTGAATCAGAACGATGGCACGGAGCAGTATTTGAGTGTGGGAAGCAAGTTCATCCATCCTAATTGGAACAGCAACAATGTCGCTGCTGGGTAAGGCACCTCCTTTTTCATACCAGCCACCTGCCTGGCTTGGCTAAGGGATTTCACGCCTAAGGTCACAAAGTCCCAACTCCTTACATGCAGCTGAAGAAATCAGAATGCGCTGCTCTTGGAGCATCCTTCCTCTGAGATACTCAGTGATGTACGGCCTGAACTGGCACCCAATATAAACAGTATTCAAAAATCTTCGGTGGAATCAGAAGCCAAATGGACATCTTGGAGCAGGTCCCACTCCATAGTGTTCTTCGCTGGTACGATAGATAGGTTCAGACCAGAGTAGGATGGTCCAGGGCATAAGGAGGTCGAGTTGCACAGGCAGAACAAACAGTGTTTGCAAATGGGGAAAGCAGACTCCAGTTTGGCCAGTGTCTTCATACAGCTCTAACGGGTACCAGGGTAGCACTTGGGCCTCCATACTTTTTCCATACAGACGGTCTTGGGTAACAATAAGGATCCTCCGACAGACTAGCCGCTGGGGAGCTGGGCTTCTGATGGTACTGAGTGCTTCTGGGTTGGGCTGGCAGTGAGCACAGGTATTTTGCTACCTGATCAAGCATCTGCTTAATAATACAAGGCCCAGTGCTGGGTCCTCATTCAGTCCTCTGTGCTGTCCTTCGGCGGGAATGTACCTGAGGAAGGGACTCAAGTCAGCCCTTTCTGTGCATTCTTTATGGGACATTTAGGGCTCAGTTGTTCAAAAGAGCAAAGAGTTCGGTGCCCAGCTCCAACCGGCTTTCGATCGGGGGTCAGCAACATGTCCGTACACAGACAACAAGTGTCTGTGGTGTAAATTTTGAGGCCCGTGGCGATTTTTTGAAAAAAAAATTGAATGACATAACCCCGCCCCCCAGCGTTCGTCATGAAGTACGGTAATTTTGTCAAGTGTCTGTCACGCAACACGGTGGTCCCGCCCCCTGCGTTCAATTGATTGGGGTTCCTTTCATAGAATATCAAGGTTGGAAGGGACTTCAAGAGGTCATCTAGACCAACCCCCTGACAGATTTTTACCCCAGTTCCCTAAATGGCCCCCTGAAGGTTGAACTCTCAACCCTGGGTTTAGCAGGCCAGTGCTCAAACCATTGAGCTATCCCTCCCCTCCTTTAAAAGCCCCAGCCTAGGTTTTACTATCAGCGACAGCGGGGTCACTTAAATGCAACCCATTTGCACCCATTTCTGAAAGGCCTGTGAAAGGCCATTTGACGCGGTTTCCTTTGTTCCTCTGCAGCTACGACATCGCTCTGCTCCGCCTCTCCCAGAGCGCATCTCTGAACACCTATGTGCAGCTGGGCGCTCTGCCCCCTTCAGGGCAGATTCTGCCAAACAACAATCCTTGCTACATCAGTGGCTGGGGCTTGACCAGGAGTAAGTGCCGTAATTCAGTAACATTCCAGACGGGGCATGGGATGGCCTAGTGATTGAGGGCACAGGCTTGCAAGTGGGTGGGGCTTGGATGTGACTAGCATCCCCGCTTTGCCCCCAAACTTACTGAGAGTTTGAACAAGCCCCAGACCGTTCCGTGCCTCAGTTTCCCCCTGTATAAAACAGTGGTGACCACTCAAAGTTGTTGCGACCCATGGCTTTGTTAATGGTTTGCAAAGCCCTTTAAGCCCCTCTCATTGAATGTGCTATAGAAGGGCCAAAGTATCACTTGTTACACAAGATCTATGTGAGATTTTGGCCCTATTGGGAGTTTTGCCATTCTACCAGGATTCCACCCCGGTCTGTAGTTTGGTGCATAAGATCTAAACCCTGTTTGCTCCCCCTCCAGAGGGAGCTTGGCCTCACTTCATTCCTCCTCGATGATTTTGCAAAACAACCTGACATGCAGGACAATGCTGTTCCCGGCTGCACCAGCTCAGTCAGGACACGCTATGGAGGAGTGTCAGAGCTGCAGTCACCTGCCCTTTGGAGATCTGCTCACTGATTCACACGAGGCCTGAGAACACCCCAAGGAAATGTGGGGTTATCCTGCACCAGGGGCGGATTAATGATTTTACCGCCCCAGGCCCTGAAATAATTGCCACCTCCGGCCCCATATGAACTTATTAAACCTCAATATTTTCAATATCAACACCAATATTTTCACTTTTTACTTCACTACTACTTTCAACTATTTTTTCTGTCTCACTGTCAGCACTAACTGATGCAACAAAGGAATCTATTTTGCGCATTTTTGCTATCATTTCATTTTCCCTTTCTTTCTTTTGTATAGCATTTTTCTTTAACTGAGAACCGCTTAATTTCTTCCTTCCGGTCATATTAACGTTTAGCATTCTCGCGAGTATGTTTACTAAATGGCGTCGCGCCATCATTGGTGGTTTCAATACGAGCTATGATTGGTAGACTCGCGGCGTCAGTGATGCCGCGATTACAAAAATGCTGCTATTATAAATTTGCCGCCCCTGCAAATTTGCTGCCCTAGGCCTAGGCAATAATACACCGCTGTCCTGCACTCTCACTTTGCTGTGGTATCGCCTTTAGAAGCTCCTGCTTTGCCAGAAAATGCACTAGACTAAAGCAAATTTAAGAACTGTTGGGCCTCGTTCTGATCTTAACACTGGGTGTCACTCTAAAGTTGCATGTAATTTACGCTAATAAAAGAGCTCAGAATCAGGCCCAGTCAATGACTTATAATTTGAGACGTGTCCGTGACTCCAATCCCTTGCTTTCGAGCTCATTGACAACAAATTCCCAGCCAAGTTTTATGGCCATAACTCCATAACAGGGGAGAGATTAGCACAGCCAAGCTCAGATATTGGATAAGAAGTTGGCCAACGTGTAAGAAAATATAAAGGGATTCTAGATACCAAAGTTGGTTGCGTTTGATCCTGCAGCCCAGAACTTCACCCCAGGTGTCTGGGGGGGAGGGGGGGAAGAGGCCATCTTCCTTGTAAACTAACCCTGGGTCTCCGATTTGTTTTGCGTAGCTAATGGGCAGCTGGCTCAAATCCTGCAGCAAGCTTCGCTTCCCGTCGTCTCTTACAGTATCTGCTCCGGTTACGCTTACTGGGGCTCCACGGTCAAGAACACCATGGTGTGTGCCGGAGGGGACGGTGTGCGCTCTGGTTGCCAGGTAACTGACGAGCGATTGAACCAAGCAAGAGCGTTCCCAGGGTCTTAGCCGCTCTTGTCACCCCCTTGGAGGGAGGTGCTATATAGAGCGGTTACACTTGGGTATTGTTTCTAATTGGGGTCCAGTGGCACTGGACTGGGAGTCAGGAGACCTGGGTTTTGTTCCTGGCTCTGCTACTTACCTGCCGTGTGATCTCGGTCTGGTCATTTCCCCTTTCTGTGTCACCCATCAGTCAATTCCTTGCCAAAGCACTTTCAGATGAATAGCCCTGTAGAAGGGCTCTCCGCCTCCTGGGAGGGAGGTGCTGTGTAGGGGTTAAGCTTGGGTATTGTATGTTACTTGGGTTGGTGGGTCGAAGCTGGAGATCATACTCCCTCAATGTTCACTTGGCTCTGTCCCCTTTCCAGGTGGTTAGGGCTGGGGGGAAAACAACTATCCAAGTGACCCCTCGCTTTTCCATTCTCTTCTCCTGTGCTGACTTCCAGCTCAGCATTCTGTCTTTGAAAGTCAGGCTGCTGTTGGGGTTTTGCCAGCTGCTGCATTAGTTTGCAGTAACCCCTTACAAGGCTTCGCGCAGCTGCTGTGCCAAATGAATTGTGCTGCAAGTCTGGCCACCACCTTGATCAACACTCTGGGAATGGAACTGGGGACCTCCAGAACTAAAAGCATTAGCTGCTGCAGCAGATGCTGAAAAGCCAACGTGTGATAGCTGGGGATGTAACAGACTTATATCCTCTGTAGGATTGGGCACAGAGGGAGACCCTGCACTCACCAGGGCGTTATATAAGTGCTGATAAGAAATGAATTCAACAGACATTGCCCTATATATTGTGGGAAGAGGAGTTGTATGGACCAGTGGATGGCCCAGGAAGAGTTGTCGTAAGAACAGCCCCAGTGGGTCAGACCAAGGGTCCATCTAGCCCAGTATCCTGTCTTCTAATGGTGGCCAATGCCAGGTGCCCCAAAGGGAATGAACAGAACAGGCAATCGAGTGATCCATCCCTTGTCATCCGCTCCCAGCTTCTGCCAGTCAAGGCTAGGGACACCCAGAGCAATGGGGTTGCATCCCCGACCATCTTGGCTAATAGTCATTAATGGATCTATCCTCCATGAACTTAACTAGTTCTCTTATGAACCCAGTTATAGTTTTGGCCTTCCCGACATCCCCTGGCAATGAGTTCCACAGGTCAGGATGCCTGTATTTTAATGCTGGCGATTCTGTCCCATCACTTCACTCAGATAGTCCTACTTCATTGGGGAAGGGGAGACGTGGAGCCTTGAAAGCACTTTGAGGTTGTCTGTTGGAAAGTGCTAAGAAGGGCAAAGCATTGCTGTTCGTTGCAATATGTGCCAAGTTTTGTTGCCCTTTGGCTTTGCTCTGCAGGGCGATTCTGGGGGCCCTCTGAACTGCCTGGTGAGTGGCAAGTACTACGTCCATGGAGTGACCAGTTTTGTTTCCGCCTCGGGCTGTAATGTCTACCAGAAGCCCACAGTGTTCACCCGGGTGTCTGCCTACATTTCCTGGATCAATAACGTAAGTTGGCTTTGCACAGAAGGGAAACTGCACGGAGGAAACACCCCGCTGCAGACAAAGACGTCTTGCTTGCAGTTGTTTTGTTCTAATTATGTCAGCTGTTCGGAGCCAGCTGCAGGACACACGTCTCTGCAGTCATGCTAAAGAGTGTGGCTAGAAACCCTCCCCACGCATGGTGGCTGCAGCATGGGAGGGGGCAGATAGAGGACATTAACCATGTGGTATTTTTCCCAAACCAGCCAAGAGCTACTTCTCCTAAGGGCATTGCCTCAGGGGATCTGTCGGATTGATTACCATTCAGCATTCTTCCACTCGAGATTCAGTTTGCAGTATTATCATCCCTACTGAATTGCTATAATTTATGTTCAGGTGTTTCCATCTGGGTGTTGGTTACCAGATCTGATCATTACCCGCCATGAGAGTATAATCTCACTTTGATGCGAAGGGATCCTAACCATGTCTTCTGTCAACTCTCCCCCATGTGATGTTCTCCCCTGCTAGCATTGATGGAAAACAGCAATGAAGGGACAAAGTTAAGAAGCGGCGGTCTAGACATATTTACACAGGAAGATCATATCTGAGGCTGGAGGATTCTTTAATCGAGCAGACAAAAGCATAACGAAATCCAGTGGCTGGAATATGAAGCTAGACAAATTTTAACAGGGAGGGGAACTCGCATTAGAACAGCTCATCAAGGGAAGTGGTGAATTCTCCATTGCATGAAGTGTTTTAAATCAAAAATTGAATGTCTTGGTGTAAAAGAGATGCTGTTTCAACTGCAGTTTGAACTAGGATGCAAGAATCACTGAATGAGGTTCTTTCTGGCCTGGGTTATGCAGGAGGGTCCGACAAGAATGTGGTTCTCAACCTATTTACCATTGTGGGCCACATCCGAAACTACCCGTATAGCCCTGTGGATGTCACCTGGACTGCAGCGCTGTGCTGACTGGGCCGCAGATTGAGAACCACTGGCATGAGGTGATCACAGTGGTCCCTTCTGACCTTAAAATCTATGAATCTGAGGTCGTGCCATGCCAGAGTAATACCAAGGCCAGAAAGGACCATTGTGTTCATCTAGTCCGACCTACTGGATAACACAGGCCATAGAACCTCCCCAGAGTAATTCCTAGGGCAGATCTATTAGAAAAACATCCAGTCTTGATTTAAAAATGGTCCGTGATGGAGAATCCACCAGGAGCCTTGATAAATTGTTCCAATAGCTAATTACCCTCCCTGTCAGAAATTTGCACCCTTATTTCCAGTCTGAATTTGTCTCGTTTCAACTTCCAGCCATGGGATCCACTTCCAACCGTTGGAGTTGGGAGTTTCGCTTCTCTGAACCCTCTCTGATTTCTGGTTTGGATCGTGTCCATCAGAAGTATCACACAGGCTTTATGAGATCAATGGTATAGTTATGGAATTAAACAGATGATAGTTAAAGGATTATATAGTACCAAAAAAGACCATCTATAGTAGGGGAAGCTGAACAGGAAGCATTTGCAAGGGAGAAAAGAACTTGGGTGAGATGAAGGCACATTTTTAACAGTGGGAGTGATAAATCATTGGACAAATTGCCAAGAGAAGTGGTGGATGCTCCATCTCTTGATGTCTTCAGATCAAGACTGGATGCCTTTCTGGTAAATGTGCTTTAGCCAAACACAAGTCGGGCTCAGTGCCAGGGTAACGGTGAAATTCTAAAACCTGTGTTACGCAGGAGGTCAGACCAAATGACCACTTGGTCTTTCTGGCCTTGAAGTCTATCCGAAGAGATGGAAAGTTGCAGAAGCAGTGAGCTTAATGGCAGCTGTTCCAGCCAGTCTGTGCCAGTTCCCAATTCTGCACGCAAGTATTTGTGCTGCAACCTTTTATCAGGAACTGAAGTTTTTAGAGTTGGCCACCTGGAGCTTTCCCAGCTTAGAGGTTTAATAATGCATCAGCTTCATTCATGCTTCCATGCCTTCGATTGATGCCACTCTGTTGAAAACTCTTGAGAAACTGTCTAATGTGGTGGTGGATTATTATTTTCCTCCTTTCAGATAATTAACTCCAACTGAACAGGCTGAGAGGATGGAATCAACGTCAAAGAAGAACCTCTTTCCCTAATCGGAATACATTCACACGCTGGCCGTCTTCCTCTTCTCTACTGCCCATCTTCTCTATTATCCCATTTGATCTGCAGGGTTATTCCTGTAACTCTAATGCCAATAAAACTGTTAAAATTACTCTCTTCTCTGTTCAATAGTGACAAAACCACATACAAAATCCTTTTCTTCTCCCGTCTAAGCAGATCTGAGATGACAGAATCAGGACCCTTTTACACAATTTCATGTCTTTTGACAAGCTGGAATTCCTTAGGGAACAAAAGATAATTAGGATGACTTTGAAGGAGGTCCATCACCGGTACTTAGCTATACAAATTAACATAAGGCCATTTGTTTGTTCCTCCACCATTCACAGTACATTTCAAAAAGAGATGAATACTGAGATGTCCGGTGCTTGCAATTCATTTACATGATAGGATGTTCTTTTGACCTCTGAATTATCAGAATACAGATAGGGACGGTTGATTACATTGTCCACCCTACTCAGACATCTGTAAATACACAAAAACACAAGCGTTCTCTCCCCACATGTCTTCTGTGGGTTACTTATTTTGGAGAAAGTTTAACCCTTTCTAGCCAAGCATCATACCCCCAACATGAGACTGGTGTGGAAGGGTGAAATTAGAGCTCCTAGATACACCTTAAGGATCTTCCAACATTGGTATGAGCTGTGTTTACATTAACAACAAGGAGTCCGGTGGCACCTTAAAGACTAACAGATTTATTTGGGCATAAACTTTCGTGGGTAAAAAAACTTCACTTCTTCAGATGCATGGAGTGAAAGTTACAGATGCAGGGCTACCCCCTGATACTTTTAAAGAGCACTTACTTTGGCATTCAGCCATGAAGGCTGTGAGGTGTTGTACCTCAGTTTCCCTTTGTGCACAGCAGTCCAAGCTTGTAGTGGTTTTTCTGCTGTGTACAGTTCCAAGATTAGATACAAGCACTAACTGAGAAATATCAGTATCGCCAGGCCTTTTAACATAGTGTGTGTTGTCATGTAATGAAACAACATAACCATGAAGGCTTTTACACCATAATGAGTTCTTATGTATCACCCGCAACATGTTGAAGGGTTTTCCCAAAAAACCCTGCACGCTGTACATTTTTGCAAGTTCTTGGTATCAGCAACAAGTTGGTTACAATCAGTAGCAATAACGTCAGTTTTATCACAAGTGTGCATTTACAATTATTTTTGTCACGCCAAGCCTCTGGTTTAGACAAATCGTTCTTTAGGTCAGCTTGTTCAATATCCCTTTTGAATCTTTGTAGCTTTTTCTTGACCTCTGGGTCTTCCTTAACATAGGAAGTGGTTAAAATTGAAAGCCTTGAGGTTTTGGTATTTTAGGGTTAATCTGTGGCTTTTATTTGCAAGGTTTAATCCTTCCCTTCCTGCCTGTCCAGTAGGGTCAAAATCTGAACTTTTTTGCTTAACAGAATTCATTGGCCGGCTGGGTGTGTCCTTTTTGCTAACAGGTCCAGGCAAGTCTGTTTTCCCCCCATTCAGTCAGGTAATTTGCATCAACACAGACACTAGCTGGTTTACTAGTTTTCAGATCCTCAAGCGTTACCAATTCGAAGGCTGGACTCTGCCTTAAAGAGATTCCATCCATTTTCAGTAGCATGTTAGACTCTAGGTTCTTTTGTCCTTCCCTTACCAACCTCTGCTTCTACATGGAGTCAGATGCCAAGTCCACTAAGCGACTACAAGTCATATCCAAAATATCTAGAGATGAGTTTTCCTGCTGTCCCCTGCATCCTTGTAACCAGTAACCCAATCTTTCCTCAGTACCTGAGTCACGGATTGCTTACTTAAAGAACCAACATGGAGACATTCATGTTCCAACAATATTGTCTCCCCAACAAGCTGGTTAAGCTTATAGGCCTGTTTAAATTCCCTAGCCATTGTTATTTCATTTGAAATCTTTTCAAAGCTAGCCACCCTGGGTCTTTCTAAAGTAAAGTCAGTGGATCTATATAGGCCCTCTCAGAGGTCCAGAGAGGTCCGGGCCACTTCCAGCTTTTGAGGGCCCTCGCCATAATGAAAATTAAAAAGGATGACACATGAAAACAAAATAAGGCACCAAAAAAAGAGTGAGACATAATTTGAATATTTTTTTTATTTAACAAATGCTTTTCTAGCCTTTTTCTGTGCAAATGCACTAATTATTGAGGAAAAATCTAGCTCTCCTAGAATATCAGGGTTGGAAGGGACCTCAGGAGGTCATCTAGTCCAACCCACTGCTCAAAGCAGGACCAATCCCCAGACAGATTTTTGCCCCAGATCCCTAAATGGCCCCCTCAAGGATTGAACTCACAACCCTGGGTTTAGTAGGTTAATGCTCAAACCACTGAGCTATCCCCCATGTGTGCGATGTCACAGTTGATATTAAGCATGGCGAGGCTGTTCAAATGCTCTTGTCCCATAGTTCAACGGTGATAGTTCTTTACCTGCTTCAACACATTGAAGGTGCGTTCACCTGAAGCTACTGATGCAGACAAACTGACAAAAATACGTAATGCAATTGTGATATTAGGAAACACCCCAGAGAGTCCAAGTTTGAGTATTCTTGAAGCAATTCCTTTGGCTTGCAATCCAATGTAAAGTTTGTGGAATATATTCGTTTGAGGAAAATGACCTTGTCACTGAGATCTTTTGAGATTTCTTTTGTGGTACTGTTGCTGAAATTGCTCAGCTGCAGAAAATAGATCTTCATTACTCAGTCTGTTGAACTGCCAAAGAAACCCAAAAAGGGTACAAATTAGTTGACGTGTAAGACCTGATTGAATAGAGTCGATGACAAGGAAGACATTGACACTATAATGCTGTTCGGCATCGGATTCAGTAGGTAAGTTGCGATTGGTGGAGAACTCAGATGAAATGCCAATATTCTGTGCTACTAATTTGGACTCAGTCAGGATCGCATCCCGTTGTTCATGAATCTGTTGAATGTCGTTGATAAGACTTTCAGTGTTATCCCTCTCAACACCAAGTGTAGCATTGCGTGCTTCAATTACCAGATTCTTTGGTGGGTCATTGTAAGTAGCTTCATCCACAAAGATGACATCAGAATGCATTCAACTTTGGACATGTGCTTCTGAATAGACCGAAGTTCAGTTCAAGCCTGTGCAGTGAGATTGCGATTTTGGAGTCTTTCTCACTGAATTCAAATGCCGCGCAACTGGTTGAACACCATCCATCCGTGCAGACCATCTAGTTTTGGACATCCCGGGCAGTGAAACAGGAAGATATTGCTTCAGAATTTCCCACTTTGTGGACTGCTACTGAAGAGATTGTACATTTGCTGAACAGTTCCAAAGTAAGTAATTGACTCCTTGCATGATTCAGCACAGTCAACACCTACAAGGTTTAGTGTGTGGTTTCCACAGCTGGAGAAAATACAGTTTGAATTATGCTCAAGCACAACTGCTTGTACTCCTTTGTACTTCCCAGCCACATTGGATCCATTGTCATAGGCTCGACCAATGCAGACTTGAAAATCTAACTTAAAACCTTCTAGAATTGCTAGTACCTGAGCAGCAATTTCTTTCCCAGTTTTTTCTCGTGAGGTTTATTTTGTTTGATCATTTTTCTTCAATTGGAAATTTTGAGCTGTCTACAATCTTAACATATCGAATACCCACAGTAGTCTGTTCCTTGGGAGAACAATCTGGAGTGGCATCAGCAATAATTGAAAAATACTTGGCATTGCAAATCTCAAGAATTGTTGTTTGTACGAATGCCCCACCTAGCTCAGTAAACTCGTTGTGCATGCGTGTGGAGAGAGAATGGACTTGCATGCACTTTTGACTCTCTTGCGATTCTCGAACACGTTTAACATGCTCTGATAAAAGTGGGTCATATTTGCTGAGGAGCTCAACTATGCCTAGAAAGTTTCCATTTGCACAATCCCCAATACGTTGACTGGAACCGAAGAAAGCCACTCCCCGCTCAGAAAGAAAAAGGATGCCATTCAGGGTGCATTCAAGAAGTTTTTCCCAGTTATTAGTTTCTGTAGAGAGGTCAGTCAAGAGTAAATTCTCAACTGAACTTTCAGCTCATGCTGCCCTACTGGCTGATTTCCATGCAACATCGTTTTCTTTGTGTGACGTTGAACTCTCATGGGATGGTGTTCGGTCTTTCAACTTCCTCCAACCTCCGTTGATGTTCCATCCTGATTGATCAGAGAGAACTGATGCATTTGCAGCGCTTTTGTTCAAAATGAAGCAGGGTGGACAGTAGAGAGAGTCTTTTTCCATACTCCAGCATAACCAGTCTCTTGTGCAGGTCTCACCATTTGGAAGAGTTTTTGTCAGCAGATGAGTAGGGAAAGCAGGATTATCAGCATCTCGTGGAATGTTGCTTGGAATTTCTAAACAACTAATTTGAAGAAAAGATTGCATTTGGGCAGCATTGCTCTTGTCAATAATTCCGATGTCCGTCACAGTCAAACCTGTAGTACTCATGAATTGCTCTTGCTGCATAAGATCTACATCTTCCTGTTGCTGTTGAGTTTCTTGATGGTACACAGGATCTTCTGCTGCATATGTTACTGTTGGCACATCTCCTTCTTGACTACTATCCTCATGTTCAGGTATTGGCATTGAAAAATCACCCGTTGCAGTTGCGGGGTTTTCATTACCTGTAGCATTGTTTGTGGAGGAAGGTGCGTTTTCCAGTGGTTTGAGAAATGAAGTTATTGGCTTTGAACTCATAGCTGCTGCTTCACTCAGTTGTTTTCACCATCTCTTGCTTGCACCACTTTCAAATCGCCTCTTCAGAGTGATCTATCTGGTCAATATGTAGTCTATCCACACCTGAAATATTCTGCTGTAAACATGTACACAAATGCTGAAAAGACTTAAAACGAAGGAATACTAATTAAGAACATAGAATGAAACAGTCAGACAGGATTATCCTTATCACTCAAGCACACAAGATATAATACAGGCTGAGATGAAGACAGAGGGATGACCTATATTTAGCAAACACAGACACGGCTACAGACAGAGGGATAATGTCCAAAAATTTCAAACGTGTCCTCACGATGCTCGCTGTACAAGATTGTCCTCACAAATTTTCACCTTGAATCTGGGCCTATAGACTACAAAAGCCTGTGATGATTGCCAAGCTACCAGGCTAGGGCTCAACCAACCAACCAACCAGTCACCTCTTTTAGCTGCCATATGAAGATAACAATGAAGAATTCTCACACATAAATAATTCCTTAGTCAACTAGACGTAAAACTATAAAGACACGAAAATGTAACAATTCTCGACCTTTCAACAGTCACTTGATCCAGCACCAGCCACTAGTAGTGGTTTGTTTATATAATCAGCGGATCTGAAAGGACACGTTCATCACCGTCTAATCTTGTGCCGTCAGAACCAGGGCCGGCTCCAGGCACCAGCCGCCCAAGCACGTGCTTGGGGCGGCACCTTGGACCGGGGCGGCACTCAGGTTTTTATTTATTTATTGGGCGGCGGCTGGCGCTCGGAGGAGGGGCGGGGGTTGGCGTGGCGCGGCGTTCTGTGGGACGGAGATTCAGGCGGCGTGGTGCTGCGGGGGCGGGGATTTCGGCGGCACTGGGGGGGGGGGGGCGGGGGGGGGGGGGGGGGGGGGGGGGGGGGGGGGCAGCACTCTTCTTTTTTGCGTGGGGCGGCAAAAACGTTAGAGCCGGCCCTGGTCAGAACCGATATATTTTTATTATTAATTATGAACATTTTTAACTGTCTAATATGACAATCTATATCTGTTAACCAAAAAATTGTCTTTTACCAATCACATCTCTTATTCGCTTAAATTTGCAGCTCTAAGCTGAGAGAGACTGTGTCACATTTTGGTCCGATCAGGATGTGCATAAAAACAAATTGCGAAACTTATCAAATGCCAAAAAATGAATGAATGTCTAAATGTGAGGCCCCCTTTGAGTTTGAGGCCCAGGCCAAATGGCCCTCCTGGCCCCCTCCCCCCCCCCGATTGGCCCTGGATCTATACACCTCAGAAAGACTCTGGCAGTTAGGAACTGGAACAAGTCTCCCAAACAAACTGTTGCTTTCTCTATACAGTGATTCACTCTGAGTTAACTCAGTCGAATCACTTCCACACCCATCCGTTGCAGCAAACTGTTTGTAAAATCTACCCTGAAGATTTTCCTCTTCAGGAATCTTTCTAAGCAACAACCCATTTTTCACAGACATTCTGCCCTTACCCTTTTCACGGAGGGCCAGAGGTGAAAGTAAGCCGGTACAGCGTACCAGTACACTGTGCTGGACTGGACCGGCTTCCCCAGGCTGGCGATTTAAAGGGACCGGAACTCCCTGCAGTGGCCAGAGCCCCGGGCCCTTTAAATCATCTCCCGAGCCCCGCTGCCAGAGACCAGTGGTGATTTAATGGGCCCGGGGCTCCTGCTGCTGCGGGGAGCCCCGGGCCCTTTAAATCACCGCCGGAGCCCTGCTGCTGCTACCCCCGGGCTCCAGCAGCGGGGCTCGGGTGGCACTTTAAAGGGTCCACAGCTCCGCTGCAGTAGTGGCGGCCGGAGCCCTGGGCCTTTTAAATCACCCCTGAGCCCTGGGGCTCCCAGCCACCTCTGCAGCTGGTAGCTCCAGGGGTGATTTAAAGGGCCTGGGGATTTAAAGGCCCAGCCTCTTCTGGTTGAAGCCACGCCCCCGATCAGGACTCCGGCTTACTGGTAAGTCCTTTAAGTTACTTTCACCCCTGCCTAGGGCTTGCTCTAAAGGAACATTTTCCTGAGCAACAGACTTTTTCTGGGTTTCACTTAAATCCAGAATCACGTCTGACCCATCAGGAGGATTTTCACAAAACCCCCTTTCAGGTAAACTGCTAGACTTCATAGTCAAAAGATTAGAGGTATTCTCTTCCTTGTTACAAGTTTCCACACTGTCAGTGGGTAACATAGTCAAATCACCTTCATGCTTTTCTTGTGCCCTGGCTGTGATATCACCCTGATCAGACAAGGTTGTCATATCTTTACCCAGCAACACACTAGCAACAGGTAAAATAGAAGCATCAGAATCGCTTGGTCTCTGGGAGCTATTTATGACACCAACTGGATATAACCTAGTTGCAATGTCATCATCCCTAGCAGGCACAAATTCGGGACCACTTCCTTCCTGGGCTTTAGTTGTATCCAAAATCAGCCCTGGCTTAACTGATAAATTTTCAATCATCATAGGCAGACAGGCTTTTTCTGTCTGCTCTACAAACCCAAAAAAGCTGGAGAAACATTCCCCTGTAACAGCCAAATAGCTTGGGATAGCCTTTCCTTTGTCCCAGAACACATGGCTGTTCACGGACAATTGCTTGGAGATTGGGGTAGCTCCCTTCATAGGCAAGTCATTACCCCTAACAGACACAGGAACGCTTCCTTGTCACAATTCTCCACACTGCTAACAGGTAGGGTATAGGGATACTCATGTTCCACTAACCTTGCCAACAATCCATAACTTACCAAGACTGTACCCTTTCCTTCCTCAGTTAGGGCTTTAACCTGATCACCAATTTTAATTTGCTCTAGAGCAGGGGTAGGCAACCTATGGCGCGGGTGCCGAAGGTGGCACGCGAGCTGATTTTCATTGGCACTCGCACCTGCCTGGGTCCTGGCCACTGGTCTGGGGGGCTCTGTATTTTAATTTTAAATTAAGCTCCTTAAACATTTAAAAAAACCTTATTTACTTTACATACAACAATAGTTTAGTTATATATAATAGACTTATAGAAAGAGACCGTCTAAAAACGTTAAAATGTATTCCTGGCACGGGAAACCTTAAATCAGAGTGAATAAATGAAGACTCAGCATCCCACTTCTGAAAGGTTGCCGACCTCTGAAAGGTTGCTGACCTCTGCTCTAGAGAAACATCTTCCTGAGCCTTATCTAATGCCAGATTCACTTCTGAGATACCAGACCGATACTCAGCAATTTCGTCCACGTATGCACTGCTTCTTTGCACAGACAAACCGCCATCTTCCTCAGACAAACATCTGGAGAAACCCTCCCTAAGCAAATCCTTGCCCCTAATAGACACAGGTTCAGGATTATTTCTTTCCTGTGACTGGTTTAAGTTAACCTGACTAAACAAAGCTTTAATATCATCCCCAATCAAAAGATCCTTAGGCGATAACTTCCTGACACCAGCTATAATGTTTAACACCATTCCATTCAAGATGGAGTCTAGCTAAAGGTACACTTACAGTAAACTCAGAGGATTATAATACTCACACTCTTATCTGGTAAATAATCTTCCTCTTTGACAAAATCTGTTTTAACAAGAGTGATGTTGGAAGCTGTAATTTGCCCTAAACGGCTTTTACTGTTGACTTTTACATTCTCTGCACAAGTTATGGGGTTACCTTCACCGGAGCTCGCAGTAAAAGCATTTACATAAAAGGTGGCAGTGTTGGGGTAAACTTGGTTACACACAGACAACTGCTTAGAGTCAAACAACATACCAACATTCTTACAAACTGGATAGATTCTATCCCCATCTCTGCTGTTGAGAGGAGCTGGCTTTCCAGAATGATACAGTTCCTGTTGTTCCTTTATTCTCTTGAGTTGGAGCTTAAGTCTGTCCACTTTTGCCTTAGCTTCTAGTTCCTGAAATCAAATATCTGCCATTCTTTGTTCATGTTCAAAACATTAGTGTTCTCTTTCAGCAGCTTCTCCTTCCATATCAGCAAATTTTTGCTTTTGTTCAAGTTCTAGCTGCTGGTTTCTCCACGTAAGCATTTTCCCTGGGTCTGCTTCCTTATCACTGGCAACTAACAGCTTTCTTAGTTCCTGCTCTGGGGCCTTTTTCTTAAAAGACAACCCCGTCTGTGAGCACAATTCTTCCTGGCTTTTTCTGTCAGGGTCTTGATCATGGGTCATTCACTGTCACTGATTTTTAACCCTTAAGCTCTCCAATATCCAAATTAAATTTTGACAAGCGTGTGGTTCTGATCCCAAAACCCTTAACCTGTGGTAATGTGCATCCAAGCACAACAATGCCACTGAGACCGGGATCTTAGTGGGGAGCCAGCTGTGGTCACTCAATTAGGGTGAACTGCAAAGAATGGGGCAGCCAAACCCCATAAAGCGGGTGGATATTCCAATACTTAAATTTACCAAGCCAGCATAAAACAGATTCTTTATTACCTTACTGGTTACCCAGAAGTCCAAACAACACAGTTCCCTTAAAGTGACCCAGCCTCACGCCCCCATCCAGGTACCCACATCAAATATGATGAAAATTTCTATAAATCTTATTTCATCATATAAAAGAAAAGGTTCGACCCATCCCAAAGGATCGGACACATCACCGCCCAGGTTAATGAATGTTTCAGATCTTACCCAAATACACGCTACAGCCAATTCTTATTAACTAAACTAAAATTTATTAAAAAACAAGAGAGAGAGAGTCTGGTTAAAAGATCAACATACAGCCAGACATGAGCTCAGTTCATTGAGGTGCAGATTCATAGCAGAGATGGTGAGCTTCGTAGTTGCAAAGAGTTCCTTTAGAATTCAGTGCATAGGTTATAGTCCAATGTCCAAATCTCACATTCAGGACGTACCAGCATAACTGGGACCTTGGTCTTGCGACTCAAACTTCCCCTACGATGTCTAAGCAGATCTGAGATGACAGAATCAGGACCTGTGACGGACTCACAAGTCATGCCACTCTTGGCCCATACAGTCCCTGGGGGGAACCCCCTTCAGTGTGATAGCCCTTCTTGGGGGGTCCACTCTCTCGGGGGTTAAGCCCTTCTGCCTCCTGGAACTGCACCTCTCTGTGCCTTAGCATGCCTGTCTCTCACCGTGGGCCCCCTCAGGGAGTCCACTCGCTCTGAACCCACAGGGCATCCACTCCCAGAGGGAATAATGCAACCCTGATCTCTAGACCAGAGTGAATCTCAGCCAGCGTAAAACAGGAAGGTTTATTGAGCGTCTGAACACAGCATAGGAAACTCTCAAGGCCCTCAGGCCTGGCCTCCCTCGGCACTGTACATTTAAGTCTCTCCTGCATCCAGGGGGGCTCTGCCTGCTCCCCCTCTCCAGCCCAGAGACCCTGCACTGTCCAGCTGGGCGTCTGATATCACCTCCCCCAAACCCCGCCTCTGTCCATTGTCTTCTATCCAAGTAAACAGGATCGCCTAGGCCTCCTCTCCTCTCAGCCGTGCTTTGTCCCCCTCCGGCTGGAACCGGCTGGTCAGATCACTGTGGTCCTCTCTTCTCAGCCCATTGTCCTCCCGCTGGCCAAAACCAGCTGTGACTCCTGAACTGGGCCTCCCGGTCTCTAGGTCACCAGTCGCTGGGGTATCCATTCTGCCGGCCATTGGCCGGGGTCCTAAGTTCCGTCGCTGGTCCTCTGTAACAACAAACTCCCTTTCCCATCACCTTGTTAAACCAGTAACGCCCAAGGAAACGGAGTCCCACCCTCTCTGCATGCAAACCATTGAAAAAAACCAAGAGAACCACCCACTTCGTCCCAGGACCCAAAGATTTTTTTATACAATTTCATGTCTTTTGACAAGTTGAAATTCCTCAGGGAACAAAAGGTAATGAGGATGACTTTGAAGGACGTCCATCACTGGTACTTAGCTATATGAATTAACATAAGGCCATTTGCTTGTTCCACCACCATTCATGGTACATTTCAAAGAGAGATGAATACTGAGATGTCCCGTGTTTATAATTCATTTACATGACAGGATGTTCTTTTGATCTTTGAATGATCAGAATACAGCATAGACAGGGACGGTTGATTACATTGTCCACCCTACTCATGCATATGTAAATACACAAAAATTATCTCCCTACCTGTCTTCTGTGGGTTACTTATTTTGCACAATGTTTAACCCTTTCTAGCCAACTGTCCCACCCACCCAAATCCAACCAGCCGAACATACAGAACCTTCCTCTCTCAGGCAGACGGCTGCTCAGCGTTCAGCAATGGAAATTAACGCTCCCTGATCTGATTTTAAGCGGATGCTGAGCATGGTGGCAGCTGACGGTCTGTTTACTTCCTCCCCCAGAAAACTTTAAAACCACAAGTTCATACTGAAAACAGAAATTGCACCGTGAGCTGCAGCCATGGCAGATGGTAAGACGGGAGGAGCCGGGCAGTTTGCAAAGCAGGTCCAAAAGCGATTTAGCCGAGCCCAAGAGAAGGTACGCTTCATTCATTTGTTACTGCTTTGTGCCTTTGCAAGGAAAGCTCAGACCGTAGCATCCCCTTTCAGTTGTCCAGCTTCTTAGGGAGCTGAGAAATCATGCTATGCAACTGAGTGAGTGGGAGGCGTGTTCTGAGCACTAGGCTGTGTGTGTCTAATTCCCAGTGCTTTTGCAATCATTATGGTATTTATAATTCAACAGTATTATGAAATGTGCTGAGACAGCTGCGTTGATGATAGCAAGGGTGATGTCCTACGCCCCGTGAGCTTGACCCTGTTGACTGGAGCTCTTCTTAACGAAAATAATAATAGAGAGAGTATTAACCTTGTATCTCTACCTGGCTTAACTTCCATGGAGTGCTACCTACAGTTACTACAGGGGGGCTTGATTCGATCTACCGCCAAAGGTCTCTGAGGAGTTGAGTTGCATTGTTACCCTCCAAACCTTCCCAAAACACATCACCTTGTCACCCAAAATGTATCTGCCATGGATGATGATACCGAGTAGCGGTTGCCTGCAAGTACTGGGTGGTTGAGGGCAGTTCCTTTGGAAGGAGAGCAAGCCCCGAACAGGGCGGAGGGCTGGCAAGTGGAGTTAACCCCAGAAATGCTAGCACGAGCCAACCGCCTAAACTCTCTTTTTATGAACTGTATCAGGAAGAGATGGGGGCTGGGCTCAGGAAGTGGGTAGAAATAGAGCTGGCGTCTGCTGGTTCCTCTAGCCTTGGTATTTCTTCCTTTTTAAGTGCAGCATCTCTGAAAGCTTAGGATTTTTGCCTGTTTCACTCTGGCATAGGCTGTAGCCACGCTGTCCAAGTCAGGACAGACCAGCACCATATCTCCCTTTGATCAAAGCACAGAAATCCTGAGCTGAATCTTTCACCTCCGTGTCACTGGTGTTGACTCTCCCCCTTAGGGTGAGTGACATTTGATGGCTGGTGGCGGCCTGTGTGGAAATCAGTTAGGGGTGATCTCCAGCTGCTTTCCAATGGACAACTGTCTTCTAAGAAGTTTTTATGGCACTCAGCGTTCTGGGGTTTTGACCTGTTAAAGGCCTCTCTAGGTCCTATAGCAGTAGAAATGATGGCTTAGCCCTGATTAGCTCCCTTGAGCCTCATCCTATCAATCCTCTCATGTGAGCAGCCCTAACTGGCCTCCATCTTTCTATAGTATCTGAGTCTCACTGAATGGGGCCTACTGGTCACATAATAGGTTTTTCCCAGCTGGTAGTCTCAGTCGGGAGCAAAGATTGCATGGACCTTGGATGAATTATCCTTCCATTCCAATGGCATGTCTACACTGCAATCAGAGGTGTTAATAGGCAGCAGGCTTAAAACAAACAAAAGGAAGTATTTCTTCACACAACACACAGTCAACCTGTGGAACTCCTTGCCAAAGGACGTGGGGAAGGCCAAGACTATAACAGGGTTCAAAAAAGAACTAGATAAGTTCATGGAGGATAGGTCCATCAATGGCTGTTTGTCAGAAGCTGGGAATGGGCTCCAAGGGATGGATCACTTGATGATTACCTGTTCTGTTCATTCCCTTTGGGGCACCTGGCATTGGCCACTGTTGGAAGACAGGATACTGGGCTAGATGGACCCTTGGTTTGATCCAGTATGGCCATTCTTATGTTCACCACAGCACATGTAGACATACCCGAGCTAGCTTTGCTCTAGCTAATTCCGGTACCAAGAGCAATGAAGCCAGGGGGTTGGACTAGATACCTCCTGAGGTTCCTTCCAACCCTGATATTCTAGGAGTCTAAGGCACTACAGGTTGTATGAGCCCACCCAGGATCCTGGGTACATAACTTGGGCAACTAGCCCTAACCCATGCTACTGTGGCTTCACTGCTATTGGTACCCAAGTTAGCTGACATGTGCTGCAGTGACAGCTCTGATTGCAGTGTCGATATATCCAAAGTAAGAATAGAGGCAGGGTGTGGAAGCTTGTCCATCCTGTACTTGCTCTCTGAGATAACCAGAAGGCTCCGGTCTCCAGGGCTGTCAATCTGACACGAAACTGCAAGCAGTTTCTAGTGCTAAATTTGCATGCAGGCATCTGGAGCACCATCTGCAAAGTTATTCTGGGAAAGCGCAGTTTCAGAGTTTACTGTCCTGCAAATCGCCTTGCCAGCTGGAATGATCTTCATAGAATACCAGGGTTGGAAGGGACCTCAGGAGGTCATCTAGTCCAACCCCCTGCTCAAAGCAGGACCAATCCCCAGACAGATTTTTACCCCAAATCACCCCCTCAAGGATTGAACTCACAACCCTGGGTTTAGCAGGCCAATGCCCAAACCACTGAGCTAGCCCTCCGGAACAGGTTAAATCAGTCTAGGAAGGACCCTTGAAGCTGTGCAGCCTCCTGACTAGGAAAACTTGTCCCCACCCTTCATGGCTGTTTGCAAGTTTGGGTCATTGTCAGCCTGAGCTGCTGTTTGTCAGCTACACCCACGTAGCATTGGCTCTACCCCTCCAGAATTCAGATGTGTGAAAATGCAGAAAGGCGTTTGCTCTTGTTTGACCACAAACGCAGGCAAGAAACTTTTGAGCGCGCTAGAAAGTGGTGGTGTGCTTAACTATGAGAACGTGGATTTTCATTTGGCATCTAGGAGAAGAGAGAGGAAGTGGTTTGGAAAAGTCTTTGGAGACTAAATTATTGTGTTTTGTCTCTTCTTAGGTTCCCTTGAAGAAGATTCCCTGCTCTACCGCTCTGACACAGAATTCCAGGGTGACTTTTGACAAGCCCCTTATTCTCTCTGTGTCTTTAATTCCCCATCAGTAAAATGGGGATGCTAGCACTATTCCTAGGGGTGCTGAGGATAAATACATTAAAAATTTTGAGGAGCTCAGATCATGGGGGCCACATATGCATCGTAGATTGTTTAATTATTTCTGTGCTCATTGGATGGAGCCCTCTTCTCTTGTAGATATTTCATGTACTTCAATAACCTGGGTAGAATTTCTACACATTGCCCAAAACATCCGGAGCCAGCTATCCTCTGAATAATATGTGCAGATCCTGCTGAAAGGAACTGTCTAGATGTGGTCCCTTCACAGCTTTCCTGGGAAACCCTCTCTTCCTGGTGAGACGCTAGGTACCTACCTGGGGAACAAATATTTGATAATGGGCTCTTCCAGGCTAGCAGAGAAAGGTACAACATGATCCAATGTGCAGAAGGTGACACTAAATGAAGTCAGGCCGGAAATAAGACGTACATTTTTAACCGTGAAGATAATTAACGATTAGAAAGATTAACCAAGGGTTATGGTGGATTATCCATCACTGGTAATTTTTCAATCAAGACTGGATGTTTTTTGTAAAAGAGATGCTTCCAAAGGAATTATTTTGGGGCAGTTCTCGCATAAATTGTACTTTATCCAGGAGGTCAGACTAGATGATCACAATGGTCCCTTCTGGCCTTGCAATTTAGGAAACACACACACCTCTGATTCTCAAAGAAACCAACTTCTGCAGGCTAGCTTCCTCCCATGTTCTGTATTTCAAGCTCCTCACCATTTGGGTTTAATTTCCCAGAACTTCACTCTTCATCCAATTGAAGCTATGTGATTGGGGGGGATCTTTTTCAAGAGGAGGAGGATTTTGTGAGTAATGATGGGAAACTCCAGAGGAGAGAAGAGAGAAGCTCGGAGGTGCAGATGTTCTCTCAGAGGTTGGACATGTCACTGACCGGCACATGTTGGGGTGGGGAGAAGTTAGCTGACCTGGACTCCAGATGGGCTGCTTCCACTTTATAGAGTACAGTGTGACTAGTTATTTCAGTTCTTCATAATGTTACCAGCCATGTAGTCTCATGAACCATCAGACAACACTGGGCTCAAAATTATTTAAAGAGAAAACTGAGCCCACAGAAGTGGCAGCCGGTGCTGGATAGTCTGCTCTGGCTTGGTCTCAAGTCATGAAAACATCTGCTTCAACTAAGCCAGGGGTTGGCAATCTCTGGCACGCGGCTCACCAGGGTAAGCACCCTGGCAGGCCGGGCCGGTTTGTTTACCTGCCGCGTCCGCAGGTTTGGCCGATCGTGGCTCCCACTGGCCGAGGTTCACTGCTCCAGGCCCATGGGGGCGGCGGGAAGCGGCGCAGGCCAAGGTATCTGCTGGCCACGGCTTCCCACTGCCCCCAGCCAAACCTGCGGACGCAGCAGGTAAACAAACCGTCCTGGCCCGCCAGGGTGCTTACCCTGGTGAGCCACGTGCCAGAGATTGCCAACCCCTAAACTAAGCACTTACGCACGTGCTTACGTCCCTATTTCTGAACCTGGAGGCCTGTGTGCAGAGCTTACCCAAGTGCAGTATGCGTTTGGCTGAACCCCTGAATGGGTCGTCACCGGGCGCAGAGTGCCACAGTGGAATGGACACGTGTTACACACTTCCTTCTGAGCCCCAAGCCAGCTCAAATCCCCGTACAGGCCCCCACTATGTCATGCACCTGGGTGGGTTGTCAGTAGCAGGGATCAGACTTGGGACCTCCGGATGTAAGGGTAT
This sequence comes from Trachemys scripta elegans, assembly GCF_013100865.1. NCBI lineage: Eukaryota > Metazoa > Chordata > Testudines > Emydidae > Trachemys > Trachemys scripta. The sequence goes on along the minus strand of NC_048313.1, from coordinate 17,947,014 downwards.
GAGCTAGCCAAGGCTGCAGCAAACCTCGTCAATCTGTATGTATGGCCCAGTCACCACTAGGGGGCGCACTGGGCCTGGGTTTCATTAGTTTCAGAGTGTCGTTGATGCAAACGAAGGAAAGTGGGGATTTTGAAATTCCACCGCATGTCATCTTGCGTGGGTGGCTCAGACTGCAGCAAGGTTAAGCTTTTGCCAAACAGAAGCTTGTTTTGCTTCAAAGATGAACTTACATTGAGCTTTTAAATCTGCATCCTCTGTGAAATTCATTTGGAAAATAATTACACAAGATGAGGATTCAAAATAGGTCGCAGGATCTAGTCAGGAAACGCTGGGTCAAATTCTCTGCCCTGTGTTGTGCAAGAGATCAGCCCAGATCATCCCAATGGTCAGGGCCGGCTCTGGCTTTTTTGCCACCCCAAGCGCAAAAAAAAAAAGGAGCGGCGAAGCAAAAAAAAAAAAAAAACCCAGGGGGCAAAATTTCCGTGTCCNCCCTGTGTTGTGCAAGAGATCAGCCCAGATCATCCCAATGGTCAGGGCCGGCTCTGGCTTTTTTGCCACCCCAAGCGCAAAAAAAAAAAGGAGCGGCGAAGCAAAAAAAAAAAAAAACCCAGGGTGCAAAATTTCAGTGCCGCTTACTTAGCGGCTCGCGGCTGCCTGCCCCAGCCGCGCTGGCAAGCCTCTGGGCGGGCGGCGGTGCACTCTGGCTAGCGGGACTCCCTGCGCTGCAGACATGCCCCGGGCAGCAGAGTGCGCGCCCTGGCTAGCGAGGAGGAGGGGGAGGGAGCGGGGGGGAGAGAGAGAAGGGGGGCGGCCAGGGCTTCCTTCAGCCGGGGCACTCGCCACTTGGCTCCTCCCGCCGCGCCGCCTGCCGGGAGGGCTCCGCACCGCTCCTGCCTGCAGGTGAATTGAAGGTCGGCAGGGAGGGAAGGACGGGCTGCTGGACTTGCTGCAGGCCTGGCACCGGCTGGAGCAGACGGAGTGTGCAGCCCGCTCCCAGCAGGGCGCTCCCCTCCTCTGTGCCGCCGCCGCCCCCTACAGGGCAGCCAAAGTGGCGAACCAAAAAGGAAAAAAAGGGAAAAAAGGGCGGCCGTGCCACCCTAGGATTTGACGGAATGCCGCCCCTTAGGATCTGCCGCCCCAAGCACAAACTTGCTGGGCTGGTGCCTGGAGCCGGCTCTGCCAATAGTCTTTTCTGGCCTTAATCGATAAACCTAGGTGCAGAATTGAAAATTACTAATACTCGCATGTTCCAGTTCAAATTATTAATATTAATACAATTAGTAGCACTTAGATGCCTCAGCTGATATCAGGGCCCCTTTGTGCCCGGTGCTGCACATGGAAGGAGAGATTACAAGGAATTAACTTTCAAATGACGAATAATTGTTGTTAATTACAGTAGTGGCTAGATTCTCCATCTGAGATCATGGCCCATTGTACGAGGTGCCGCACATGCTCATCCTTAGAGATTAAAATGGGAACTTCATAGCACCCCATATAGTTTATTAAGAGTTTTTACCAGGGAGACTTTTTTTTTAAAAACTTGGTGTCTTTTTCTACCCCCAGGTTTTGCAGAAACTGGGCAAGACGGTAGAAACCAAAGATGAGCAGTTCGAGCAAAGCGCTTACGATTTCCAGCAGCAACAGGTTGGGTCTGAGTGAAGGGAGACGAGATCCTGAAAGACATGGGGACCGAGGGTCGGGGAGGAGTCTTCTAAAATATGGGAGGGGCAGGGACATTGGGGGGGGTTCATCTGAGATATGTGGGGGGAGGGTCGCTGAACATCTGGAGGGAGGGGGATTCTCCTGAAATATGAAGGAAGGAGCGGCGGTGGGGTATTTCCCATATAGCAGAAGGGGAGTAGATCAGGAACTAGGGAGAGAGGGTGTCTGATGAGATATTGGAGAGTGGAAGTGGGGCAGGGAGGGGTGAGAGAGAGGCTGGTTTTCTTTCCAAGTCACGCTCTGGTGTAACCAGCCACTGCTTGAATTCCAGCAGGGCAGATTTCTTTGAGTCCACTTGCACACTTTGCTCCATTCCCCTTCCCCACTGTGGCCGATGCGGTGAATTCTGCCTCTCGCTGTTTGTAGTAGAAGTGCAGGGTAGAACGCCAGCTGTTGACACACACCCTCCCTGTTGCTCTTTGCTTTTCAGATTGAAGGCCACAAACTCTACAAGGACCTTAAGGCTTTCCTCAGTGCTGTGAAAGGTATGAAGCCCCAGTTCCTTCTTCAAACTTACCTTTTGCCACGTGGCTCCCTGCCACATCGCTGCTGACACACCATGCGGCCAACCCCGAGCCTTGAAAAAAATCATGAGACTGGCCTAAAAATCATGAGAATTTAAAACAAAAAAAAATGGAGGTTCTTTTTATTTGGCTTCTGAATCTCTTGAGTCATGCTTAGATCACATTTTCAAGCCTTTCTCTGTAACCATGAGGTCTAGGAACATTTTTTTTTTTTTTAACGAAAGTGGAGATTTTCACCTAACCACATGACTCCAGGAGCTGGGGCTTTAGGGAAAATATCAAATACCTCAAGACTTGAGATAAAATTGCGGGATTGGCAACACTAGGTGCCTCGTTTGTTTTAGAGCGAGAGGTATGATACTTTTTAGCATTCCAAACCAGGTCTGGGAGCCAGGCACCACCATGTTCTAATCCCACCTTTTATACTAGCTCCCTCTGTGGCCTTGGACAGTTGCTTTGCTTCACTGGCCCTGTCTGTAAAATGGGTATCTATCTAAGTTTTTTATATGGCCCCATCAGTGTAGTTTCTGAATGTTTCACCGTCCTTAATGGGCTTCATCTTTCCAGTTCCCCTATGAGGTAGAGCAGTGCTATCCTCTCCATTTTACAAATGGGAAACTGAAGCACAGAGCGACTAAGTGTCTTGCGTGAGCTGGGTGTAGAACCTAGGTCTCCTGAGTCCCAATTCCACTACCAGACCACCCTTCCTACCTATATTTGCCATACCTCCCAGTGTTGGAAGGCTACAGTCTTAGGGCTGAAATTTTCAAAGCCTTCCTAGGGGATTTAGACACACATCCCATTCATTTCAGTGGGGAACTGTGCATCTCAATTTCCTGGGAGGCTTAGAAAAGAAGTCACTCCTGGATCCAGTCAGACAGCTTTCCCCTTATCCCAAACTTGCTTACTGACCACGTTCACCTTGGGTTTTATTCTCTTGGGTGCCTGACTTTTGTTAATGTTATGGTCTTTTATTCCTACGGGATGTGTGTAAATCTGGGGGTGAAGGTTTCACGGGGAAACTCCAATGGTAGCTCTAAATCTTAATGATGCAGCCAGGAAGATGGCTTAAGGGATACTAAGGACTCTGGGATGGTAGCAGTTTTGCCACATGCCGGGTTGTCTCTTCCAGTGATGCACGAAAGTTCCAAGAAAGTGTCGGAAACCCTGCATGAAATTTACAGTGTGGAATGGGATGGACATGGCGACTTGAAAGCCATTGCGGAGGTAAGAGATGGGATGAAATCTTCCCTTGGGCATGAAACACTAGCTAGAAAATCTTCATTCACTGAAGAGTGGAGTAATAAGACAGCTCGTCCAGTTAGGGCACTAGCCTGTATTTTGGAAGAACCAAGTTCAAGTCCTTGTTCTGCCACAGACTTCCTGTGTGACCCTGAGCAAGTCACTTAACTTCTTTTGTGCCTCAGTTACCTATCTATCCCCATCTCTGCTGTTGAGAGGAGCTGGCTTTCCAGAATGATACAGTTCCTGTTGTTCCTTTATTCTCTTGAGTTGGAGCTTAAGTCTCTCCACTTTTGCCTTAGCTTCTAGTTCCTGAAATCAAATATCTGCCATTCTTTGTTCATGTTCAATACATTAGTGTTCTCTTTCAGCAGCTTCTCCTTCCGTATCAGCAATTTTTTGCTTTTGTTTAAGTTCTAGCTGCTGGTTTCTCCACGTAACATTTTCCCTGGGTCTGCTTCCTTATCACTGGCAACTAACAGCTTTCTCAGTTCCTGCTCTGGGGCCTTTTTCTTAAAAGACAACCCCCTCTGTGAGCACAGTTCTTCCCGGCTTTTTCTGTCAAAGTCTTGATCATGGGTCACTCACTGTCACTGATTTTTAACCCTTAAACTCTCCAATATCAAAATAAAATTTTGACAAGCGTGTGGTTCTGATCCCAAAACCCTTAACCTGTGGTAATGTGCATCCAAGCACGACAATGCCACTGAGACCGGGATCTTAGTGGGGAGCCAGCTGTGGTCATTCAATTAGGGTGAACTGCAAAGAATGGGGCAGCCAAACCCCAGAAAGCGGGTGGATATTCCAATACTTAAATTTACCAAGCCAGCATAAAACAGATTCTTTATTACCTTATTGGTTACCCAGAAGTCCAAACAACACAGTTCCCTTAAAGTGATCCAGCCTCACGCCCCCATCCAGGTACCCACATCAAATATGATGAAAATTTCTATAAATCTTATTTCATCATATAAAAGAAAAGGTTCGACCCATCCCAAAGGATCGGACACATCACCTCCCAGGTTAATGAATGTTTCAGATCTTACCCAAATACACACTACAGCCAATTCTTAACAACTAAACTAAAATTTATTAAAAAAACAAGAGAGAGAGAATATGGTTAAAAGATCTATATACAGCCAGACATGAGCTCAGTTCATTGAGGTGCAGATTCATAGCAGAGATGGTGAGCTTCGTAGTTGGAAAGAGTTCCTTTAGAATTCAGTGCATAGGTTATAGTCCAATGTCCAAATCTCACATTCAGGGCGTACCAGCATAACTGGGACCTCGGTCTTGCAACTCAAACTTCCCCTATGAAGTCTAAGCAGATCTGAGATGACAGAATCCGGACCCAAGGGTCTTTTATACAATTTCATGTCTTTTGACAAGTTGGAGTTCCTTAAGGAACAAAAGGTAATGAGGATGACTTTGAAGGAGGTCCATCACTGGTACTTAGCTATACGAATTAACATAAGGCCATTTGCTTGTTCCGCCACCATTCACAGTACATTTCAGAGAGAGATGAATACTGAGATGTCCTGTGTCTACAATTCATTTACGTGACAGGATGTTCTTTTGACCTCTGAATGATCAGAATACAGCATAGACAGGGACTGTTGATTTCATTGTCCACCCTACTCATGCATATGTAAATACACAAAAATTATCTCCCTACAGGTCTTCTGTGGGTTACTTATTTTGCAGGATGTTTAACCCTTTCTAGCCATGCGTCACAGGGGATAATAGCTCTGCTCTACCTCCCAGGTGGGTTGTGAGGGGGAAAAAATACATCAAAGAGCTTGAGATGCTCAAATGGACCATAGAAGTACCTAAGGTGTATAGAAAAGGAATAATAGGCAACTTTCACTTTGTTCTGGACTTTCCCTAAGGTAGCCCCATGCGGATGGAGGCGTGGATGATGATTTATATTACAGCAGCCCCTCAAAGCCACACTCAGAGTGAGCCTTGTTGTGGTAGGAGCTGGCTAGACTGGCGGTGGGTATTAGAGATAAGTGGTTAGAGAGACAAGATGGCCGAGGCGATACCTTTTATTGGACCCACCTCTGTTGGTGAGAGAAACACATTTCCAAGCTGACGCAGAGCGGAAGGGAAAAAAGCCTCTTTTTCTTCAGCTTTGTGTCAGCTCAGAAGCTCCCCTCTCTCACCAACAGAAGTGGGTCCAATAAAAGATATCCCCTCGCCTACCTTGTGTCTCTCTCATATCCTGGGAGCGGCACGGCTACCCCAACGCTGCGTGAGACCAGGGGCTGGCCTTTTCAGAGCCAACTCAGAGGCTTAACATGAATAGAAGCTTTGTGCCTGGAGTCTCCAAATCCACCTGGAAGGTCTCACCAAGTTTTTGACTTCTGTGGGGTTTACTGACTAATTGAAAACACAAATGCACACACAGACCCAAGCACCGGCGTATCATTTGGAAGGATAATTATCTGGTGTGTTTATTTTATAATGAAGCCTTCAGTGATCCACTGACTCGAAAGACGAACCTGAAGCATTAATTGTATCTAGTCATTGTACTTCTGAGCACCCATCACTATAGTACCTGTATTTATCCTCACGACGCCTCTGTGAGGTAGGCAACTGCCATTCATCTCACGTGTAAAACTGAAGCACTGGGATGCTAAGTGACATTCCCAAGGTCATGCAACCTGTGGCAAATAAGGGGACTGAACCTGGGTCTCTCAAATCCCAGCCAAGCCCTCCAACCGCTGAACCATCCTGACCCGGACCAGTCTAGGGAACGGAGTGCGGAGGTGAGAGTCTAGGGACACAGCAGCCCTTCAAATGTCCCACGTGTGTTTATTTCCAGAGCAATGATCTCCTGTGGGAAGACTATGAGGAAAAACTAGCCGACCAGGCGGTGCGAACCATGGAGAACTACATGGCTCAATTTGGTGAAATTAAGGTACCATCAAGTCTAAACGTAGGTTGTATTTTCAGAAAGTCGCACCCCGACCCCACTACAAAATAAAGTAGGAGGCTTTGCATTCACAGTAAACAGCACAGGATGGGCCCTGGGCAGCAACGTCAACAGATACTACACAGCTCACTGCGTACACAGCACAGTGGTAGGGACAATGCACCGTGTGCTAGGCACAAGCTACAGTGGTCATGAGGTGTTCCAGGCGTTCAAGGTACAGTATGACTGGGTGAGGTGTACAACACCCTTGAGCAGGGCTGTGGATAGATTCGAAGGTACAGAACAGGAGGGTATCGCTCCCTGTGCTAAGGGCCTTCTCCTGAACTAACTCACCTTCCATGCATTTGGCTTCTGACCAGGAGCATATTGCTAAACGGGGGCGGAAGCTGGTGGATTACGACAGCGCCAGGCATCACCTGGAGGCGCTGCAGAATGCCAAGAAGAAGGATGAAGCTAAGATTGCAAAGGTAAAGGCTGTCCGTGCAGAGTAGAACCTAGGAGCCGCTCCCATGTAACTCAGAGCTTCAGCTCCGACTGGCCCTGATCAGTCCTGGCTTTTAGTTGGGCCTCACCCTGGCCTACGATACACACCTAACGGACACGATTTTGCACCTGCACCGATCTGCAGCGCAAATAATTCTGTCTGCAATGACCCTTGTGGAGAAGGTTCATTCAGTGACTTGCTCGTGTCATTCCACGTGCAACTATTTGTGCCCAGGGTTTTTGTGCCTTCAGTGCTGAATACTGGGGTAAGCCCCAGATAAGCATCTCAAGGGGCCTTAAAGCCAGTCTTGGCTCTAGCTGCCCAAGGACTGCCAGTTACCTAGCATATCTGGAGCTCCTGTGTGCAAAGATTCTTGTAGCGCCGAGTTCGGCTCTCACCTCGACAGCTCAGCTCGTCCGTTTTGCTAATGCCTCCTGCACATTGCTGTCCCCTTCCGTCACGCAGGCTGAAGAAGAATTCTACAAAGCTCAGGCTGTGTTTGAGGATCTTAACAAAGAACTTCGAGAGGAGCTCCCCGTTCTTTATAACAGGTAACGTCCCGTCCCTGCCTGCTAAACCAGCCGGAAAATCACCCTGCTTTAAAGAGCAGCATAAAAAGGGCAAGTTAAATCTAGGAGAACTTGCATGTAATCAGGAGGATCTGGGGGAGCCAAAATGTTCATTTCCATGGTACACAGAGAGCGTCTCGTTCTTAATTCACAAGCAAAATTCAGCCTGCCGCCGCCCTGCGCTATGGCAGAGACAGGTCATAGCAGGGGTGCTGAATGGCAGAGAAACCTACCTGGGGAATGAGCTCCTTTATCCCACTGGTATATTTCCCTGATAGGCAATAGGGTTTAGTGTTCACATCTAGATTGGAGGAAAGTATGAGTACATCTTTGACCCGTATACTAAACGCCTTCAATTCCGAGGTTCTTGCTGGGGATTAAGAAAAACAGAGTAACTTGTCTACCAAAAAAAAATAATTAATCTGATGTGAGTTAAAATCTGGAGTTCTAATGAATATGGGTCCTTGTCACCCTTCTAGTTTCTAACCCCCAGCTTCTCAAATCTTACATGTTAAAACCACATCCTCTCTCCCCACCCCACAGAGAGCTGAATTGGGTGGAGGGTGTTGGTCACAGGTCTGGCTGCTGCCTGTTTTGGAGACAGGGTGGGTGGGGGAGACTAGATGAAGCAATTCCACACCCAAGGCTAGTTATCGTCTTGTCAAGCCATGCAACAATGTGATACACAATCCAATTCAACAAATCTATAGCACGCAAGCAAATATCTCCTCTTGCTTTACCAAAGAATTGTGTCCTAAGGAAAGACACTGGCCAAAATGTCGCTCTCTGAAGTTAGACGCTGAACTCTGCCTTAAGACGCCTAAAATTAAGTGTTCCAAAACAGGAACCCAAAATTCACAGCCAAATTTGGAAAACGTGCCCTTAACCTCACCTTCCTTTGTCCCGCTGTTGTGGGAATAATACACAGAGCGCTCTCTCGAGAAAGTGCTTTGAGAGTTGTGCCTGAAAAGTTCCGATGATTAATGACCAAAAGATGGCAGTAGAGGTTCACAAATGAGAATGAGGCCGATGTCCTGTGTAATAATACAATGAATTACATTTGTATCCTCAAAAAGAACAGGAGTACTTGTGGCACCTTAGAGACTAACAAATTTATTAGAGCATAAGCTTTCGTGGACTACAGCCCACTTCTTCGGATGCCTCCTGTTCTTTTTGAGGATACAGACTAACACGGCTGCTACTCTGAAATTTGTATGTTTCTTTGTTTGAAAGGGCGACAATAAAAGGCTATGCAAACTGGAGCGAAACTATATGATCTATCAGTTCGCAAGAGCTGTTGTGCGTGCCCCCTGTCATCATGCAGTGTCTTTTTGATACCCAACTCCCTGCCATACCCATGGCTTTTAGAAATTATATTAATTTACTGACACGTTTTACTCATTTTAATTTGTAAGCAGTTTGTATTGGAATAGAACCAGGCCAAGAGCAGTAGTTAATGCTAGTTTCTATTATGGTCTTACAGTTAAGATTCTGCCCTAGGTCTCAGACACTAGATCTCCGTATAGGTTCTTATATTGTGCTCAGATGTTACAATGATGAGCACTGTATAAGAACCTATATAGAATAGAAATCCCAGTAGACTGGAGAATGACCATTCCATTTCTTAACAACTTTCAAGGGTTCGAAGTTTAGGTTCTGCTCCACATTGGAACAAAACTAAAACCTTTCAAAGGTTTTTGTGACCATGGAATTGGGTTGAAATGTCCGTTTTGGATCCAAAAAAAGTCAGGTTCTGTCTCTCTTTTCCCCTGCTTCAGAAAGTCCATTCTGGACCTGAGCAGCCGTTTCGTCAAAGGCCAGTTGAAATAATGCATTTTTGCAAAAATTTTTCGACTGCAACAAAAATATATATATATTTTTTTTAAGTTTTCCAGCCAGGTTCTATTCCTGGCTCTGCCACAGATTTCCTGTATGCACTTGGGCAAATCACTTAACTGCTCCGTGCCTCAGTTTCCCTACCTGCAAAAGGGGGAGTATGATGTCTGTGATCTATATTATTAGATTGGGGGCCATCCCCATACTATGCGAGTGCTTCACAAATGTACCCGCACACCATCCCTCTCAGGGAAATATTGTAATTCCCATTTTACAGATGGAGAACTGAGCACAGTAGAACAGTTACTTGCAGTGTTGGTGAAGTCATGCCAGTCCCAGCACATTCAAGAGACAAGGTGGGGGAGATAAAAGTGGACCAGTCAGATGTGCCACTTTACTCCTGCCTACCAGCCAGTTCCACTGGCAGCATGTGGTAGTTTTTGCATCAGTGCTCTGCTCAATTTGCCAGTTCTCCAGCTCGATTCGTTAAGTCACACGGAGAACATACCCAGCTCATGGAGCACCAAGACAGCTGGGAAAGCAAAGCAGGTATACTTGAGGGGTTAATGTAATGGACAGGGAATCAGGACTCCTGTTCTCTGTTCTTAGCTCTGCCATATACCCACAAGACCATTCATCTCTCTGTACCTCAGTTACCCCATCTGTAAAATGGCTACAGTAAACCTGAAGCATCATAGTGCTCTGGCTGTAAAGTGATGTGAAATCTCACACAAAGAGAATCCACAGCTGTGCAGAGTGATTAGCATTACTAGTTCTAGATTTAAAAGCCAGAAGGGATCATTCTGACATCAGGTCTGACCTCCTGCATACCCCAGGCCAAGGAACCTCACCCAGTAACTTCTGCATTAGCTCAAACAGAAGTTAGGGTCTTAAAGCATCTCTTTTTAAAAAGACAGACAGTTTTGATCTCTAGACTTCAAGTTATGGAGACTCCATCACCGCCTAAGGGTAAGTGGTTCTGATCATCGATTACCCAATTGTTATTCCAACCTTGTTATTGTTATTCTTTTCATTTCTTCACCTTCTGTTCCTTTCATTGCATGGCATGACTCAATTTGCATTTTTGTTTGTTTCTTTCTGAACAGCCGCATTGCTTGCTACGTGACCATCTTCCAGAATATTTCCAATTTAAGAGACATTTTCTATAAGGAGATGAGTAAGGTGAGAGACTGGCCCTTAAAATAAGAACCTGTTAAATGACACCCAGAAGATGTTTTCCTAGTAATGGGGTCTCAGTTGCTTTAAAAACTGTTCCTTTGAGCATTAACAATAATCACCCTCTGCTGCCACCTAGAGGACAGTTAGGAAGGTAAAAGAATAATCTGCGGGTTCTGTAGTCATCCATCTCTGGTCCCAGTTGTATTTTCCCTCCTCCCGCCAGGGCCGACAAGAGGGGGGGAAGCCGGTACAAATTACTGGGGCCTGGCAATCCGGAAGGGGGCCCGGCTTCCCCAGCCCTGTTTAGCCAGTCCGTCCTTGCTGGGGGGCCCGAAAAAAAAATTTCGCTGGGGCCCGAACCCGCTCTCAGCAGCCCTTCCTCCCACCATGACTGGAAAGGTCTTAACAGGCCACTTCAACTTGTATGTTTCCTTGAAATATGTGTTAACAGCTTCTGCTAAACAATCTGCTCCATCTTGTATTTAGCTGTGACACTCTGAGAACCTTTCCCAGATCTGAAGAAGAGCTCTGTGGAAGCTCAAAAGCCTGTCTCTCTCACCAACAGAAGTTGGTCCAATACAAGAGATTTCCCTCACTGGCCTTGTCAGTTTATCCAAGGAATTTGTGTTCCATCTACATGTTGCTCTCTTGTTTGTCGGACGATCTTTGTTAACCAGACTTGTCACTAGCATATCCCAGAAGAGCCTTGTGAACGGGGTTCTCATAGATAAAGTCATAGATTTTTAAAGCCACTCTTCGATCGTCAGTGCTTCTCAACCTTTCCAGACTCCTGTCCCCCTTTCAGGAGTCTGATTTGTCTTGCGTACTTGTGTTTGACTAAAGCACCTCAGAAAGGCGTCCTATCTTGATCTGAAGACCTCAAGATACCACTTCCCTCAGTAGTTTCTTGCAATGGTTCGATCACCCTCACTGTTCAAAGAATGTCTGCCTGATTTACAATTTTAAATTGTTTGGCTTTAAGGTCCAATCATTGGTTCTTGTTATGATCTGGTTAAAGGGAAGATTTGGAGAATGTGGGGGGCGGGAAATGCAGCCCCAAATGAAGGGAAGGGAGAATCAGAGGGCTCCTCATGGGCGGTGGGTGAACTCCGGGCTCGGGGACGCTAGCCCCCAGCCTGACCTGCCCCTCCTGCCTGAGGCCCCCCCCCCAGCCCACCCAAGTGCCACCCAGTCCCAGAGCACCAGAAGGGCAGGCGGGTGGTATGCCCTCCCTCCCCCTCCCAGTCCCGGAACACCGGGTGGGTGGTGCCCCCCTCCAGCCCCGGAGCATCGGGTGGGTGGGTGGGCAGGTGGCACAGCCCCCCCACCCTGAAGTGCAGCACTGGGAAGGAGGGAGTCTGAGGGCAGAGCATGGGCAGGGCCATGCAGGGCTGTTTGGGGAGGCTCAGCTTCCCCCAGCCTTTGATACCCGCTGCCCATGGGGCTCCTCCAGAAGCAACTTCCTGTCTTGAGTCGTTTAGATCAGTGTTTCTCAATGACCGGTCCGTGGCAGTCTCTTTGCTGGTCCCTGAGATTTCCCTGACACAGCTTAGGAAGGCAGCAAGCCAGTCCCTGGTATCAAAAAGGTTGAGAAACACTGGTCTAGCTAGTCCATGTTATAGTGGTTCAGACAGGGCATGAGCAGAAGTCCATGCTCGCAGGGCTGTGAAGAGAAACCATCTGAACCAATTCTCCCTGATACAAGAAGAGAAAGCGGTGACGTATCATCTCATTCCAGGTTCTGATGTTTGCTTCTCTCCCGTTGTTTTCAGCTGAACCACGACTTGTATGAGGTGATGAGCAAACTGGAAAAGCAGCACTCCAGCAAGGTCTTTATCATTAAAGGGGTGTCCAGGTAAATGGCTTTCCAGTTCTCAAGGGAGATGAGGTCTACAGGGATGCTAAATCTCAAACACGGGGAGCGCTGGGCACCATGTTAGATCAGGAACGTTTTCAAAAGTACCTAAAGTGAGTCAAGCTCCTACTTCCCATTGACTTGCGATGGAACTTAAGCTTCTCTAATGTGTCACTAACGCGTCTATGCTGCCTCTCTGCTGACCCATCAACAGCGAATTAAATGCTACGCCTCTTGCAGAGGTGGAGTAATTAAGTCGATGTTACAGGAGTGTTGAGTTGGCAGAAGGGACCTAGTAGCGTAGACGCATATATTATTAGGTGGACATAAGGTGGCTTCCATCGGCCTAAATTTGTAGGGTAGACCAGGCCTTAGGAGCTATGGAGAATGTTCTCCTATGCCTTCAAGCCAGGATTCTCTGAGGTTTCCTGTTTCTTCAAATGAATATAAATATAATGCAGTAAATCACAAAAAATAATGATGTGAATGTCAAGCTGGAACAAAGACTCTGACCAAGATTTTCAAATCGGACTATTGATTGTGGGAGCTGCCTCAACCCTCAGAAGTCTGGGCTGAGGTTCCTTAATGGGGCCTGATTTTCAAACTCTGCTGAGTGCCTGGTCTCTGAAAATCAGAGCCCATAAATGCGTCTCAAATGTTGGCACTTCGGAATCATTAGTGGCTTTTTTTAAAAATCTTCACCTCTGTCTCTGGAGTAGCTTCCTCAGAACCCCTGGCTAAGATACCCCTGGGTGGAACTCCAGGCCGGATGTACTCTGGTCAACGTGTGTGTTTTTGATACTGGATTTTTATAGCATTATCGCTGGGAAGTGAAGAGAAATCTAAGTGGGTATAGTCATTTCCCTCCTGGGGAGGCTGGATTTTAAATACTCCGAGACTCACTGAGGCAATCTCACACATTTCAGCCAATATAACCCACTGGTTAAGGTGTGGTTTAGACCTCACACCCCTACCCTGGGCCTGACCCAGAGAGAATAAGTCTGCAGCAGTTCAAAGCTAGGGGAATTCGTCCTTTAGTTCGTCCTAGAGGCTCATGCTTTAGCTGTGGAAATCCCTGGTGAAGGCCAAGCTGACGGTCACTACACAGGGATTAGTTAAAGACGTCTGGGGATCTAGGAAACGTGCATTTTGGTTGTTGCAGTCTGTCTGTTTGGAGCCTACGGCCCGGTCGTACTCTTGCTGGGGTTATATGCATTGGGGGAGAAGGGGGGGTGTTCATGTAGGGTGCAGCGTCCTGGAGTAGGTGCAAAGTACTTAGATAGGTAACCTGTGTCACAGAAAGAACGGCCTATGCAAGTAAAAGCGATGTCTTCTTTAATGCAGTAACAGGCGCTCGCTGGTCATCTCCTCCCCGGTGAGTCGTCCTCCTGTCGTTTTCACATCACTGGAAAATGCTGCAGATGGGACCCCTGCGCTGCCTCCTGACAATTCAATGTGTCACAAGAGAGAATCTGTTTCTTCAGCAGCAGAGGGGGAGGCCGCATCCTCTGGTGGCAGCGAAATCCAGGATGAGCGGCCGGCGTCTCCTGCTGCTGTTTTGACACCCGACAAAAGAGAGTCCATGTCAGCAGCAGACGTGGAGTCCGTGTCCTCTGGTGCCAGTGAAATCCAGGATGAGACACCTACCTCTCCTGCTGTTCCGGCGCATGACAAGACAGAATCCCTGTCAGCAGCAGAGGTGGAGGCAGAGTCTTCCAGTGCCGATGAACTCCAGGATGAAAATCAAACTGGGACTCCGGATCAACCCAGCAGAGCTACAGAGAGGTCGTACCTGGGAGTTGAAGATGTTGCAGCAGCTACGGCTGTGGAGATTCTATCTGCCGCTATAGCTGAGGTGGTGTGCAAAGCCAAAACATCTCCGCCGCCCCTTGATGATGCATCAGCCCAAACCCAGACTCCAGAGAGCCTTGAGGCCGACGCTAGCGAACTGCAGGGGGGAAATGAATGCTCTGTACTCCAGGCAAGCCATGAAATCCCATCTCTGCAAGCACCCCCTTCACCTGACCTGAGAGAGGAGATGGAGCCATCAGGAGATACCCAACCCCCAGCTCCCCAGCAAGAATCAAGTCAGCCAGGAAACGGGATGCCCCTCGGTGAGGTTTCAGTTTGCCCTGAAAATGCCACATACCCTCCTGACAAAGATTCTCCCCCTCCCACCCCAGTCCACGAAGTCCATCAAGACCCAGCCAGCACCAGTGGCTCCAGTCCACCCGAAACAGAGGAACGGGCCAAAGGCCAGAAGCAGCCACAACCAGAGACTGAGCGGACCCTTTGCCAGCCAAGCAGGGAGGCCGAAGAGGACCGGGACAGTGAGGGGAGCATGGAAGAACTAAACGTTTCCCCAACGGTAACTGAAACGCAGGTAAGAGACAACAGAACGAATCTGGGACAAGAGTTTGGCTGCTGACCAGTGGCCTGAAGTAAAGTCATTGCAGGTATCTGCTGTAACATGGGAGTAATGAGCAAGCGGGTGCATTGAGGAGATGAAAGGGAGGCTACTGGAGAAGCCGGGCGTGAGGTGCTAGGACCCAGAGAGGAGACCCGTTTGAATTGTACTTGTCCTTGCTAGAAATGTTACTGACAACCAGGGCCTGTATCAGGACAGTCACCTGGGTCTGTTGCCTACACGAGCCTTTGCAGCTGAAAAGCAATTTGCCCATGGCAAAATATGTTGCAAGTTTCCCAGCTTCCAATGCTCCCCTATTCAGCTTGCAGGACAATGCGGGGAGGAGAGCAGTTCCCAGCAGCAAGGAATTGGGTCACTCCATGATGTGGTTTGCTTTTTTTTACTGGAAAGTATTTGCTGAATAAGACTAGTTTCCTCCTCCTTTTGTTCCAAACCCAGTTGTGTTTGGATAGTCATTTCTCACACAACGATATGTTCCCTATGGCTCCCTTCTATGTCTCCAGCCCTCCCAAATGGGACGTTTTCCCCACACCCAGAAGCGCTCACAAGTGCCCTGAAGATCAATGTGTATTTTTAGCCTCTCCCTCACCCATCCATTTCCCAGGCTCTTGTTGCACGGGAAGGCTGGGATTTTCATAAAACTTAAGGGATTTAGGCACCCAACGGCTGCTGAATTATAGTGGGGTTTGTGCCTCTCTTGTCCCGAAACCACAACAAAAGGCGTTTCCAGTCAGCACGTGTTTAAAAACGAGCACACTCACTTGGCCTAGTCGTGCTCCTTGTCATCAGCCGTGAAAAAGAGAGAGCCTATTTGGGAGGAAACAAACTGCATCCAATCGCTGTCATTGTACAGCACCTAGCGTAGTGGGGTTCTGGTCCTTGACTGGGGCTCCTAGACGCTATTGCAGTATGAGTGATAGGACGATGATAAAGCAAAGTTTAACTCAAGTCTGCGGCTTTCCCTGGGAGGAGCAAATGATCCGTGCTGTGTTCAAAGCTCCTCCGATGGACATGAAGCTGCTTAGCGTTCCCCGTTAGTGATCTGCACCTGTGAATCTCTTCCTTGATAGGAGTTGACTGAGGAGTGGAAATGTTGAAGGGTCAACTTGTCCTATATCCTGACACGCAATTGTTAGTGCTTCACTCTGGGTGTAGTCTCAGTTTCTCCAGAGGGCTGCTGGCCATGTAAGAGTAGCAGCATCTGGATCTAAAACAGAAGATCTGGGAATCCACTGAAGAAAGCAGGGACTCCAAAAGACCGGATTAGTTCTGGTTCCCAACTATAGCTCCTACATCGTATTTTCTAAAAACTATTTTGCAGAATTGTTTTCGGTTTTGTCTGTGATGCCACCAGCAGCCCAAGAGGGCCAGCCAAAGGGATAGTTCTGTGCATGGGCAAAGAAGCTAGAGTAACCGGACCCATAAAATATCTTTCTGATTTCAGATCATGTTTGGCTTCACCCCAGATGGTGAAACAGGCAACAGCAGTCATGAGCTGCCTGTGGACTTCCTCTTCAAGGTAAGAATTCAACTAATGGGGGATATGATAGAGGTCTATAAAATCATGCCTGGTGTGGAGAACATAAATAAGGAAGTGTTATTTACTCCTTCTCATAACTAGGGTGACCAGATAGCAACTGTGAAAAAAACGGGACAGGGGGTGGCGGGTAATAGGCGTCTATATAAGAAAAAGTCCCAAAAAATAGGACTGTCCCTTTAAAAACGGGACATCTGGTCACCCTACACATAACGCAAGAACCAGGGGTCACCAAATTAAATTAATAGGCAGCAGGTTTAAAATAAACAAAAGGAAGTATTTCTTCACACAACAGTCAACCTGTGGAACTCCTTGCCAGAGGATGTTGTGAAGGTCAAGACTCTAAAAGGGTTCAAAAAAGAACTAGGTAAGTTCATGAAGGATAGGTCCATCAATGGTGTCCCTAGCCTAGTCCCAGAAGCTGGGAATGGGCGACCAGGGATGGATCACTTGATGATTCCCTGTTCTGTTCATTCCCTGTGGGGCACCTGGCCTTGGCCACAGTTGGAAGACAGGATACTGGGCTAGGTGGACCATTGGTCTGACCCAGTCTGGCCGTTCTTATAATCTAAGAAACACCAACTACCTGCTGTAACATAAGGCTGAGCAGAGCTGGTCTAGTGGCTAGGACACAGGCCTGGGAGTCGGGAGACCAGGATTCTGTTCGTTGACCTGATGTGTGACCTTGAGCACATTGCTTCTTGCCTCTGTTTCCCCTCCCATCCTTTGTCTTATTTATTTAGACCGTAAGTTCTTCATGGACCATTTCATCCTATGGCGTTGTACAGCACCTAGCACACCGGGGTCCTAATCCCAGTTGGGGCTTCTAAGTGCTAGTCTAATATGAATTCCCAATAATGACACAGCTGGGGTTGATTCAAAGGCTGACCTTCAGCAAAGGAATTGTGTGTTTCGCTGGTGCCAGGGGGCTTGTTGACACTACACCGGCTGTACCAGCAGTGCCTCCTACTGAAGACACTGCTTATACCAGCAAGAGGAGTTATTTTCCCAGTATAGTTAAACCGCAACAACATAAGCCATACCAGCAAAGGACACTTTTTTTCTGGTATAGCTGCATGTACATAGGTGGGTTTGCTGACATACCTCTGTCAGTCAAGGGTGTGTTTTTTTCACACCTCTGATTGACAGAACCATGTTGATGAAACTCTGTAGTGTAATCCTGGCCTCTGTCAGTATTATTCATTACTGTTATTAAGCATGCACATTACGGTAGTGCCTAGGGAACCAGCCGAGACTGGGGCCCCTTTGTGGGAAGTGCTGTACAAACACAAAATCGTGTGTGCCAGGAAGAGCTGATAATTATAGACAGTGCAGATGACAGATAGGGGAAAGCGACACCACACGCAAGCAGAGTGAACAATGTGATGGCAATCAGCTGTGTGATGTAATCAGCCGCTTGTGGGAGGGGGGATTGTTGCCCTCCTCAGATGGCACCAGCAGCAGCCCTTTGCATTCACACAAATTTTTAGGGACACACAAATTTCGGACTTTCAGGCAGGAGAATCCCAGGGGAATCCACGTTCTCCTGCCTGCCTGCTCCATCGCTACTTTAAAAAAAAAAAAATTGGTTCCAAGGGCCAAATTCTGCCTTCAGATGCATATTTTTTTTGGCGTCCGTGCCCTAAATAATGTACAGCAGCCATTCCTAGCAGTATTCCCAGTCTGGGTGTATGTGCTGCTCCCTGGGGTGTCATCTGAAAGGGAACTGCTAATTAAGCAATTACACATGGTATGGAATGTGGCTATCAAAAGACAATTGCACCATTCTGACCCAATGTATGTATCCAAATTCCACCATGTACCATCTCATCCTGCTGGTGGGGAAAGGGTCAGTGATTCCAAGGAAAGGAACTTCTCACTAATCCCATCTTTCCCATTCCAGGCTCAAGCAATCCAGACTCACACGTCAGATGATGAAAATCATCTGCAGTTCAGGGAAGGGGAGATAATTCTGGTGGTATCCAACTCTCAGGGCCAGGTAACAGCGAGCCACCATCTCTCATTCCAGAGCGGGGAGGCGGTTCGTGGGATTTCTGGCACTTCCAAAATTTGGGGGGGAAATTGGTAAAAACCAAATAATGGCTTTTGTAAAGCCCGGGAAACTTTTGGTAAAAATCGGTAAAAACTGAAAACAAAGGGCCTAATAATGGGGGATGGGATGTCTTGGCAATTTCCTGTTCACGTACACAGTATGCGGGACCTGACATGATCCTGTTGCAATCTCTTCTCTCAGTATGTAAGGGCTTGTCTACGTGGGAAAGCTTCACAGTCTAACTTTAAATTGTATCCGTTTAAAAAAGACAATTTAACCGGTGCAAAAGGCGGCATGCGGATGCTCTTATTTTGGTTTAATTAAACCTCTTTCTAATTGACTAAAGCCAGATCTACCCTAAAAACTTTTGCTGGCATAGCAATGTCAGTCGGAGGTGTGATTTGTGACCAATACAGCCAGCAAAAGTCCTTAGTGTAGCTACAGTTATACCGGCAAAACTGCACTTTTCTCTCACGGGGGAGGGGGCCCACTGGAATAAATTACACTAGTGAAACCACAGTTTTGCTGGTATAAGCTGTGTCCATTTTAGGAGCGCGTTGCCAGTCTAATATATTGGTACAGCTATAGCAGCAAAGCCATTGAGCTAAACAGAAGTAAACCACTCTTAAACTGGATTAAGGGTTTAGGTACGCACACACACACAAGATGTGCTGCTTTAACTATACTGGTATAATTAAAGCAATACGACTCTCATTAGGGTGGGTGCAGGTATACCACACAGGAAGGGCAGGGCCAGCTCCAGGGTTTTTGCCGCCCCAAGCGTCAGGGGGGGAAAAAAAAAAAAAAAAAGTCGCGATCGGCGGCAGCTCCACCACGCTGCTTTCTTCTTCGGCGGCAATTCGGCGGCAGGTCCTTCCCTCGGAGAGGGACTTGCCGCCGAAGAGCCCAACATGCCGCCCCTTCCCCTTGGCTGCCCCAAGCACCTGCTTGCTGGGCTGGTGCCTGGAGCTGGCCCTGAGGAAGGGGAATAAACCATATTGGTATAACTATAAGCCCACACTAGGGGTTGTACTGGTAGAACTTTGAGTAAAAAAAAAAAAAAATCACGCCTCTAACAGACATCATTATACTAGTAAAAGAACTGGGTAGACCAAGTCTAAAAGTGTCTGTGCAGTGTTTGTGCCGGTTTAAATTCATACCTTCAGTTATACAAGTGCAACTTTCCCATGAGCACAAGGCCTAATAAAATGCAGACACAGTGCCTGCAGCGGCATGCATTCCTCTTAGGTAGACCGTCAGTCAATCATTAACTGATCTCCCAGCGCCTTCCTCCTCTTGCTAATCTATTTCCTTGGTGCTGATAAGTCACTTCCTGTTGGTGAAGAGATTTAAAGGTAGATTGGTAGAGCAGGCTGGAAATTTTCTGATGAAACAGTTTTTTCCATCAGAAAATGCCGGTTCACAGAAACAATTTTTTCCACGGGAAAGGGTTGGTTTTGACAAATCTGATTAGAACATTTTTGGAGGAAAAAACTTTAAAATTGTTGAAATGGCCCATTTCAATGTTTTCTAAATTAAGTTTTGTTTTCTGGCTCAAAATAACTTTTCGGTTTGAAATTTTAGTTAGCTGTTACTAAAAGCTTTTTTTTTTTAAAGTTGAAATCTAAATGAAACATTTTAATGAACTTAGTCCAAAATTTATTTTGCATCATCAGGTTGCAAAAATTTGAGCTTTTGACTTTTCAGCCTGATTTGAGACAGGAAAAAATTTCAAACCCTCAAACTCACAGGATAGGAAAACTATTTCCCACTCAGCTCATCAATTGGTTCCTTCATCGGCACCCTTGAATCTGTGTACTGTCTCTGTGATGAAGATGCTGTCGCAAGAGGGTAAAACGAAAGAGAAGTGCAGTATTAAAGCTGGATTTTTCAGAGCTGTCTAATAGACTCAAAAACCCCAGTTAGAATTAATGGGAACTGGGTTTCCACACATCCTAAGTGACTTTAAAGCAAAGAACTCCTCTTTGAATCATTAAATGGGAATGACTGGATAGGTTCCACCCAGTCCATCTCTCTGGACCCAATGCAGGATTATTCTGTACTGCTGCCTCTAATCTAGTTTTAAATGTCCCAAACCATGTCTCCACCCTGTAACTTTTGGGAAACTTCCACAGTCCAACAGACCTCACTGTCGGGAACATTTTCCTGCTACTCAGCCTTAGAAATTCCTTTCCACTCTTCCTCCTGGTCCTGACCCAGGTTTGTATTTTCTCCCCAGGAAGAAGGATTTCTGACCGGCTTCAAAGAGAGCGACTGGAAGGTGAACCGGGATCTCTTACAGAAGAGAGCTTTCCCCCAAGAGCTTATCAGACCCATCTCCTCCGAATGAGTCCAGCGCATCAAAGCGGCTGGGACGGAGTGGGAGGGAAACCGGATCTATTTATGTCTCTCTGAACGCAGTAACGTTGCAGTTGTAACCAGAGAGAGCTTTGCTGCGTCCATCTGATTCAGAATGTCAAACTGCAACGGGGCATGTGGGGACGGGAGAGAAAACCCATCTCTCAAAACAAAATGAATGTAAGTGGGAATTAATGGAGCTGGCATAGGAACAAGCTTCAGGTTGATGATTCCACAGTATCTGCTGCATGCCCCTTAGAAAAAGTACAGAAACCTGAATCTCCCCCCGCCGTAAATATCCGGGAATTTGCTGTCCCGAATTGTTTGGCAAAACAAATAGCGAAGCACTGGTTGAACACACTGCAGCATAGTTGGGGGTGTTTTGTCCTTATGCTTCAAAACCCCGGCATTTATGCTCCGTGAAGGCCAGGTTCCAGAGAGCACGTGGTTAGCTTTAAGCACCTGAGTAATCCCAATGGAAATGTCTGCAGCCACTCGTGTGCTTAGCTTTAAGCATGGGCTTCCGTGCTTTGGTGAATCAGGATCTTAATCCCTTAGCAGCCCCATGAGATCCTCCATCCAGCTCCTTCCTGCAAACCAGGTGAGCCCCTGAAAGGCCCAGCTGCCTTGGGGATGCTTTTCAGGTGGGGGGCTTGCTCGGACCACTCGGGCTCAGAATCTGAAGGGGCAGGAGTTGTTGTGTGGCTCTGCTGGTCATGGGCAGGGCAGCGCATCGCAGAGGCTGGCGAAGGCTGTGCCTCCCCAAACAGCCCGGCGTGGCCCCCTCCATGCTCCTCCCTGGACCCTGAAGCCCTGCTTGCCCCCAGGGTCGTCCTCTTCAGGGAAGCAGCATACTGGGGCTAGGGCGGCCGAGACTTGGGGTGGCTGGGGGGCTCTGGGCACTGGGGCCATGCCACCTGGTGCTCGGGGGTGGGAGACAAGAGGGGCTGGGACTGGGGTTGCCCACCCTGTGCTTGGGGGGGGACTGAGGAGGACCACACACCGCCTGCCCTGTGCTCAGGCATGGGGGCCACGTGCCACCCACCCTGTGCTTGGGGATTGGGGGGGGGAGCACGCACTCGGTGCTCCAGGGCTGAGGGGGACTCTGGCAGGGGATGGGGGGTGGGTCCTCAGGTTGTGGGGGCGGCCAGGGGCTAGCCTCCCCGAGCCGGTGGTTCACCCGCTACCTATGCTGCTGGTTATATCAATGCACCATTCGTTAGGGCTGAATCCACACAAGATTTGCTTCCCTCACTTCCTTGGCAACGCTGTGGTTTGTGTCTGCCACATGCATGGTTACTGGTGATTGTCCCCAAGGCACATGATGGTGACCCGTGCTGGTGTTAGCCCACTGGGGGCCCTAAACCAGAATTTTTTGCCCCTTCTCCCACTACTAAAACAGGCAAGATCTTATAATAAAAAGCAAATCGGGAGCCCCTGGAGCTGCCCATGCCTAACGCGGGCTCTGACGTGACAAGGCTCGATCCCTGGGGTTGGCCTCGATATCCTGTTATTCCAGGAAGGGCGTTTCTCTGGGGAGGGCCAGTGAGGAAATAGCAATAAATAACTCACGGCATCTTCTTAGCACTAGACATTTGGCCACCCACGGTTTAAAATCCCAAGATATTTCAATAAAGGCACCTTTTATTATTCCTGACCCTTGTGTGTGCATCTATCGATCGGTGGGAAGGTCCCACAACTGTGGCCTCTCATATTTAGTCTGTTTCTCACCTGCCAACGAAGAGTTAACAAAGGGAAGGCATTCGGATGACTGTGCCTTTTATCATCAATGTGGGGAAACTGGAAAGGTGAGGCGGGAAGGGAACGCCTTCGCCTCCCAGCAGTTTCAGGAGCTGTGTGAGAACAGGTGGTGGAAGGGAAGTCTTCAAACCCCTCACGCTGCTGGAGTGTTTTACTCTGATGACATGGTATCAGGTAAGAAGGTGGGGGGAGGGGGGTTTCCTGGCAGCATAGTGCTGTTTTGGGGATAGAAACTTACTTTCACCTTCACTACTGGTTCTGATCCACTTTACAAGCCATGTCCGCTCACCTGGGGTGTCCATCAACTCCCAGTCCATCCCCACAGCTGAATATGGTCTGGCAGAAGGGAGAGACAAACCAGGGGGAGACCCTGGTGAAGGCTCGGGTGGAGTGGATTAACTGCAAACACCACAGGGACAGTTTTTCGGAAAGAACTTAGCTCCCACGTAGGCCCCTCAGTGAGAGTTGCTGGGTGCTTAAGCACTTCTGAGAATCTGGCCCAGTGGGTCAAATCCTGACGGGTACTGCCCTCGGTGGGTGCGTGCGGGAGCTCAGCACATGACAGGTCCAGGCCCAGAGGATTTTCAACTTCTGGACTGTGTTGGCAGCAGAGGGAGGACGCAAAAGCCAGAATGCTGCTCCCCCGTCATCTCTATTCCTCTTTCAGAGTTTCCCTCTAGAAGCTACTGCAGCATCAAGGCGCTGTGTTTGCACTGGAGTGTAAATTCAGCAAATAAAAGCCTCTCACAAGTGCGGTTGAATGGTCAACCGGGCTTCCGTAGGAATGTGGAGGAAGTGAAAAATCCTCCCCAAATAAACAGACGAAACAGAGCATGCGGAATACAAAGAGCAGAAGCTAGAACCACGCCAGAATATGATGGGCTTGTTAGAGACATAAGAACAGCCATACTGGGTCAGACCAAAGGTCCATCTAGCCCAGTAACCTGTCTACCCACAGTGGCCAATGCCAGGTGCTCCAGTGGGAATGAACCTAACAGGTAATGATCAAGTGATCTCTCTCCTGCCATCCATCTCCACCCTCTGACAAACAGAGGCTAGGGACACCATTCCTTACCCGTCCTGGCTAATAGCCATTAATGGACTTAACCTCCATGAATTTATCTAGTTCTCTTTTAAACCCTGTTATAGTCCTAGCCTTCACAACCTCCTCAGGAAAGGAGTTCCACAGGTTGACTGTGCGCTGTGTGAAGAACATCCTTTTATTCGTTTTAAACCTGCTGCACATTAATTTCATTTGGTGGGCCCTAGTTCTTCTATTATGGGAACAAGTAAATAACTTTTCCTTATTCACTTTCTCCACATCACTCATGATTTTATATACCTCTATCCTATCCCCCCCTTAGTCTCTTTTCCAAGCAGAAAAGTCCTAGCCTCTTTAATCTCTCCTCATATGGGATCCGTTCCAAACCCCTAATCATTTTAGTTGCCCTTCTCTGAACCTTTTCTAATGCCAGTAAATCTTTTTTGAGATGAGGAGACCACATCTGTATGCAGTATTCACGATGTAGGTGTACCATGGATTTATATAAGGGCAATAAGATATCCTCAGTCTTATTTTCTATCCCTTTTTTAATGTTTCCTAACATCCTGTTTGCTTTTCTGACTGCCGCTGCACACTGTATGGACATCTTCCGAGAACTATCCACGATGACTCCAAGATCTTGTTCCTGATTAGTTGTAGCTAAATTAGCCCCCATCACATTGTATGTATAGTTGGGGTTATTTTTTCCAATGTGCATTACTTTACATTTATCCACATTAAATTTCATTTGCCATTTTGTTGCCCAATCTCTGAGTTTTGTGAGATCTTTTTGAAGTTCTTCACAGTCAGCTTTGGTCTTAACTATCTTGAGCAGTTTAGTATCGTCTGCAAACTTTGCCACCTCATTGTTTACCTCTTTCTCCAGATCATTTAGGAATAAGTTGAATAGGATTGGTCCTAGGTGTGACCCTTGGGGAACACCACTCGTTTACCCCTCTCCACTCTGAAAATTTACCACTTATTCCTAGCCTTTGTTCCCGGTCTTTTAACCAGTTCTCAATCCATAAAAGGATCTTCCCTCTTATCCCATGACAACTTAATTTACGTAAGAGCCTTTGGTGAGGGACCTTGTCAAAGGCTTTCTGGAAATCTAATCTAAAGACGACTCTTTAGAGGGGGGACCCAGCTGTCTAGGGTCATTGGCAGGGAGAGATTGAGCCTTTAGGTCACTGGTTGGAATCTAGTTTAGGTTTGATAGTCACGTTGCTGTTTACAAACTGAGGGGGGGGGGGGGGGGGTCTCCATCCAGCCTCTACTGTGCAGGCATCCCTGACCATGGCAGCATGACACGGCTGGTAAGCTCTTTGGGCTAGGGACATCTTTTTTGTTCTGAGTTTATACAGCGCCTAGCACAATGCATCCTGGCTCAAGACTGGGGCCCTAGCTGCTACTGCAATACAAATGGGGCTAGCAAGAGAAAATAAGACTCTGGGATGTGGAAGGCCTGGGTTGCAGTCCCTGCTCCAATGAAAATCGATTGATATAAAGTGGAACAGCTGCCACAGAAGAAAGAGATTGAAACCCCCACCACAGCATGCCCTATACCCAGGTGATTCAGGCACACGTGTGGGAAGCTGGGTTCAAAGTCCCTGCTTCAGAACAGATTCAAACATGTGTCTTCTATGTGCCAGGTCGGTGCACGCTCTAAGCACGGGGGTAATGGTTATGGGGCGTTAGCACCATCATCCTTCCCTTTGTGACTGATTGCCTTTGCTTCGATTTTTAAAATGCCTGGAAACTACGTGTTTTGGGTCAAACGAAACATTTCATTGAACCCCAAGATGACTCTTTTTTTTAAAAAAAAATTTTTTTAACTTTTTTGGTGGCAAAAAATGTTGGTTTCGCTTCCCCGTGAACGGTTTCTTTTTCGCAACGGTCAGTGCACCAAAACCTTGGTTCCGTGCACAGCTATATGCAACACCATGTCGCTTTAAAAACACTTACAGATTAGTAAATATTCAGTGTGTTAGGGAAGTGAGTCACTGCCTATGGAACTACACCCAATCAGCAAGGAGGCTGGAAAGGAACGGAGCATTAGAGAGTAGAGCCTCTTAAAATCAGAGCTGGATTCCCAAAGGAGCTGGTGGTTTGTCCTTTCAGAGACTGGCCCTAAATCAGGACTCAAGTGACTAGTCCCACTGACGTCAAGGGTGAGAGTGCTCGGCACCTTGCAGGACTGGAGCTTCGGAGAGGCCTGAGTCAGCACCTTTGTAAGGTAAACCCCTTGCTGGGGCTCCGCTTTGCAAGACACTCTCTTCCCTCCAGTGCTTGGACTGAGGTTCACTGCGCAGCTAGCAAGCTGGGAGCATGCTCTCCTCATTGGGGTTCTCCTTCGGCCCTACACTGGGGTGGGCAAACTACGGCTGCGAGCTCCCGCTGGGGAGCGGGGTCTGGGGCTTGCCCCACTCCGGGGCTCCAACCGGGGCGCTGGGTCAGGGACCACTCCACGTGGCTCCTGGAAGCCGCGTCAAGGCCACGCTCCAATGGCCCCCTCCGGCGCTCCAATGGGAGCGGCAGGGGCGGTGCCTGAGGATAGGGCAGTGCGCAGAGCCGCCTGGCTGCGCCTCGCGTAGGAGGCGGAGAAGGGACATGCCGCTGCTTCTGGGAGCCACTTGAGGTAAGTGCCGCTTGGAGCCTGCACCCCTGAGCCTCTCCCCACACCTCTGCCCCAGCCCTGATCTCCCTCCCACCTTCCAAACACGATCCCAGCCCAGAGCACCCAGAGCACCCACCTGCACCCCAAACCTCTCGTCCCCAGCCCCACCCCAGAGTCCGCACCCCTAGCCAGAGCCCTCACCCCCTCCCGAACCCCAATTTTCTGAGCATTCATGGCCGACAATACAATTTCTATTCACCGACGTGGCCCTCAGGCCAAAAAGTTTGCTCACCCCTGCCCAACACTGACCGCATTATACACAGTCACGCCTACCTTCCCTGATTTACAAGGGCCTCATGCTCCGGTACTGCCTTGTAGCATCTGAAAGCAATGGGGACAATGAGAGAGAAAGTTTTACAGGTTTCTTTCACTGATTTCACCCTTTTGGCAGACAGGGTGCACTTACCTTTAACTGCTGTCTGATTCATTCTGGAAGTAGAATTTATTTCTAGTCTCTCACTATGGCATTAGTGTGTGCAGGTCACAGTGACTCCTGGATTGCTCTGTAGCTGAGTTTTGTGGGTTGGAACTAGGTATGTTTTGTGCTCACATTTCAGGGCCCAGCTCAATAGGAGCCCAAGCAAATGAAGGGCTAGTGTGTGGTCTCTCAGTCTGGCCTGCGGCAGAGGCAGTGTGGAGCTCTAAGAGCAGATCATGGGACAAACTGTGACTCAAGAGTCACAGCTCACTGCTTCCCCTTGCTCCAAGATGGACTCTGCTATTGGGATAGACCAGCAGCGGATTACTTCCCACCTCAGGCTGGCTCAGCTCGGATGCAATTTGGGAGGGGAAGAAGGTGGGGAGGGGTTCAAATGAAGTTTCTGCCCCTGCCGGCCTGCACAGGTATGAGAGAAGCTACTGGCAGGGCCGGTGCTTCCACTAGGCGACCCTAGGCGGTCGCCGGGGGCGGCATTTTGCCGCCCTCAGCGGAAATTCGGCAGCGGGGGGTCCTTCCGCTCCGGATCTTCGGCAGAAATTCAGCGCCGGGTCCTTCACTCGCTCCGGGACCCGCCGCCAAAGTGCCCCGAAGACACGGAGCAGAAGAACCCCCGCTGCCGAAGACCCCAGGCCCCCTGAATGCTCGGAGGAAGAGCGCTGCTGCCTACGGTGGCAAAAACCCTGCCACTCCTGGCTACTGGTCTTACAAAGACTGCTTCTGTCCACTTCACTGTGCCCCGTGCTAGGGGATATAAGGGGCGGTCTTCCTCTCCTTTACTCCTGCTGGGCTGTGCAGGCCTCTCATTAGGTGTTACAGTAAGATCTAAATAAGATCCCAGAGTGATTGTTCTAGGCACTGTACAAACGTGTAACAAAAAGGCAGGACCTGCCCCGGACAGCTTAAAATGCAGGTATAAA
Source organism: Trachemys scripta elegans (assembly GCF_013100865.1). Classification (NCBI taxonomy): domain Eukaryota; kingdom Metazoa; phylum Chordata; order Testudines; family Emydidae; genus Trachemys; species Trachemys scripta. The sequence goes on along the minus strand of NC_048313.1, from coordinate 17,919,453 downwards.
ATGAGAGACAACAGGTGGACACAACACACGTGGGGAGAACATAAGATGATAATAAGCTGGTTAACGAGCAGATACCATCTGGCCCTAAGTCAACTGCAGACTAAAATGGAGTGTGAAGAGTAGAAACTAATTTAGAGCTTTCAGTTTCAATAGGTAACATCTGGGTTTACAGCCTCACATTGTGCCCTATGCTCTTAAGTTACCAAGGTGCTTTTAAATACAAAGACTGACACTGAAGTAGAAACTGGACACTTCTCTGACCCAATTTGGGTCAGGCCGGGGGTGGGGAAAGCCGTGATAGTCTGTATCAGCAAAAAGAACGAGGAGTCCTTGTGGCACTAACAAATTTATTTGAGCACAAGCTTTCATGGGCTAAAACCCACTTAATCGGATGCATGCAGTGGAAAATACAGTAGGAAGATTATATAATTTTACACACACACACACACACACACACACAGAGAACATGAATAAATGGGTGTTGCCATACTAACTATATCGAGAGTAATCAGTTAAGGTGGGCTATTATCAGCAGGAGAAGAAAAAAAAAAAAAAAAAAAAAAAACTTGTAGTGATAATCAGGATGGCCCATTTCCAACAAGAACAGGAGTACTTGTGGCACCTTAGAGACTAACAAATTTATTTGAGCATAAGCTTTCGGATGCATCTGATGAAGTGGGCTGTAGCCCACGAAAGCTTATGCACAAATACGTTTGTTAGTCTCTAAGGTGCCACACGTACTCCTCGTTCTTTTTGCGAATACAGACTAACACGGCTGCTACCCTGAAACCATTTCCAACAGTTGATAAGAAGGTGTGAGTAAAAGTAGGGGGAAAAAATTAGCATGAGGAAATGTTGCTTGAACTGCTGTTTTAAAATTTATTTTCGCCTGACACCTAGTGGTCGGTTCCTGAACAGCAGCTGATTCACTTGATTTGAGTAGGGAAGCAGCTGCCAAGTTTATTACAAGTGCTTGCGTGAGTCATTTGCTCTTAGGCAGGCAGCCTTTAGAACAAGGTGTATGAGGCAGAGCCCTACCTAATAAAATACACCGAGATCTAACTGCAACTGCCATTTAAACTAGAGCTGCAGATATGAGGGCGGTTCCTCTGACAAGGCCTTAGGCAATGCAAACTGCAGTATAGCAGAATGTGGTAAGACATCTCCGCTTGCTTGGGGTAGAGCCAGTTATCTAGAACTCCTTATTTTTTCCATGTTAAAGGCTTTACTCTTCCTGTTCAGAGTTTGCTTACGCACTGAGATTCACAGTTATTAGATTTTAGAAACCAATCAAATCTATTAATTGAGCATCCCCCTGACAATTAATAAAAATGGAGCAAGTTCACACACAAACCCTGTCAAATGACATGCTCTTGTAATAAGAGTCTAGAAGTTCTCACCTACCTCTTCAGTCTCTTTGTATACATGTATTTACCCACTAGGGTTACCAGCTGGCTGGTATTTGACCAGCCTGGCCAGTTTTTTTAGTGGATTTGCTAGTTGCCAGAAAAATAATTTACTCTGCCGGGTTTTTTCCCCCTCCCCTCCCCCATGGGATACCTACCACTACACTGGGATACCTAATGTTAAAAGTTTGTGTCTAGCTAAAGATGCTGCAGTGGTTCCCACTTCCACAGTTTAAGTGAGAACAGATCAAACCTGTTGAAAATACAGTAGCTGACTGCCCACAAGCACACTGCACACCTGTGAGAGAGCATTTGAGTCATGCAAGAGTGAGGAGACCTGCATTGTTATCAGTCTTACGTATACCTGTTCTCTCTCTAGAGAGCATAAGTGGCTGCTGACGGTGGGGGGTTGCAGAGTTGCCTTGTAATTAGGAGTGCGGTGGACTTGCCTTGTGTGGTGTGTGTGTGGGGGGGTGCATTTCAAAGGTGGTAACCCTATTACCCACCCAAGGAGTGCAATAAGAGTGCTTCTGATCAGGAGAGTGATGGCAAAGGTCAAACTGAAAACAAGAATCCCTAACTTTAGTGCAGTGGTTCCCAAACTGGGGTTCATGAAATGGATCGGGGCTTCTCAGAAAAAAAAAAAATTCTGTAATTGCAGACAGGGCCGTCCCTAGAGACCCCGCGCACAGGGACCGGCAGCCCAAGCCCCGTGACTATGACTTCCTGGCAGAACAAGTTTAAGCTTTGTTGTAGTCATGCGTTGTTTGCCTGGACTGCTCAAGACCTGAATGCTTGTGGGAGGAACTCTTTATTGAGTTGGCCTCTTAAATACCTTCCTGCTGTTTCACGTCTGGTACTCCTGGATGAAACATGTAGGAGGCTTAATCAAAGTGATATGAGCTACAAAAGGGAAATCTTGGAAGAGTGTTGCCATTTTCATAATGTAATAAAATGTCATGATAAATAATAATGTAATAATAAATAGTGTGTCATAAGAGTGTCATAAAAAAACCAAATTATTTCCAAGATCACTGCTTCTATAATTTATGCTCAGGTAAGGGAGAAAATCCCAGGAAATATTCATTTGTAGGAGGGGGTTCACGAGATTTGATATTTTCATGAAAGGGGTTCACGGGTTGTTAAAGTTTGGGAACCACTGGTGTAGTGGTATGAACATAGTGTCTGTTTAGAATTTCTAGGACTATGTGCCTTGAATCCAAAGTTTTCAAAATGGCCTCTGATTGAGGGTGCCCTTCGGGCCCGGTTTTCAAAGGGCTGAGCACCCACCACTCCTAATGAAGTCAACAGAAGCTGTGGCTGTGCCCAGCACCCTGGAAAAAATCAGGTCCAGTGTGGCTCATGAGAAGCACTCAAAACTAAAGCCCTCAAAACCAAAGGCCACCTTTAGATCTTCTGGCCTTAACATATCTATGGGCTGGTCTACACTGGGGGGGGAGGGAAGGGGGAAATCGATCTAAGATACGCAACTTCAGCTATGCTATTCGCGTAGTGGAAGTCGAAGTATCTTAGTTTGACTTACCTGGCCGTCCTCACGGTGGCAAGTCAACCGCCAGGGCTCCCCCGTCGACTCTACTTACCCCTCCTGCCGAGGTGGAGTACGGGTGTCGACACAGGGATCGATTTATCGCATCTAGACAAGACGCAATAAATCTATCCCCAATAGCTTGATAGTGTAGACGTGGCCTGTGCCTCATGGTCCCCTTTTATGACAAAAAATTATATGCATAGCGTAGAAGTTGTAAGGACTTACTAGTTAGTGCATGGAAAGCATTTTAAAGGTGTAAAGTGTCAGATGTGCTTAAATTGAATCAGAGAACTAATTGCACAGCTAGAGATAATTCCCCACTTCATCACTGGTCTGCTCTGATCCTGGCTTAACGAACAAATCGAACTGGACGTGTTTGAAGATGCTGGATAGTCACCTGGGCTTTCCCAATCCCTGCTTGTTTTAACTTGCTCCTGGGTTGACCCTGGGCCCAACTATCCCAATGAGGTCTGCACAAATTAGACTGTTTTGTTTTCTTCTCAAAGTAAGTGCTGCTTTTGATGTTGGGTGACTGATCAAAAAGTTCAGATTCTACCATAACTAAGCAGAAGGGTAATTAACTGAGTTACATTCCCCATTGTAAGACACTACTAAATCTAACATCACTTTTCTTGCTGTTTTTGTAGTTCTAAAAGATCCCAAAATTTAAATTGGAAGGATAAAAACACCTGCAACTCAGCTAGATCCATGGGGGCTACTCCACCACCTCCAGGTATGAAGCGCTTGAAAGCTTGGCAGGTTGCAAACCTGGTAAGGAGTCAGTAAATCACAGCTTGGTTTACTAGCTGGCAAGGTAAAGCAACACCTTCTGCATGATGCAAAATGAAGAGGCAGGTTTATATGGGGCCTCATCTTACAATACAACATCTTAGCAGGAGAGGCAGAAGTTTATAATGAGCCAAACTGTAGAAGCATTTGTGAATGCAAGTTTGTTTCTGCTGAAAACTTTGCAGGAAAAACACCTGCTGTGCATGCAGCTTCTGTTTTTTCCCCTATCCAAAAGACCCCTTTATAATTGTCCCACATGAAGACAAACCCACATCCCTAAACAAAGAATCCCACCTCCCGTTGAAGCAAAATGTAGCCAGAAGAAATTGTCTCAGGTTGAGAACTTGTAAGACAATTTGGAACGGAGCTACTGCCAGACCATTCCTGCTGGTAGCAGTGCTGCTATTTATAACACGATGTGCAAGGAGACAGCCTGATTACATAATGCCACGGAATGATGGCAAAGATGCTGTTACATCAGTTCTGCCTTTTAAACCAGGTCTTGAATTGAGCAAAACTCAGATTCCAATAGGCATGTTGCACTATTAAAGTCCACAGATTTGGCTAAAAGTATTGAGTACCTCTGGGCTGCTAATCAAGGCCACTGCTCTAAATCGTTCAATTAACATGTGGTTTAAAAGTTTCCAGACTTCACTCCCATTCCAGGGTTCATCTGTGGTAAATGACAGAATTGGTCAGAAAACTGATTTTCCATGCTGCAAGAAAAAGAAGTTTGAGAACAAAAAAAAAAAAGACTCAAACTGGGACAAAAATCCAAAATCATTTTAGGTCTATCAAAACATTTAGTTTGGATTTCAACCATTTTTTAAAAATATATAATGAAGTAAGCTTCAAACCAGAGTCATTTTGCCATGGAAAAACCAAAACTTCTTGATCTAAAAGTGTCAAACTGGGATGTTTTAACATTTTTCAAAACCCTTCCTATTTTTTTCTAAACAAAAGGTTGTCAATACAATTTCACAACAAAACAAAAAAATGGTTTTGCCAAAAGGGCATTTTCATAAGAACGGCCATCCTGGGTCAGACCAAAGGTCCATCTAACCCAGTATCCTGTCTTCCGACAGTGGCCAATGCCAGGTGCCCCAGAGGGAATGAACGGAACAGGTAATCATCAAGTGATCCATCCCGTCACCCATTTCCAGCTTCTGGCAAACAAAGGCTAAGGACACCATCCCTGCCCATCCTGGCTAATAGCCATTGATGGACCTATCCTCCATGAACTTATCTAGTTCTTTCTTGAACCCCTGTTATAGTCTTAGCCTTCACAACATCCTTTAGCAAAGAGTTCCACAGACTGACTGTGCGTTGTGTGAAGAAATACTTCCGTTTTGTTTTAAACCTGTTTTCAGACCAAAAACTGTTTCAATGAAAAATGTTCAACCAACGCTACTAAACAAGTCTTAGCATAAGACCTATTCTTGTGTAACTAGATGTCTCCAAAGGCTTTACTGTAAGTGCCTTGAAGATGCTTCAATAATAGTGTCACTTACATTCTTCCTCTTCCTCCCCCCTCTTCTCAATTTCCCCCCCGGCATTGTAAAGAAGAGCTGACCACCCCCTTCCTGAAGAGGACAAATACGCCGTCTCTCCAAGAGGAAGCCAGTGTGGGTGTCATCGCAGGTAGGACGTTCCTATCATTGCACATTGATCCCAACCAGCACACAGGCCATCACTCTGCTCTGTACCACGATACATAGGTACATAGACACTTTCTGGGTAAAACTCAGAGCCTAATCAAAGTAGTTCACCTTACAGGACTTACTCATCTTTCTTCCACGCTGAGGCATTAATGATTCTTTTCACTGCTGCAAGGGGCTGTATTGCAACGTGGATGACCTTGGCAGCTCCCAGCTAACGCACAAAATTTCAGCACTCGCCTCGGTAGATACGCACGCCAAGAATGCACGACACCAAGTCATATCACCGAGGGGTTAACTGTGATAACAGCACCAGAAGCTAGGTTACTTTATCCAGTTGACAGCTGCTGAACTTTTCCAGGCAGAGGAGTTTAATAGCCTCTCAGTCCCTTTTTACTGAGAACAATTCTAGAGTGGCCCCCCAGAGATGGCCTACATGAAGCTAAAGCAACAGTGAATTTCTCCCAGCCCAGGTTCTAAGCACAGAGAAGAGGCAAAAGATATAGTTCAGGGCAGGATTTAAAAAAAAAAAACACACACAAAACCACACACACACACTAAGAGAAAGAGGAAATGGATGTAGAAAAAAAAAAATCTATGGGTTATTCTCACCCAACCATATCAATACCACCTCCATCTCTGTCCATGCACATAAGGTTAGTCTTGCCTCTTAGCCAGTCTCCAAGCCTTGTCATAGGTTGCTTCAATACCTTATTTCCCAGTGTAACACTTTATTACAGGTGCCGTTGTCTGAAGCATCTCTTCAGGGTATAGTGTATTGCTGGTTAAGAGCGATCCGCCTGCTAATGGCTGAAATGCTGGAGTAACTTCCCGTAACAGAGACCAGTAGTCAGCAACTGCTGATAGAAAAAACAGTTTATCACTTTCGCATAATCTCAGCTGCTTTACTAATATTCCGTAAGATATTCTATTTAAAGATCAGGAAAAAGAGGCGTGTCCTATCATTTCTAGACACAGTGACAAATCCATCTTGCTTCTGAAGCTCTCAAACATCAATTGCTTAAGCGGCTCAACAGCAAGTGAGATATTACTGTCATTTTCTGGGTTGGGAACTGAGGTACAGAAACGTTGAGTGGCAAGTCCAAGACCACCAGTCACGGAGCCAGACATGAAACCCACGTCTTTTCCTGTGCAGTCCCCGCCACACTGATTCCCCAAATCCATGCATGAAGATAGCAAATGATATTACAGTACTATATGGTTCCCCTCAGCATGGTATCTGAGCCTCTCACACTCTTAACGTATTAATTCACACAATACCCAGATAAGATAGTACTTTCCTATTCTCTCCACTTTACAGATGAGGAAGTGAGGCATACAGACCAAGAGATAGATTTTAAAAGGTATTTAGGTGCCTAAAGATTGTGGCACAATGGCTGATGTTGGGATGGTCGTTCTTATGTTTTTCTTTGTGGGAGGGCTAGGACACCACCCCTCACCTCTGCTCTTGGGGCAGCGAGGGCCCCGCTAGTGGCCTGGGAAGGTGGTAGAGGAGGGAAGTAGGGAAGGGGTCTGGGTTTGCGCTGCACTCTGAGCCCCAGCGGGTTTCTTCACCTCTTCCCCCTTGGGTAGGGTTACATTCAGTCCTTGACGTTGGGGCAGGGTCTCCTTTCTCCCGGTTCTCTGGTCTTTCAGTTCTCAGCAACCCACCTCTAAACTCCAGTCCTCTCTCTTTCCTTGCATCACCCTATTTGCCTGAAGCAGGGCTTTTTAAATAAGTTCCTGACAGGGCCTTAATTGACTACAGGTACTCCAATTAACCTGTAGTAACCTTCCCTAGTCTACAGGGAACCATGCCTTAATTAGCCTAGGGCTTATCTATCTCCCCTCAACCATTCTCCCACTGCTCCCTGGCCCTGTTGTATGACCAGATGCAGATAGGCACCTAGTGGGATTTTCAATCTGCATCTTTAGGACCCAAAATGCCTTTTAAAAATCTGGCCCAAGTGCCATGGCCAAGGTCACACATGAAGTCTGGGACACAGCAGGGAACGGAGTCTAGACTTAAATCCCAGGCTAGCACTGTACCCCTCTGTACCTCTTCTTTGTCCGCTACAGTGAATTATTTTTTAATATACCCTTTTATACTATTTTCCCCCTTTGAAATAAACGTAGCCCTGAGAGCATCCCATATTGTTCTGTTGCTCTTATGACCAATGCTAGTACTATTACAGATCAAGCAGATTTCTAAGTGAGCAGCTAGAGGCTGACCTGTGCAAGGCTATATCCTAATCTGGCTTTCGTTTTCTTTGGAAGGTGTCATCACAGTGGTTTTCATCACACTCCTGACAGTCCTGGTAGTGATCATCATATACCTGTACAAGAATAAAGGTAGCTACCATACCTATGAGCAACCAGAAGCAGATGTGTCAGTACAGATGGAGAACCTCCCTTCCAAAGGAGAAAAGGAGGAATATTTTATATAACCCATTCAGTGGGGCTAACAGCTTCTACACCGGACTCACGTTTGACGCTAAGTTGCCCATGTTTCCTGGACTCTGGGATCTAGAGACTTTTTTTTCCTAATTTATTACATTTTTCCTTCTTGGATTAATTTAACATGTGCACAATGCTAACCTCAACCATTGTTCCACTGCGTAGAATGATTGTTAAACTGAAGGCAAGGATCTCCCACTTAGTAAGTGATTTGGTTGGAAGCACTACAATGTAAAAGTGCTAGCTGTGATGACCGTGCACTTCCTTGTACGGTTTGTAATATGGACTAATAAACATCTAGGGCAGGGGTTGGCAACCTTTCAGAAGTGGTGTGCCGAGTCTTCATTTATTCACTCTAATTTAAGGTTTCCACGTGCCAGTCATACATTTTAACATTTTTAGAAGGTCTTTCTATAAGTCCATAATATATAACTAAACTATTGTATGTAAAGTAAATAAGGTTTTTAAAATGTTTAAGAAGTTTAATTTAAATTAAAATGCAGAGCTCCCCGGACCAGGACGTGTGAGTGCCACTGAAAATCACTCATGTGCCACCTTTGGCATGCGTGCCATACGTTGCCTACCCCTGGTCTAGAGTTTCTCTCCTCGAGCAAAGAATGTTAAGGTTGCCTAAAGGAAGGGGGGACTAGATTAAGGGCCAAAGTTATTATTTGTGTTGTAATTCCTAGAGGCCTCCATCATGCTAGGCTCTGTACAATTACTTAGCAAGTCCCTGCCCCAAAGAATTTAGTCTAAAAGGCCACCAAGTGGGAGGGGAATTGGAAGCACAGACAGGGAAAGTGACTTGCCCAAGGTCACACAGCAAGTCAGTGGCAGAGCTGGAAAAGAACCCAGGGCTCCTGATCCTAACCCAGTGTCTTAACCCTTGGAGCACACTGCCTCTCAAAATAAGGACGGCCATTAGCTGACAGAGGCCAATTAAAGAAACTGGCCTTATGAGCAGTTTATTCAGTGTTTTCCACTACAGGGTTTCTTTCACTTTGAGGTGTTGCATGTGGTACTGGCCAGTGTTTGAGACCAGACAGATCCATGATCTAATTAAGCACAACACTTCCTCTTACATTCTTACAAGCGGTGAGGCTAGCAGCTTATTTCATGTAAACAAGTCCCTCAACACAAGAAAGTCAGGCCTCGACATGATGTAGGCTGTTGTATCACTGTTCTGCACAGTACCTTAGTTTGGTGTCACTAGTGCCACCACCAAAAGGAAAACACCCCTCTTTAGGGCAAGCAACATGATCTTAGGCTGAATGAAGTGCTAAAATTCAAAGTGCTTTACCTCTATCAGCAGTAATTCCCTTTTAGGGATGAAAAAAAGGTGCCTGAAACTACTCTGCCCTTATGTTTGCTTTAGCCCTACAGAGTTGTTTGACTGAATCACTCTAGATGACTCAACATGCCATGTATTGCTTAACTTCTGAAGCAGGATGACCGTTTCCAAGAAACTAAAAATCCTTCAATTTGGCATGAACCTCTATTGTACCACAAGTCCACTTACCCATCATGCCAGTCTGCGATATCCTCACAAACCAACAGCTTGACTCAAATTTCACTTCATTCTTTCCTTTCATCCTTCCCTGTGTTAGGTTAGACTAGTGTGAAATGCTCTCAGGAGATCTACAGGGTTCTCCTCACCTCTTAAGAAAAGTTCCCCTTTCACAAAACCTATTTAAGATGAAGTTTGCAAGAAGGCAGGAAAGAAGATGCAAGCCTTTAAAATAAATAAAAAAACCACCACCACCAAGCTGAGTAATGATCAGGAGTTCTGTGTGAGGTCTAATGCAACTTTGTCACTTTATTCAAATTTTCAAAATAGTCTTTATTCTACTTTTTTTAGTATAAAAAAAATCCACAAGTTAAGTGCACCACAGTGTATACAGAGAGACATAATGCTGAACTTCCAGAACAGTCAGTTGTACGGTTTAACACAACATACAATACAGAGATTTAGATTCAACTGAAACCTCAAGATAAAATATATTCACCAAATCTGATTTTTTTTTCTTCATAAAACAAAAACCAAAAGATTGAGGATCCCTGAAATATTCTTCTTAACCCTAATAAGACTTCATTATACTCAAGTCATTTTTTAAAGGATGCATTCATAAAACAAGCCATTCACCAAGCTAACTTGTGTGTTGATTGACAGTTGCTACACACTCGAGCACAGATGGAAACCCGTCTCTCTATTCTGAGTAATAGCCTTAAGTTTTGCTGCCAAGACACCAAGTTGCTTTTAAAATGTGGTTTTGTTATTAAGCTGTAGTTTTAAAAGTCTAGTTTGCATTTAATGAAACGTTCGAACAGGAGTTGCACCGTGTTTCAGGCACCAAAGCATGGCTTTGATTAGACTCAACGTGCAAAGAAGTCCCAACGCTACTGGGAACGTATCAAAAGAACATCCCATGTCACATCCTAGCTGCATACCTTCCTGGAGAAAAATGAAGAGTGAATGCGAGCACAGAGAGTGCTTCGAGGGATCCATTCTACTGTGAAGTCGCGAGGGAGAAAAAGCCCTATGTGGCCACCAGAGAAATGAATGTGACTGGCTTTCTATCCAGCACCATTGATTCTATGGAAGGAGAAAGAGGATGCATGTATCTCACTCCTATTGATAAGCAATAGATTTGAGATGGAGCTGCAAGAATTATAATTTGATACTTTGAAGTCAGATTTCCTTCCTACCCTTCTCCTCCCGCCCCCCTAATTTATAAACAGTTGATTAATAAAAGCCAAGAGACAGTGCTGCAGTATTACTCCAGTGGAATTAAAGGAAGATCTGTGGGGCTGCTTAGCTCACATTCATTTCATGAATTAACCCCTCTTTAATAGAGGCACTGCTACCATTACATGGTTTCTTATTACGTTTTAAAAGTGCCTGAAGGGTTGGGCACCAGGAAGACACCCCACCGTTATGTGTCTAAACTGCAACTTCAGGTTAATAGGACTAAAGCAGTTACATTGTGAGAAGTGCTGACAGTATGTGATGTCTTTCCTTAAACAAACATAGCCTCTTTGTTCACCAGATAGTGTAGCCACCATCCGAGCCCCCCATGAAGTAGCTTCCCTTCCGCTGCGTCACTAACACATTGGCACCCTGCATGGCTGCCAGCTGGGCTGCATTGGGAGGGCAGCCAGGAGGTGGCGGCTGAAAAACAAAGAGAGGATTAGTTAAGAGGATCAGAGGGCAATGCCACCTTGGCACCTCAGCCGGGTAGACAAGATGTATTGGATTACAGTGAACCGGGCACTCCTTTTCAACACAGAATAATTACTATCAATGCACCCATAGCTAGCTACTGAACCATGCTTGCACGTAATAGTACACAAACAGCTGGGCAACACCCTGATCACCTGGTTTGAACTAGTAGAGTCATCCCTGCTCCATTCAGAGGACAGAATTGGTGAGGCAACAGGATAGGCAAGAATTAAGACTATGAATGCCGCCCTGGCTTTTTTTATCCCCCTCAAAGCCAAGCAGAGATGTGATGGCAGAAAAAGACTGCAACAGAACACCATAAGCTCTACAAGCACAGGTCGCTCACACCGGTTCTCTCCTAGCAGCCGATTGCTCCTAAATACGGACACAAGCACCTTCTGATAAACGTTTAGAATAGCCTATGTTGTCAGCCTCCCATGTGACTCTGAAAATGAGACATGCAGGGTTTCCACAATACATTTATACTTACAGGAACACTACCAGTGGCACCAGCCCCAAACCTCGCTCCGGCATCAAAGCCACCTTCAACAAGGACAGTTGACCCAGGAGGGTAGACAGGACCTACAGGATAATATGCCATTGGAACTGAAGAGCCCATTGGGCCAACAGCCACAGACTGTGCCATGGGTAGGTACAGAGAAGCACCAGGATATGCAGCAGACATAGTAGGTACGGTGGCAGCCCCTGGATGCACAAAGCTTGGACGATAGAGCTAGAACGAGAAACACAAGGAAGTTATAAGATTTTGCTCGCCCCAGAACCATTTATGCAGATTCTCTCTCAAAGCTCTGATAGTTTGTCATAGGGCTGCCGCCCTCCCTCAAGTACAGTGGTAATCCCACTCCCTTCCCTGAAAGCACAACTCCATCTGGAGGGAGAGAGGAGTTTGTTCAGATTATGCCAATTTGAAGCATGGTGCTTCCCGATTGTCTGCCAGAATCAATCCAGAAGAACCATCTTATTGGCTTTTGCCTACACAGGTTAGCTCTAGTGGCAACTCCAAGGGAAGCTTTGACTAAAGTTTCTGGCATTTTAAATGGATTTGGGAAAGGAAATGTTATTTGTGGATTTCAGCCAGATCACAGAACAAGTATTTTTTCCCATTCCAGAACAGAAATGTTTGTATCCACACATGAAGCCTCTGGCAGAGGGCAATGTCAATTAATTTTTACTGAGTCTTATGCTTGAGCATTTAGCCAAAGCTATTAACTAATGTTTTACTGATTTCTGAAGGCGGGAGAGAGAGAGAGAAGGATTTTGAAACCTGGAACAGCTCCCAAAGTACATAAAGTATGCTTTTCTAATTAGCAGTCAGAATGGCATCCCCTAACTCAGCACATTTCTCACTAGACAGAGCTGCCAGACTGATTGCTGCTCAGTCTTGGGAGGTGCAAATGGTCATTCCAGGCTAACAAATGCCGGTATTAAGTATTCATTTGTAACCAGTTCAAGTTTACTTCTCAGGTGTGGAGCAAGAACACAAAAGGGACATATTGCGTACCTCAGAGTAAGCAGGAGGTGCATCGGTATAAGGTGGTGCTTGAGGAAGAGGCATTGTCTGTGGGTACACAGGATTACCAGGAGGTTGCACTGGGTAGGATGGCTGTGTCGGATATTGACCTAAGAAGCAGAAGAGAATTTGGTCAGTGTTAACTGAACTGCCATTACAGAAATGGGACAGGAAATTGAGTTTATGGGAAAGCCACTTCTTTACGGATCCGAGAGAGAGGACCACAAGGGATTGAAATCGCAGATGTTTTACACATATAATTAGAGGCAGAGGGCGCAAGAGGGAAGGAAATGCCCTGCAGGCCTACAACTATGTCAGGTACTGAGTAAAGTCCACTCAGTCATGTTCAGGCAATACTTGCACTCTGGTCAGAATTTAAAGGAAAAAATAATTTCTGTTCTGTTAAAATCCTTTAAAGGAACTAGGCTACTGCAAAATTAAATTATCTTCCTATGCAGATCCGCTTATTCAGAGTTGGGCATTTCACTGCTTAGACTTGCAAGTCACAAAATGTTGAGACTCTGCCACAGAACTAGGACACTTACTGGGACATCAAGAATATTAGATCCTGTATCATTTGAAGCTACTGATAACAGGTTGTCATAAGTGCAATTTCCAGAGAGCATCTGTTAATGATCTTAATGTTTACAATTAAACACTGTCACTCCATGTGCCTCAAGTTGCAGAAGGCAGAGTTCAGAGAGAAGATACTTGGTTTCTACAAAAGAGAGGGGGCATAACAACTGAAGTGAGAAACAGATATAGTCCCCAAAGTAAGAGAGGACCTGCTCCCAATCCCAGGCTCTCCCACATTCATTACTCTTCCTTACCCCTTTATTAATTCATGCTAAAGTTGACATTCCATTAAAGCGACATGCATCTTAATGTCTCAAAAGTAAGTAGGTGTATAGTAGCATTGCTCTTAAAGCGAAGGCCAATAGGAAGTCCTGCTTAATATCTTACCGCAGTTGGCTCTACAGTTTGTTTTTTCTCATCAGGTCAATATCATGTGTTTAAAATAAATAATTTCTACGTGTTGGTTCAGCTGCATGTAAGATAGCTAGCAATGGCAAGGAGGTGTGGCTTTAATGTGTCACCATCAAGGAGGTGTGGCTTTAGTGTGTCACCATCAGGTCAAAGCAGGACTCTTGTGATGGTTGTTAAAAGCTCTATCAAATCTAATGCCAATATAAATGGTTCTATGAGAGTTACAGATTCAAGACAGAGTTAAAGAAAAAAAAAGGGGGGGAGAGAATATAGTGGCCTTGGAGGGTTTGTAATTTGAGTTCTAGTCAAGCTTTTATAAGATCCTCATCCTCACAGTACCCCAGCCCCAGGAGAACATCCAAAACCAGAGGGAGCCACTGCCCCCAAGGAAAATTCAGAGAAAAGTAGTAGTTTTGTTAATGGCAAGTAGCCAAGATTCCTGAAGCGATTTAAAGATTGTGACACCTCGGGAAAAGCCAGCAGCTCACGTTACTCAAGGCAAATTATGAACCCAATCGACTGCAGTGGGACAAATGTGCACTAACCCCTCCAGTGGCACCCAGCAATGTCACAGACCCCACCACTTCCCCCGAGGGCCTCCCCCATGACTGTCATGTCTACCTCCAGAGCGCTGCTGTGGCACAGCGCCATCCTGCAGACATTGCAGCTCTCTTACAGGAAGCAGTCGAGAGAGCCCTCGTGACACAGTTTAGGGATTCTGAGTTAGCAAATCGAGGTTCACGCATTGAACTGTTGAGCTAACGGTTAAATATAGGCCTTGCACCAATGCCTGAGGCTCCCTGCTTCTTCAAGACCACAAGGAGCCGCCGCAACTACCCTCACCCTTTTGTCCCCACCGCCACCTCCAGCCCTCACAACTGCCCTACCTTGATCCAGGACTACCGGCTCCTACAGCTGCCATCACTGCCTCTTAGCTAGGACAGGCATCCCCCGCCAAACCCCCCTCCCCTGCAGAAAATAACTATAGTCCCCCTG